>NW_023339763.1:93618-93802 GCF_004916995.1 Morone saxatilis | reverse complement strand
CACCAGACTCCATTCACAAAACCAATCATTTTACCAAGCAGATGACCATAAATGCAGTTTAAACTGGAGAGAAGCAAAATGAAACTCACCAAAATCTTTTTCTTAAAATAAATCTTTGAATCTTTTGAAAGGAGCTGCGATCCCTACAGAGATAGACCTTTAGTTTAACCAGAAACAGACGTAA
>NW_023339763.1:80665-93550 GCF_004916995.1 Morone saxatilis | reverse complement strand
ATTAAAGTGGACAGAAACAGAATACAACTCATTAAACTATAAAATGTGACTCTGTGTCTGTTATTCTGTCGCTGTAGAACACGTCGGAGTGGACTCTGGACTACCCTCCGCTGTTCGCCTGGTTCGAGTTCGGTCTGTCCCACGTGGCTCAGCACTTCGACAGAAACATGCTGGTGGTGGAGAATCTGAACTACGCCAGCCCGGCTACGGTTCTCTTCCAGAGGCTGTCGGTCATCTTCACTGACCTGGTTTTCATCTTCGCTGTCAGAGAGTGAGTCTGAATATTCTCTCTCAGCTTCATCTGCTCAGTGCTCAGCCAGCAGGGGGCAGCAGACGCACAGTGGCAGCGCTCCGATTAAAGGAACTCAGGCTGAGTTTCACTAAACAAACATCACAACAAAGTGTAGCTCGATCCTGATTGGCTCTGCTCTCCTGCAGGTGCTGCCGGTGCGTTCAGGAGCAGAAAGGCCCTCGGGACATTTTGAGCCGCCCGTCCTTCGTCCTCGCTGTTCTGCTGCTCTGGAACTTCGGCCTCCTCATCGTCGACCGTATCCTTCACACATTAAACTGAAAACCTCCTCCTGGAGGATCAATGAGTCTTGATGTTTGGGTTCGTTGTGGATCAGGAGGCAACAACAAGACCACTGATGAAACCCTCACTGGTTTATTAAAGATACATTATCGAGCTCAAAGTTTCACACAATGAGTTTAATGACAGAACAGAACAAAACTCCACAGAGCAGCTTTCATTTCATTTCTCTTTAATGATTGTGGATTTAGATTTAAAACTACAAACAGAACCACCAGTCTGTCAGAGATTCTTATAAATGTTTCTTAAACAACGTTTCCTATTAACTGCTGCACAAAAACCACCGTGGGTCCAGATCCATTCTCTCCTGTTGAAACACCTTGTTGTTGTTGTTGTTGTTGTTGTTGTTGCCGCCGTCTGCTATCAGAGAGGAAATTGATGAACGTGATTCGTCCTTCACACTGTCAGATATTCATTTCCAGTATAACGGCTTCTTGTTTGGCTTCCTGTTGCTGTCTGTGGCCAAACACCTGCAGGTAAACACCTGAGACTGAGACCACCGTGTGACCACCGGTTCATCTGACCCCTTATACACGTGCTCTTACTCTGAAATGCGCACGCTCTTACTCTGAAATGCGCACGCTCTTACTCTGAAACATGAAGTAAAGGCGATGGTTTCCCTCTTTGTGTTGAACAGTCTCAGCACCTGCAGGGGGCGCTGCTGTTCGCCATCCTGCTCAACCTGAAGCACATCTACCTGTACGTGGCGCCGGCGTACGGCATCTACCTGCTGCGGAGCTACTGCTTCACTCAGGACCACAAAGGTACGGCGCTCCTGTAGGCCCGACACTGGGGGGTCTTTCCTTTATTGATCTGTAAATACTTCCTGATCAATCGATCTATAAAGTCTATAAAGTGTCTCCATGGAGATCCGACCCACAGATATTGACTTTAATATCTTTCTGTCTTTGTGCAGATGGTTCTGTGAACTGGAGGAGCTTCAGTCCGCTCCGTCTGATGGCTCTGGGCGCCATCGTGGTCTCCGTGTGCGCTCTGTCCTTCGGGCCCTTCATCGCCATGGTGAGTGTCGCTGAGCGCTCACAGCTGAAGCCCTTCAGAATAAAACTCCCTAACAGCAGTTTGTTTCCCGTCACTGATGAAGAGATGTTGATTCCAGGGTCAGCTCCCTCAGGTCCTGTCCCGTCTCTTCCCCTTTAAGCGGGGCCTCTGTCACGCCTACTGGGCCCCCAACATCTGGGCCCTCTACAACATGCTGGACAAAGTCCTGGCGGTGCTAGGTGAGCCTCCTCCTCCTCCTGTCTCACTGTACGAGTCCGTTGTGGTTCTGAGGGCCACGGGGAATAAGTGATTCTTTATGTGCTTCAGGTGTTCGTCTGAAGCTGCTGGAGGAGGCGGAGCTTCCTCGAGCCTCCATGACGGGCGGGTTGGTTCAGGAGTTTCAGCACTCGGTCCTCCCCTCCGTCTCTCCCTCCGTCACCCTGGTCTGCACTCTGCTCTCCATCCTGGTGAGACTTTACTGAGGGAATATTGATTATCTGCGTCTCTTCATGTCTGACGGCGTTCTCTGTCCTCTGACCCTCTGAAGCCGGCCGTGGCGTCCATCTGGCGGCGTCCTCGCGGTGCTCGGGGGTTTCTGCGCTGCCTGCTGCTCTGCGCTCTGGCCTCCTTCATGTTCGGCTGGCACGTCCACGAGAAGGCTGTCCTCATCGCCATCCTGCCCCTCAGGTAAGAGACATGAAGCTCCACAGGAACCTGAGGAACCCACTGAGGACGTTCTCTCAAAGAGCTCTGTGTGCTTCTCTCCCTGCAGCATCCTGGCGGTGGAGAGCAGAGAGGATGCTGGGATATTCCTGGTCCTGACCACCACGGGTCATTACTCGCTGTTCCCACTGATCTTCACCCCCTCAGGTACAGACAGACAGACAGACAGACAGACAGAGTCTTCGTTGAGTGTTTGAGTCCTCAGACCTTCCTGCTGTTTGTGTTTCAGAGCTGCCGATCAAAGTGGCTCTGATGCTGATGTTTGTGATCTTCTCGTTTGCTGCTCTGAGGAAACTGTACAGGTAAACACTGTTATTGGCTCTATATCAAAGTTAAATAATACTTTTTATTTGACCTCACAGACCTCCAGCAGGACGTGATGTCTGAGAGGGTTCACTGTGAAATAAAAGCTGTACGAGCAGTTTCAGACTCCATGTTTGTGTTTATAAAGAATAACGTCAACAGGAAGTCAGACGGTGTTCACAGACGCATTGACAGTAACAAAGACTCCAATACCCAGAGTGCTTTGCTCTGTGTCTCACTGACTCTCTCCTCTCAGCGGTCAGGGGTCCCTGCTGCGTCCTCTGGAGTCCGTCTACCTTGCGGGACTGGTTGCCGTTGCGATCGCCTGCGAGATCATCTTCCCTCTGTCGCCGTGGCAACAGAGGCTGCCCTTCCTCCCCCTGCTGGCGACATCGGTGTACTGCTCAGTGGGCGTCTCGTACTCCTTCCTGCGTCTGTACGCCAGCCTGCTGCGGCAGGACGAGAAACCCAAACAGCTGTGAGACGTCGCGGGTTAGAGCCCCAACAGCTGCTGCCCGCGTGCCCTCGAGCACAACTCACACCTCTCCAAACCCCTCTGTGTGGCTCCCGCTCCGATTTTCTTCTTCTTGTGGAATATTATATTGTATACAGGAAGTTTGGGAGCATCAGTTTCTGATCATCTCCACGCCGCTCGCTGACGCTCAGCCGCTGTGGGTTGAGTCAGCTGACACACTGCCGGCCTGTTAATGAAAATAATCCGCTGATTTCTAAATGTTAAACAGTCTGAGATCCAGAGAACAATGACGACTGTGCACAACGAACAACCACAACTCTTGTGTTTCTGTTTCTGTTCTGTACAACTGACAGGAAGTCACACTGATGGGAAACCTTTTGTTTAACTTTGGGCTCTTCAAACTGGTGGATTGGTGACGGGGCCGAGTGTCTCCAGCTCTTCTTTTAATCAACGTGTAAATCAGATCAGACTCTTGAGCAGGTTCAGGACAGACCTCCGCCCGAATAATGAGCGTACACACATCTGGAATAATGTAGGCGCTGTCAGCTGATGGAACACACCGACCAGGAGTGACTACTTCCTGTTTTTTTAATAAAACTGCATGAGGACTAAAACAGAGCTGAAAGACACATCTGCTGTTTGTTTGTTTGTTCTATATTTTCCAATAAAAACATAAATATATCCTGTTTGTGTTTTCTCCGGGTTGAGTTTGAATAAAAGACAACACTTGTTTAAAAACTTTATTGATAAGGCAACACAAAACGTGATTGGTTAAAGTGGACTCTTACAGAACACAGTTGGACTGTAGAGATCTCTCTATTGCACTATAAGAACTGTTAGCTCTGATGCTAAGCTGCAGGTTAGCTCTGACTGTATGACTACCAGCTCGTAGCTTTAAGGACAAAATGGCCTCTCTTCCTCTTCTCCAACCACCAGGTTCATGATTCACTCTGCAGACGTTGTCCCCGTCGTCCTGATCTTGTCTCACACGTCATCGTATAAAAGTAAAAAGGTTTACATCACGCACGTCATTCAGTATATTCCTTTGAACTTCAAAATAAGAGACCAGTCGCACAAAACTAAATGCTGTAAAATAATGTGTACATGTTGTTACGCGTCTGAACCATAGTGATTAAAACTGGGTGACGTCCCCCCGTAGGGCTCTGTGAAGCTGTCCTGACCAACCATATGTAAAGAGATAGAGCTGAATGAAGCCTGGTTACCTGTGACGGCGGTTACCTGGCACTCAAAGCAGCCAAACCTTTAATTATTCATAACTTTAAACCTTAATATCATTTAAAGGGGCGAGTTGTATAAACGTACAGTTTAAAATCTCTAGAGACCAAAAGGCCGTAAACATGTTTGTTTCTGCTGTTGGACATTTGGATATGGGACCTTATGGAGACTCTAGTGGCAGTTATAGGAACTGCAGCCGGAGGAGGTTGCTGATTGGTCCCAACATGGTTTCTGCTTGTTTATATTAAAACCAATGTGAAAATGGAAGCAGTTTAAACACCTGTAATCCTTTAAATGAAAACAAATGAATGTTTGAATCACACCTGGATTGGCCTGGATTGGCCTGGATTGGCCTGGTGAGTCTCTGGACTGGCCTGGTGCCAGAGGAGCGTCTGGATCAGGTTGTCGAGGATTATTTTGTCTGTGAATCCTCCTTATCTCTGATTAAGTTGGAAGCCTTCAGTAGGTTTTAATAAAAGTAGTGTTTCTGTTTGAGTCCGTTTTTGTGTTTTAAACTTTTAAACTCTTTCGAGCCTTCAGGTGATTTCTTCTTCCTCCTCTTCCTCCTCCCATCTCTCTTCCTCTTGACCTCTTCCTCTGTGGTGGTAGATCTGCTCCATTACGGCTCCGGCTGCTGAACCTTTTACAGCATTAAGAGGATCAGCAGCTTCAGAGCAAAGAGCAGCTCACTGCAGACTCCCAGCATGCTCTGCTCACAGAGACCTAACCGACCTCTAACAGTGATCGATTCGTACCACAGTATGACAGATATCGGCTGAAGAACGTTTAAAATAAAGAGGATGGCGTTTAAACTCTTCATATGTCTAAAATTGATATCATTCGATTGATTGAAACAGGAAAATACTTTTGTTATTTTACAGTTTATAACTGGAGTTATTGTTTGGGTAGAAATTATTTTATATATATTTTATAAATTATAGATCTTTTTTTGCACATTTAAAGGCTTTTTATTTTATTTTTCATTCTTATGCAAGAAGTTTAAAAGGTTTATGTTCTATTAAAAGTGTTCTTTGATGTACTTTATTGTTGTTGTCAGATATTTATATCAGAACTTATATTAATATTAAATCACTGCCAGCCTTTGTTGCCCTGAGCTGTGTATGAAAGGTTATGATGCTAATGTCTGATGCTGACAGCACAGTTTCACTATGTTACTTTGGATAAAATATGAACATGTTTTTCTGTCAGAAGTTGTATCTGTTGAACGTCCCTACATTTTAAACGTCTAACCAGCAACAGATGCACAAAAACGAGATAAAATACAGTCTAACGTTGGCAAAATTTGGAAAGAAATCAGGTTCTATCTGATCAAAGAGTAAGAAGATTATCAATCAGAGAAAGTGTTCAGTGACAACTTCTGGACACTTTCAGGTACCAAGAGTTGCTGAGATTCGACACCCAACCCGGGAAATATGTGGAATCTTTGGAAACTGGAACCATCAATATGATGAAGTTCTGTGGGTTTGAACATTTTTGGATCAAGGTTGCCTTCCGAAAACAGAATCATCAAAAGTCCTCAGATATCAAAAATGAGTTTGTTTCTCCTCCTGATACCCGGAGGCGAGGGAGCAGCTCAGAGGCTGAACGGCCAATCACATCGCAAAGTTTTACAGTCTCAGCGTCCGTTGTTTCTCCGCTGCCTCACTCGGACTACAGATCTTCAGGTGTCTTCAAGAAGACGGTCAGGGGAGGGGGCAAGTCTTTTTTTGACGGGGGTGAGGGGTGATTATTATTATAATTTAATAAAATAATTATTTATATAGTCTTTTTTGTCCTGATGCACCTCCGGCTCTTATCCTGCCCGGCCCTCCACGATGATGATTAACACCGGCGTCAGGTCCATCATTTTCTTCAACATGTCCATGATGTCATCGTGGTCTTTGGCTCCCTCGATGAACTCCTCCAGGGTCAACTCACCTGAGGGGTCAAAAGACAGTCGAGAGGTTATAACGAGTACTTTTATTTGTTATTTGACTTCACCAGATCCACTCAGCACCGGTACCCCCAGGAAGTCCTGAGTACAAACATTAAAACTGATATCTGACTTCAGTTTCGTTAAGTGACTAGTTCAAACGAGTTTGTTCCCTTGAAGACCTTCAGTAGTAACTTCCTGCTGCTGCAGCTTCACATTAAAAGCATTTAACTGGAGCAACATGAGCTGACTTTTATTATGAAGTAGTCACCAGAAATGCAATGAGTTTTTCAGTGAGACCGAAGCCAACCACTATCGCTCATCATTGGGTGGCTGTGGGTCAGGAGGTAGAGCGGGTCGGAATCAGAAGGTTGTTGGTTCGATCCCCGGCTCCTCCTGCTGTGCATCAGTGTGTGAATGTGAATGAATAATGAATGTGTGTTACTGTGGCTGTAGGGTAAAAGTGCTTTGAGTGGTCGGAAAACTAGAAAGGTGCTTTATAAGATACAGTCCGTATTGCTGCCTGTACTGGCATTAATTTCAGGCAGCACTGCAGTAATGTTGAAAATGATTTCCGGATTTAGCATTTTAACAGATCTGTCAGTCCAGTTTTAGAGTGGTTTGCGGTTTGATACTGGGTTGGCCTGCAGCAGTGATTATAGTAGCAGAACCTTTAGCATCAGTACTATTAACTATCAGCACATTATTTTCTTGTCCTTTACCTTCTCCCTTCACGTCAATCCTCTCAAATATGAGCGAGACGATCTCCTCGGGGTCGATGTCTCTGTTCCGTGTGATGTCCTGGATGGCCTGCAGGGGGAGACACACACAGTCTGACTGAATATTAAAGATTTAAAACCTTTTTAAAGCCTTTAAGAATCCGTTCACTTATTTCTAAATGATGATTATTTAATGAAATGATTCAAAGATTACAGAATGATGAGTGAAAATTAAAAAGATAAAATGAAAGTATTATTTAATGTTTTTTGGTTTCTTTTTCTATTTTCCATTTCAGTATTTTAAATTCAAATATTCAAATTGCCATTTCAACATATCAAAGAGTCATTTCACTCTCCAGTTTCTTTGTAACATTTGATTATGTCCTGATTGTCCTGAGTACTAAAATATATGAATAGTTTTCCATTTCCTCTGTAATCTTCAGAGAGGGTTAAACGTTGCTGACTGGACTCTCTGACAACCTTCAGACTGGTTTGACGTTGAGACTAAACTGGGTCAAACTTCCAGCAGCTTCCTGTCGGCTGATAGATTGAGCTCATTCAGCAGATTAACACCCGTCTAATTTCAGAGCTAATCCAGCCCAGTTTTCTGTTGGCGTCACTACTGCTGATTCAGTCCGTTCACTCAGAGCTGCTAGAGACTCCCTGACATTTGTTTAAAGTTAGAAAAGGCCTTTTGCACATTTCCATCAGGATGTCCCGAGCCTCCGTGGTTACACATTTCCTCTAAATTCAAGTATTTGGCATCTTTGCAAAATGTGTGTTTGTATAAATTGTATTAATTTGTTGTGCACACAGCTGAAACCTGCCTACATTTATATACAGCAAATTAGCAACAGTAAATATGTTTTGAAGCAAACTGAGCTGACAGTTAACATAATGAGTAAATGTTGTTAATTCACATATCAGGACACAAAATGTTCATCATCAATGAAATGTCAACAGCAGCTCTTGGTTTGGTTTGGGAAAGTCTTTACATTTAACAGCATCTTTAAAAATATTTAAGAAAATAGAGAAACACCTTTCAGAATCAAGAATCAAAGATATTTTTCCACAATGGGATTTACTTTTCACCCGAATCACACAGCTGATGTGTCTGTTGTCCTGAATATTCAACATCCAGAGAAAGAACAGCAGCTCCCCCAAAAACCTTGTGATAAAACATCTGATTCAGGTGTTTTATATGACATCTTTGATTGTGGCTGCGACTTTTCCAACCATTTTAATTTAAACTTCTTCGATTCACTCCACACAAACACTGTCTGGAAAACAGACCTACAGGGAACCAATATGACCACAGAAAGCAATCATCAGCTCGTACCAGCACATCAGATGTTCTGGTGTGAAGTAAAGGTTTCATTCCCCACCTCCTCCTGTAATGATCATCCTGTCTGACCACATTAGCTCTGGTTTTCAAACCTTGGTGCTATCAGGTTCCGAACAGAGCCAGCTTTGTGTTGGTGGAAAAGGCCTGTGGATGAGGCTTTTGTCTGGTTCTTCAGTGATAATAGTAATGATGATGATAATGATGATGATGCTCTACATGGGGATAAAAACTGCTCGCGCCCATGTGTTTTGTGAGGTCTGTTTGTGTAATTGTTACCGAGAAGATGGTCTCCAGTTCATCCCTGTCGATCTTTCCGTTGCCGTCCTGGTCGAACAGTTTGAAGTACCACTTTAGTTTCTGGTTGATTTCTCCTTTCAGCATCAGACTGATGGCTGCGATGTACTCCACGAAATCGATGTACCCATCCTGCAGACAGAAAAGAGATTTTTTTAACCTGGATGAGTTTTCCAGAACTAAAGTTGGGTATTAAACCTGTAGAGTTTGGAAAGTTGGCGTCAATTGTCTAATTGTATGTTTACTGATTTCTGGTTGTTTGGTCCGGCTTCATTCATTCACACAAAGTTCTTGTGTGGCTGCTTTGTGTTCAGACATTTAAAAAGAAGGTATTAATGATGATTATTATAAATTTCCTGCCACTTTCACTTCTCTGGTTTCTCAGCACTTCTCTGTTTGACTTGAGAAACTCAGGATAAAAAGGTTATTCTGTTCCTGTTGACCTCAGATCATCTGAGTACAGATTCAAAGCAGAAAAGCACTAAAAGTTCCCACACTGGGAGTGACCCTGAAGTTACACAAGTACATGTACAGTAGTCTGCAGACATTGTGAGAAAGCAGCACTTATGTCTGGATTGTGCAAACACTGCATGGATTCTGGTTGTATCCTGCAAATTCTGACGAATCTCTCAGCTGGAAACAGGACGTGTCGACCTGTTGCGACACATTTAGTCTAGAAATTCGGCTGAGCGGCTTGTTGCTATGGAAACTTGAACTTTAGGAATCATTAGCTTTTGTCCTTCCTGCCAATATTGTAAAATGTAGTTTCTCAAAAGTCAAGAGGACGTCTATTCAAATGTCTTATTTTGTTCCAAAGAAATCGAATTTACTGTGATTAAAATGTAGTGAAGCTAACATTTTCTATCATGTCATAATTAATCTTTTATAAAATAATATGATCTCATCATTATGATTCCTCTGATCATCAACAAAAGATATTGAATATATATTGCATATGAATATAACTGAACACAGAACGTTTGACCATGAAAAGTTATTGGTGAGAACAATCCAGCGTTTGAACCAATCAGAGCCCGGTGATCTCTGGTGTCCTTCCAGCTCTCAGAACATCCTCAGTGAACTTCACCGCTACACACTCTGAATCCACTTATCTCGCCATTAACACACACACACACACAGCGGGATAATGGCTCTGCATGCCAACACTGAAAGCCAATTAGACAGAGAGCCAATGAAAGTGCTGCTTCAGCCATCTTTCCTGATTCACAGACTGAAGCTGATTTCAACAACGTCATTGAACGTTTGATGTCAGAAAACCTCATAAAATGTCCTGTTTGTCACATTTTCAATAGTTCTCATTAATATCACTAAAATAATACAAGTTTTGGTTAATTTTCAAAATAAAAGCTTGAGATCCGAGTAAATAGTTTTAACCAAATCATTTTTACTCAAGGTCGACTGACATTTCATGGTCTTCATCTGTTAGTGGAGTCATCATATGACATTACATTAAGACGACAAAGCAAACTCCATCCACAGGTAAAAAAAACATGAGATGCAGTAAAAGCTCCAAATAAAAGACAGTCAGTGGACCTTGAGTTATTTTTATCATAAAAACACAAAAAAACATGTTTATCTGAGTTGTTGGGATAAAAAATAATATTCCATTTGTCAATTAATCCACCATCAACTATCAATTCATCATTTTGTCTGTAATTTATCAGGAAAATGACTCAACTGTGCAAACAGATTTCTGTTGATGGACTAATCAATAGTTCCATGAACCAATAGCTACATATCCAAAGTGAGATCTCATATCCAACGTTATTAATAATGACAAATATTCCAATGTATTAGCAAACATTTTTAACTGTAGAGGTTTCACAGGTTTGTGCCGACTTTTATATATTTAATCTTAGCTAGCAAACAGAACAGGGCTGACCAAAGGGGAAAATGCTCCCTAATTATTGATTATTTTTCACCATTAAGTTTTAGTTTGAACATCAACGATATAGAAGAACAACAAACCGAAGAACTTGAACTTGTCCTTCGCTGTGAGAGGATTGATTAGCACTCTTTCAGTCTCTTGTTCTAAAACAGATTTGTTAACCTTTAAACTGCAGATGTGTTAATGGCGGCTGCAGGACCCAGCCTTTGTATGTTTGTGCTTTTATTCTGAAGGTTAGACACCTAAAGACTACTTCCCCTCTGACTGAGTGCACCTGTACCTGTCCAACCCAGATAATCACATCAGCTAACTCAAATTCACACTGAGACAACCATTCAAATTAAAAGAATTTCATAACTTCAAAGTCTCAGTCCGACTAAATAAAACTGTAAAATGAAATTAATTTACTGTAAGGTCCAATTATTACACAATATACATGAGATATTATTAAGTTATTTTTGATAAACAAGCAGCCAATAATTGAGTGTAGCTGTTTAATAAGTTAAGGTCTGATTGACCACAGAGAAAGATAAATGTATTATAAATATACTCTATATTTTATTCTTCTCTCCTGTTAGAAGAGACAAAGCTTAGAACTTTAGAATATTACTTTATATTAACTGATTTGTTTGTGACTTTATATCCAGCGACGCATTGATCAGTGTATCTGTATTAGCCACAATGCTAACGGTCGTCTCTCAGTCTGAAGTTAAATTAAACATTAAAATGATAATTAAAGCCTGGAGGATGTTTCATCATTAATCAGAACCAATCAAGACCTGGTTCCGGTTCGACCACCTCGATCAGGGTTTGATCAGAAAGCTAATGAGCTGTACAGGGCCCCCAGGGGCCAGCAGTGTTATACAGTGTTACTGTTTAAGATTATTTGAAAGCTTTAAATCTGTTTGTGAAATGAGGTCGTTCACGTTGCTCATGTGTGGAGCCTGAATGTAAAAATACTCCACTACAAGTAAAAGTACACAAGTGTTACCAGCTGATACTTAAAAGCTGAGAATACTTGTGTACTTTAATTGTAATGGAGTATTTTTACATGAATGTTACTATAAAGTAAAAACATTATGTGCTTCTCCTCCAGTGAACGATCTTCTTCCTGTCATAGTGTAAAAAATGTGTCCGGTAAGTTGAATATCAGTAAAAGTAACTACAGCTGTCAGAGAAATGTAATCGAGTACAGTAGAAATACTGAAGTTCTGTTCAAACAGACTTTTTAGAATCAGAAAATACTGAAGTGAGGAACATGAACATGTTTTATTATTTATGTCTTATTATGAATCAACACTTCTTATTGTGTCACTTTGAATAACACATCAGACTGTTTGTTCTCCACTGAGGTTGAAACTGGTCCCAGTCCAGTGAAACCAGAACCTGAATCAGAGGCGAAGATAAAACGGAAAATAACAGATTTCTCACGGTGTTTAATTCAGAACCTTTATTTTGAAGACCCCAGCTCTGTGAGTGTGTGTGTGTGTGTGTGTGTGTGTGTGTGAGAGAGACGCACCCCGTCCATGTCGAAGGTTAAGAAGACCTGGTCCACGTAGCTGTTGGCGTTCTCAGTCATGCCCTTCAGGCCCAGGATGGCCTTCAGCTCGAACAGCGTGATGAGGCCCGACGGAGACTCTCTCATGAACTTGTTGTACCAGTGGTGCATGTCCTCCGCCAGGATGTCGTCCAGGTTCGAGCCGTGGTTCCCCATCGCTGCGGTCAAAGTAAAAGGAAGGGACTCTGCTCGCCCTGAGGACCGGAGGAGGACCAGCAGATGACCTCAGACGAGAACTTGTGGAGGACTCAGCAGAGAGCTCGATGGCGGGAACAAGCAGCGAGGCCAGCGGGCTTCAGGAGCGGGAGCCGGCCGACATCCAGGCTGCAGTGACTCTGCAGGCAGAGACCTCAGGACTCTCTAAACCTCTTAGGTCCTGGAGGGAAAAATCAAGGGAGCACCTAAAATAACTCCCTAATGAGATCAGGCCGTCCCGCTGCAGCGCTCTGCTGCCGGAGGCCGAGCCAAGAGGCTTTACCTGCAGAGCCCTGCTGAGGGAGCGGGGCCCGGCACCGGTAGCGGGGGGGGGGGCATTATATAACAGACTCACTGGGTCCTGGTTGCATTTACACATCTTTTCTTATATTAATAAAATATCCTGTGAGTTTACATGTTTAATGTAGAATAACAAGAATAATCTGTAAATATCATAAAATCACTGATTATTTAAAGAAAATGTTTTTCACATAAAAAGATTCAAATATATTTTGCCAATCTATAATTTTTTCACAGTTTATTTAATAAATTAAACTGTTAAATTCAAGTTTAATAATTCTTATCGATCCTGATGGAGCCTCCTGCC
>NW_023339763.1:72843-80565 GCF_004916995.1 Morone saxatilis | reverse complement strand
GGTCGTTTACGTCTCTGTGGTCGTGGACAATGACAGCTGTTGGCCTGCTTTTCCTCCACTATTATCGAGCTAGCTATCTCCTGCTTGAGCTTCTCAACTCCAGAAATGTTCGAGCACATTTTCAACTCGCCATCAGTTTTATTTAAATCACCAATATTTAAATCTATAATTCTCTCTGAATTGTTTTCAGTGAAGATTGATTCCAACTGGACATTTTTTTCTGAGTCCGTTCGACATTGAGGTGTTTTTGGCGTCCTTCTGGAGTCCAGCTGTTTGTGTTTCTCAACGACTCCGAATTTAAGCTGACATCAACGATTTATCCGACTCATATAGTTTCTTACAGCAATGCCTTCTGGGACATGTAGTTGCCTTATCAACTGACTGCAGACTCATCAATGAACATCTTTGAAACCACATCTGAAAACCTTTATTACTTTATTTATTGTCATTCTCTCCTGTTGTGGACAGTGTCTGTGACCTGTGACCTTTTTATCAGAGAGACTATTTTCAGCCCATGTGTCAGCGTGTTCTCCCAGCATGCCTCTGGGATCCTGTTTGTAATTTTTGGCAGCCATCGTTAGTCCATCTGTTGTATTTTGGGCAGCAGTGAGTGGATGTGAGTGAGTCAGAGAATCACACAGATTATCCAGAATAAGGCTGACTCACAACGAGCAGGAGCAAGACCAGGAGCAAGACCAGGAGCAGGAGCAGGAGCAGCAGGTAACTCCTCTCACTGCGTCTCCCTCAGTATGTTAGGAGTTGCTGTTCTTACCCCCCTCACTCTCTTTCATTTTATAAAAGCTTTCTCTGATAATCAGACTGATAGTTTCTCTTAATAAAACCATTAAAACATTTTTAAGTCTCTTTGTGTCACTTTGTCATTTTCTGTCTTTCTGAAGTCGCGTTCTGTTTCTTTATGGTTGTATTTAGTCTCTTTGTTGTCATTCTTTGTTTCTTGGTTGTTTGTGTCTCTGGACTCAAAACTGTTTTATTTGCCTCGGTTCAGATCTTTGGTTCTTTTGTAAAATGTCAGTTTTCTGCTGCTTTCACATCCTCTCCGCTGCAGAGAGACGCTGTTTTATTGAGTGAGGAGACTTTACAGATAATCATTCATGTAGCCAGGATACACGTTTTATTTCACTTTAAAGGCACAATGTGACGTCTCCAGTTTTAAACCTTTAATACAGAATTTACAGTCAAAAAAATAAAAACCTGAAGTATTTGTTTATGAATCTTTGGAATAAGGTCTGACAGCAAACACACAGTAACAGGTCTGTTTCTAATGTTTGTCCAAAAAGCTTCAGTGCGTTAAATAAAAATCACACATCATCATCATCATCATCATCAGTCACAGCTTCGAACAACCAGACAGCAGGAAAACATCATGAAAACAATAAAATAACATTATGTTCTTACAAAAAGGAACAAATCCAGCGTTTCAGTGTAAAAAGGTTTTGCATTGAGAATAAAAAACACTTCCAGTGTTTCAGTTGAATCATCAGCCGTTCTTCAAAAGACCAAAGACAGTTTCAGTCGGTTTCAGTCGGTTTCCTCGGAGAGGAGAGAAACCGTGTGGGTGGGCAGCAGCTCAGAGTTTCACTGATGAGTCCGGACTCTCAGACGGGCCTGATCCCTGCGACAGGGTCTCCCTCCCAGCGCCCCAGGGGCTCGGCCGTACGTCTGATTGCTTATCGGACCGAACACAGACTCGTCGTCTCCTGTGGGAGGACGTAAACACAACAGCAATTAAGAGCCTCCGCTGGCACACAGAGCCTTCAACGCTAACACTGTTTTATTACTGATATAATACAAATAATTATACTACATTTTTATTATTTTAATGTGAATGTTAAAAGTTATAGAACTGTCAATAAACAGTCATTATCTGTGAAGATTATGAGTGAATCATTTGGGACAGTTTACATAATGCTTACTAGCACTGATAACACAACCATTTTATTCAACCCAGTCATGTATGACAACATATCTGTCAGTTAAACCAAACTATCCGAGTGTACAATTACACAACTAATACTTTTTACTGTTCATGTCACTGATGCGGTGGGTAGCAGTCGATTTGATGTAAACTGGGTATGGGTAACTGTATTAAACTGGAATTAAACAGTTTAATTTATTAAATAAACAGTAAATAAAATGTTATTTTACATTAGATCTAAATTCACAGGATATTTTAGTGTTTAAAAAACGGAATAAATCTGTAAAATAAAAACGGGAAAACCTCGTAAACTTCGGACGATGTTTGAAGGTTTTACCGTTATCTTTTCTTCATCTTTGGTGTCTGTGTTTGTCACTTCTTTGGTCAAATCTTCTTCCTGTTTTTGTGCAGAGTTTCTTTCCTCTTTCTCCTCTTCCTCCTTTCCTCCCGTGGATCCATCCTTCTCCTCCTCCTTCATCTTCTCGTCTTCCTCTCTGGACTCGACCTCTGACCGATCTTCTTCGTGGTTTTTCTGAGGACACGTTGGAGCATCTGTTTCGTCTGTTTTACCTTCCTCCTCTCCTCCTCCTCCTTCTGTTCCTCCTCCTCCTCCTCCTGCTGTTGTTTTGTCTTCTGGTTCACCCGTGGAGCTCAGAGACACGTCTCCTCCCTCGTTGGCGGCGCCGACCTCGTCTCCACTGCTGGACTTCCTGTGGCGGCGGGATGGAGGGCGTCGCCGGACAGAGTGGCGAGGTCTGCCCTGGAGGAGGACCAATGGGAGCAGAGACAGACGGGTGAGGTCATCAGTAACTGATTATTATTACATCACCGGGAGTGGACCAATGAAAACGCTGTATTTGACGGGAGGGGACTGACCTTGATGTTGGTGTTCGACAGGATGGACCCCTCCACCACTGTGGGAGGGGCCTCGAAGGAGGCGGGAAGTTCCTCTTCAGTCAGCGGAGAGGTGACGACGGGGCTGGTGGGGGTCGGCGTGGAGGAGGTGGTTACCGTGGTAACTAGGGCATGGCTGGGGGAGGGCGGGGGGAAGACGGGAGACAGCAACCTGAAGCCGGGACTCTTCGGGGAGGGCTGCAGGGCCGAGGGAGAGAGAGCGAGGTTGGCCTACACAGAGAGAGAGAGTGATGTCAGAGTGATGTCACAGTGATGTCAGAGTGCAGCTCTCCCTCCAGACCAGCAGAGACCAGCTGGACTCACCTGGAGCTTCTCGATCAGAGCAGAGTTCCTCTTGGCTTTGGCAGGTAGAGAGTTAACACCTGGAGGCTGCACACACACACACACACACACACACACACAACACACACAACACACACCACAGACACAACACACAACACACACAGACATTATTACTATATAATTATTGTTTATTGAAGATATATTTGTTAAAAAGAAAAATTTTTTAAAATTTTTTTTAAACTTAAAAAAAAAACTTTAAAAAAGTTGGGGGAAAATTTTTTCTTCAATTATCTGTACAGGAATCAACTTATTTCTTAATGTCTCCTCTCTCTCTCTCTCTGTCTCTCTTCTGTCTCTCTCTCTCCTCTCTCTCTCTCTCTCTGTCTCTTCTCTGTTCCTTCTGTCGCTCTCTCCTCTCTGTCTCTTCTCTCTCTGCTCTCTCTGTCTCTCCTCTCTCTCTCTCTCTCTCTTTCTTCTGTCTCTCTCTGTCTCTCTTCTCTGGTCGCTCTCTCTCTCTCTTCTCTCTTCTCTCGTCTCTCTCTCTCTGTCTCTTCTCTGTCTCTCTCTTGGTCTCCTCTCGTTTTCACTCTCTCTCTCTGTCTCTCTCTCTCTCTTGCTCTCTCTCTCTGTTCTCTTCTGTCTTCTTCTGTCTCTCTCTCTCTCTGTCTGTCTTATGTCTCTCTCTCTCTCTCCTGTCTCTTGTCTCTCTCTTCTCTCTCTCTGTCTGTCTCTGTCTCTCTTCTCTCTTCTCTCTCTCTGTCCTCTCTCTCTCTCTCGTCTCTCTCTCTCTCTCTCTTCTTTCTCTCTCTCTCTGTCTCTCTCTCTCTTCTCTCTGTTCGCTTCTCTCTCTCTCTGTCTCTCTCTCTCTTCTCTCTGGTTCTTCTCTTTCTCTCTCTCTCTCTCTCTCTCTCTCTCCTTCTCTTCTGCTCTCTCTCTGTCGCTCTCTCTCTCTCTCTCTCTCCTCTCTCCTCTCTGTTCTCTCCTCTGTTCTCTTCTCTCTGTCTCCTCTCTCTCTCTCTGTCTCTCCTTGCTCTCTCTCTCTGTCTCTCTCTTCTTCTCTGTCTCTTCTCTGTCTCTCTCTCTCTCTCTCTCTTCTGTCTCTTCGTTTCTCTTCTCTCTGTCTCTCTCTCTCTCTGTCTCTTCTCTGTCTCTCTTTCTTCTTCTCTCTGTCTCTCTCTCTCTCTCTCTGTCTCTGTCTCTGGTCTCTCTCTCTCTCTCTCTCTCTCTCTGCTTGTCTCTCTGTCTCCTCTCTCTTCTCTCTCTGCTCTCTCTCTTCTCTCTCTGTCTCTCTCTCTCTCTCTCTGTCTCGTCTCTCTCTCTCTCTCTCTCTCTTCTCTGTCTCTTCTTTTCCTTTTTTTTTTTTTTTCCCCCCCTCCTCTTGTCTCTCTCTCTCTCCTCTTCCTTTTTTTTTTTTTTCTTCCTTTTTCTTTTTCCTTTCTCGTTCTCTCCTCTTTTTTCTCTTTTCTTCCCTTTTTTTTTTTTTTTTTCCTTTTTCTTTTCCTCTCCCTCCCTTTTCTTGTTCTGGTTTTTTTTTTTTTCCCCCCTCACCTCCTGCTCGTCTCCGGGTGCTTTGGCGAGCTGTAAGGAGCGAGGAGGTCGCCGTCTGACGGTTTCTCCTGTAAAAACACAAACAGTACATATAGTGATTCAATAAATAATAACAATCACTGAATTAATTGACATTGACTGTTTCCACAGAGTTTTATGCTATCTATGGAAACAGTCCGCTGTAAAAAGTCAGTAAAATACAACCTGATATAAGGTCAGTTATTTATAACGCACTCCTGACTCTGCCCATTTCCTGTTCTCTTCTTTTCTCAGGCTGAAGCTGCAGCACGCCGGACACGGAGACTTGAGGCGACACAGACACCCCCCCACAGAGGGTCCGACCCCTCACAGAGGGTCCTGACCCCCACAGAGGTCCGACCCCCCCACAGGAGGTATCGACCCCCCACAGTAGGGGTCTGTACGTCTTTTTAAAAAAAACTCAGACCCAATTATGGTTTCTATTTTAGATTAAAGAATGCTTCCTTATACAGGCAAGGGAAGAAGGCTCTTATCAGTTTGGATTATGGTGACCTAATTATATGCACTCATTCTTCATCTTTATTAAAAAGAACTAGAAAAAGCGGGGGCTTTCATATAAATAACACTGGGAATGAGCGTAAAAGAACCGCAGAAACACACAAAGAATATAAGTATAGAAAACGTTAAAAACAAATAGTATCACTTCAAACACAGCTACACACTCAAGAAGAATATTTTATTTAATCGGGGCAGGTGTGCACTGCCTTTTTTCTATTGGGTGTGTCAAGCTCTAGAGAGGTGGAAAGGTAAGGCACCTCCACCACTCTCTCACCACTCCTCCTCCCCCCCATAACAAAAAAAAACTTAAAAATTTTAAAAAAAAAGTTTTTTTTTTTTTTTGGGGGTTTTTTATGGTGGTTTAAAAATAGGTGTTTAAGGCGCAGGGCCTTTTATGATTATTAATTTTTTTAAAAAAAAAAACCCATTTTAATTTTTTAAAAAAAATATAAATAATATTAAAACTAGTATATTAAAATTAAATATCAATTAACAAAACAAGGAAAGCAAAAACACAAAAGGAGGGGTGGCTCACATTTAACAGCTTTCTATTCATATGCACCAAAATGTCTTTGCCAAAATTTCAAAAAACAAACCACTAAAGGAAGAGGTAGAATCATTTCCACCTTTTAATTATTTTAATATAAAATTCCTTTTTTAATATTGTCATATCTGGTGAAGGAAGGGAGAAACCAAGTTTTTTGGAGAGCTCTATATGAATAAACCACACTCTCCCCCCTATTAAGATCTCCCCTGCTCTCACCTCGTCTTTTGTAGGCTTGAGTTAGTGTAAATGTCTTCTTGTTTCCCCTCCCATAAGATACGAATAAAAAAAAGTTTTTTTTTTTTATAAGCTTTTTTTATGCTAGCCAGAAGATTTTTTGTTAAGTTTCCATATATATAAAAACAACAATGTGTCTGTTCTTTTTTTATTGTCCAAAAAAATATTATTTTTTTTTGTTTTTTGCAATAAAAATAAAAAAACCCCTCCACCCCTACCCTATAAATATCCTAATTTAAAAACATTATAATAAATTAAGTTGGTGTGTGGTGTGTGGGGGGTGTGTCGCGGCCGCCGAGTTTTTTTTTGTATCTCTCCTCTCAAAATGTTCTTCTGTGTGTGTGTGCTCCTCTTTCCTCTTCTCTCTCTCTTCTATTTATGTGTCGGCGCCTGTGGTTTAATTTATTAGATTACTTATTTATATCCCGCGCGCTGCCGGTGAGAAGTAGTTGGGGTGAAGGAGCGTCAAATGGATCTTTTTAATCCGGGCCTTCACCAAAAGTAAATAAAAAAATAAAATATAAAAACTTTTTATTATTACCTCTCTTTGTTTGTTGTTCTTTTTGCCTTTGTTTAAATTTTTTAATAATTTTAAAAAAAAAAAAAAAAAATTAAAAAAGGGCTAGGGCCGGGCCCTTTGCAAAAAAAAAAAAAAAAAAAATTGGGGGGGTTTTTTTTTTTTCAATTTTTTTTTTTTTTTTTTTTTTTTTTTCCCAAAAAAAAAAAAAGGAAGGAAAAAAAGGGGGAACGGAGATGGGTGAGGTCATGATAAACCAGAATGGATCATATACCGTTTTTGTTGAGGGTGGGGGCGGATGTTATCCGAGAGGCGCTAGGAGTAGATTTTGTTCTTTTTTTGTTATTCTGGTGTAGGAAAAAAGGTAGTGTATTCTGGTAGGTGGGTCTGTAACGGGTTAGAGGAGTGAAGTCATACCAAGGTGAGTCATGAATACACGGTAGGTATACATATGTTCAAGATACACACATATACCATTTGTAATGAAGATCAGCTACCTGCTGAGGGTGGGATTGTTGTGGTGTGTGTGTTCTTTTTAAAGCAGGTCCTTGAACCCTCACCCCCCGGTTCCCCAAGTAACCACATATGCTTTCTTGTTGGGATATTTTTTTTTTTTTTTTTTTTTTTTTTTTTTTTTTGCTCTCCCGCGCTCGCGACCGCCCGCACTCGACTCCTCCCGCGTGTTCTTGGTCTCATCAAGAGCGCCGGACCGGAGCCTCCTCCTGAGGTCAAAGGCAACATATATCCTTACACGCTAATCAATGCTAACTGCTAGCTGCGTAGACCTCTTGACCCTACCCCCCGGGGGTCCGGAGCCATAGCTTGGGGTCCACGAAATAATTAGCAAAAGGATTATTAAAGTAATGTCGTATCATTAAAAATTGCGTAAGTCACATGGGAACCACGTGCGCCAATAGTAGCCGTTCCCGTGCCGAGAATGTGTTCATGGTTGGTTTTTATAAAATCTCTCAAAGCGGCCAAACTTGAAAATGAACTGTGGTTCATTTTCTGAAAGTTTAGATCTGTTACTTGAAAATTAGAAATGCTGTGTAGGGTGTTGTCGGGTACAGGGGTTTGAGGGTTTACAGGTTGGTGTTACAGGGTGGTTACAGGTTGTTTACAGGTTGGGTCTACAGGTTGTTTACAGGGAGGGTGTTTACAGGTTGTCTACGGTATTTGATATATATAACAGAACTGGTGTGACAG
>NW_023339763.1:72676-72818 GCF_004916995.1 Morone saxatilis | reverse complement strand
CACACACACACACAGACATTATTACTATATAATTATTGTTTTATTGAAGATATATTTTGTAGATTAATTTACTAACTAAAAGTGGAATCTCAATTATTCTGTACAGATCAACTTTATCTTAATGTCTCTCTCTCTCTCTCTC
>NW_023339763.1:70575-72576 GCF_004916995.1 Morone saxatilis | reverse complement strand
ATCATTATGTTTGTTTCCTACAGCAACTACAGCTCCCATGAGCCTTTGCCATAGTAACACAGTAGTGATGAGTCCCTCCCCACCTCCGACTCAGCTGCTTCACTCAGTGTGCTGTCAGAGAGCAAAACCAGAGACACTCACACACTCAAGTACAAGTTCAGACACTGATACTCTGTAAAGTACTCTTTACTCAGTGAGTATAAATGACTCTCCTATAATAACAATAGTAATCAATAATTCCCCTCAAATGCATTAAAACTAAAGTGACGAGCCGCTTTGAAAGTGGTAGAAAGTTCAGATATTGGTTTAAACAGTTCTCGAGTAAAGTTCAGACAGTAGGGAAGTATCTGTACTTTGTTACTTCTGACCAAAATAAAACGTTGTTTTTTTAATGTTTGTATGAAAGTGTTCTTCCTGTCGACTGTATAAATAAAAATGTCCGCAGGCTCAGCGTGGGCCAAAGAGGTGGAGCTGCAGCTAACTAGCTAGTTAATCTACAGCAATCATTAACTAGTTACATCTAGCTAATGTTTTGTAGATTAACTAGCTAGCTAGCCTTTTGCTACAGAGCTAAAACAATGGTTTGAGGTGGAGGTGGCCCCGCCCTTAATTATGAAAAACTTTCATTCTTAATATAATTTAAAGTTAGTTTAAAGTTTTATAGTAATGGTTGTTCCCATCATCCACGCTTGGTGGTAAAAGTCGGGTTGTCGTGGAGAGGGCGTTGTACGGCTCCCATGATGCTTTGTTAGCTCTTCTCTGACTCGGCCTCATGGGAGTTGTAGTAGTTGAATATATAATTGGTTTATCTTTTGTTATTGTTTGGACCTTTAAGAGCATAAAGAAGATATAATGTAATATTCAGCTCCGTGTGTTTCCATCGTTGTTGGGTCTCTGTGCCCTGCAGTAACCTCCAGCTCAGTCTCACGTTGCTCTGCAGCTTATTGAAGATAAATATATAGGAAATAACGTCACTCTATGAAAATAAGTTTCACAAACGTGTTCAGAGTGAGGAGCTGCAGGAGTTTCTCTCCCTCACAAACAGAACCAATATCTGACTGCATCGTGTTTCATGTGCGCCATCGTTTGCATTTTATCTGCGGATGTTTGAGGCGTTTGTCTGATCCTCAAATATGTGCTGCGTTTAAGTGCTGTTCGACGTCAGGCATTCTATGTAGCTCACGTGGAATTTAAAAGACGGAAACCAAATCTTCTTATAAATGTGAGAGTTCAAATAATTGAGTTTCTACATCCAGAAACTGTTTCTGGATGCTGTTATAGTATAAAATGTAATATTCATATTGCTTTTCTCAGATAAAATCAATCTGCTGTTTCACACCGCTGAGAACAGTGTTACACACACAATATGAATGTATGAATACGACTGTAATAAAATAAGCTTTCCACAGCACAGAGATGAAATCTGATGCAGCCGCTCAACGAACCCTAACCTGCACATTTATTATCCTGTATATATATATTTATATCACATCATATTAAAAACATTCACACAGAAAGTTTAAAGTTTTACCTCCATCCTGCTTGTCGTCTGTCAGCGGCCTCGCTTGTGTCGAGAGTGTGTGAGCGAGAGAGTCGGCCTGCAGGTTAAATATAGAACCAGAGGGGGGGGGGCAGAGAGAGAGAGGGGAGACGAGCCGGCGGCCCGGAGGGGAACACTTGCGCTCTTTTCAGAGTTGGGTCGAACATAAGACACACTTAGTAATTATTATTATTCATGCTATTACGATACACTTAGCCATCTCAATCGATAGCTGCTTGAGCTAACAAACAGTAAACAATAATAACAACAATAACTTGATAAACAATAACAGGTTCTGTAAACAATCTGAATTCTTTACTGACTCTCCGTGGCCTAAACACCGTTGGGCTCAAAACATCGGTCTGGAAATTAAATGTTCGTGTATTTAACGACTTTGCGATAAAAGCGCCACCTAGTGGCTTGCTCATTCAATTCAATTCAATTTTATTTGTATGTCACCA
>NW_023339763.1:70091-70440 GCF_004916995.1 Morone saxatilis | reverse complement strand
CAGACCCTTCGGCTCTAGGTGGGAAATTAGTGTATTTAACTTTAACTTGCAGTAAACCAGCATCTGTGTTAGCAATGTTAACGCTAAATACGCTATGCTGAGCAGAATCAATAAACACATTTACAGGATCTTTCCTCTCAGTAGCGGTACTGTGGAGAATGTAGCTCACATATAGCTCTTATACAGCAGACTGTTTAAAAATTAGCATTTAGCAGGTAGCATTTAGCAGGTAAAGGAAATTCTTCAACTTTATTTAAGACCCAAATAAAATCTGTGTGGGTCGCTTCCAGTGTGGAATCTGATGCTGACTCTATCTGGATCCAGTTTTGGTTTGTCCGTCCTGGGCTAC
>NW_023339763.1:60781-69991 GCF_004916995.1 Morone saxatilis | reverse complement strand
GCAGTTCAACATGGCGGAATCCTTCACAGAAATAAAGCAAAACAAAATTTGGTAAAACTGTCGGGATTTAAGTTCATGTTCTAAAGGAATCAGATTACTCTTTGAAATGTACATTTAAAGGTAGATTTGAGTTGTATTACTCAGATTCTGTTTTCACACACTGAACACACTACATAGACCAGAATGCAACGTCTCAGAGTTCCTCCTACTGAGCCTTCATCACACAGCTCAGGTGTTTCTGTTATTTTGTCCACCCCTCTGTGTGTGTGTGTGTGTGTGTGTGTGTGATGAAGAGGAACCTGCAGCCCTCCGTTGCTCTGCCGGATGTCTCCTGCGCTCTGAAGGGAAGTTGAGTCACTCGAGTGGAGAAAATTTGTTCTTTCGTTTCTGCTTTTGTGTTTCTTCACTTCGCTTTGAATCATCGACATTCTGGTTGCATAAGAACTCAATGTGAAACTGGTTTTGGTGAATCTGTGGGCTTGAGCGCAGAGGAGCATGCTGCTGCTAAAACGACTGATATTTCAATGAGGTTTTGAATGGGGGAGTTTCCTCTCGCTGGCAGCTTGTAAAGATTCTTACAACTAAAACAGTTGTTTGAGTTTTCTGTTAATATCACAGTGATGAAGTTGTTTATCTCCGGACCAATCACTGCTGGCGGTCTGTCACAGGACGTGGTTTGAGGGGAGGAGTGAAGGCAGGAAGAGCGGCTGCGATATTAAGGAGGAAACCTTATAAGGTGAAATGAATGCGACCAGAAAGACGTTCCAGCTTCTGTCAGTGAAACCTAAAAACTTTCTGCTGATTCTTTTATATTTGACCAAAGATCTGTGGAGTCTTAATAAATCACATTTTCAGTTGGTTTCAGGTGCCTCTGAGAAAAAATCCCATTATGAGCATTCAATATGTTTCCACCTGGAAGTGGATTAATCAATCTGTTCTAGTTCAAAACTGACAACCAGTTAATGATCAGAGTTCATGTTGCTGTGGTTGAGACACACACACACACACACACACACTGATGGTACTGATGAGCTGATTTGTTTTATTAAATATTAAATATTAAGTTTGAAGGTTTATGAATTTAATCTAAGGTGTTTTTATTGAATCGCTGTAAACTGAATAAATCAGATGAATGAATGAATGAATGAATGATGTTTGCAGAACAGGGTTTGGTTCACTGAGGAGGAGCTGCTGACCGTGTTAAAGTTGAACATTTGGGCAGAACAACTGAATCTGACCCTCAACAGACTGAGATGAAGCTTTCCTCCAGTCTGCTGCTGTGTGGCTCTGTGCTGCCACCTGCTGGTCAGTGAATGCACCGCCAACAGTCAACAGTTCAGACTGAAGGATGAATCCGGTCAGAACTTTAATTTGTCTCTTTCATCTGATTCATTCAAATAAAAGAAACATTTCAGACTATAATTTCAAGATAAAATGTAAAAGTTTTCATGTTTTCGCTGCTGTTCTTTACAAGTTCCTGTGAGGACGAGGAAATAAACAACGGTTATATTCTGTAACTTGTTGAACAGTTGGCTGGAGAACCAGACTGAAACAGATGTTAAACCTGAAAGACTGTTAAACTAGGACAGTAAAAATATATTTATGGTTTCCTCACATAAACTGTAAAAAAATCCAAGATGGCTGACGCACAGGTGAAGCTCAGTGGCCTTCGCCGCCTACATCATTTGGAAAAAGAGATCTTCAGGACACACCTGGTTCCTAAATTACAAAACATTGTTTGTCTCTGTTACACAAGAGTTTCAATAAAATGTTACTGAGGCAAAAATAACTGACTCATAAAATAATGATTCTTATTAGAATTTCAGTGTGATATCCTCCTGCATAAACATAATCAGACTTACATTATACGGCAGAGTGCTTGCTATCTATTGGATTATTATTATTTTAATGTGATTTAAAGTTATAGAAGTGTAATAAAAGTCATTATCTGTGAAATTCCACAGGTAATTATTGCTGTTTACACTGATAAAAACGGTACATACATCAAAATTACACATCTAATAGTGTAGCTGGTCTGTGTGAGTGAGTGTGTGTGTGTGTGTTTATTTATTTAGAAATAAAAAGCAACGTCTAAATCTTATTGATTAATATACTTTGTTATGGAATATTCTCGTTCTATTATATTTATTATATATTATTACAGAAATTAGCTTCTATAATCAATTTATTATTTTATCTGTGAAATATCAGAAAACAGTGAAAATGTCTCCGGCAGCCAGAAGTTGTTCTTCCAACATCGTCTTTATTTAACAGTTTATTTTCAGTTTATAACAATAAAACCAGAATCAGAGAATTGTTTGGACGATTAATTTTCTTCCAATCGACTCATTGCTCGACTAATAGTTGCAACACAAAATACAACAGTCTAAAATGATCCTTTAAACCATAAACAAGGTTATTGATCTGATCACACTCGCAGACTGCAGCATCAGAAGAACAATAATCCCATAATGAACTCTGATATGTACAATATGTAACAAAAACACTTACACAACAATATGTGAGTTCCCATCATGCACCTGACACACACGGTCTGTCTCGAAGGTTCAGTTTCCCACAATGCACTGCACACCGGTCACCTGCTCAACGGTGCATTCAGGTGATTGAACTGATCCCAGTTTAACATCCTCAGTTTCTTTTTAAGGGAAACTTGGAAATTGTTGACTTTACGTTTCAACAATGAGCGCCTGAACGCACCGTTAGCTTTGGATCGTCTAATTTTGAAGCATTCGTGATGCGTTCAGTTGTCATCAGAGAACTCGAGACAGTTGTCGGCCGTGTGACGGTTAAAACTCTAACACCACACCGCTAATTCCCACAATTATCTTCTTATACTGAGCGAACAGAAAGAAACTACAGTGACAGTAAAACACTTCCCACTAACTACCAGCTCCTCATCCATACTACAAACCCTTCAGAAGCCCCGCCCCTTTCTGCTGTGTGGTCCAATCAGAGCAAGTCTCAGTCTACTTCCTCCTTTCCTGTACTTAGATATGCTATATGCTAAGCTAATCTATGTCCAGGTTCTTTATTCAAACTACTATACGGTAGAAAGACGAGAGACAAATGATTTTGGAATCCGGTTTTTGTGCCAAAAATTAAAAAGAAAATGTTTTTTTTCAAGACAAGAAAGTTGCAGTTTGTCGCAGAAACATTTAAATTCAGGTTAGCACCAACGTGGTCGCCGTCTTTATGCTTTCTCACCGGATGTGTTTAATCAGCTGTTCATCAGTTATTATAGCTTTATATTGTTCAGTTACTTTTATTTTTATCTTCAGTTCAGTTTCAGTTTGTTTGTTTGCACAATCGGTAGAACAGAACAAACACATAAACTCACAGTCTCAAACATTTACACCGACACCAACTGTTTTCTCTCAGCTAGTTTTAGTTTTAGTGAACTAACTAATGAACTAATAACCTCGGCTCTGGTTGACGTTAGCTTGTGGAGAGAGAAATATGTAATTTTCTTACAGTTTACAGACAATCGGAAACTTTCTTGACTTAAAAGTATTTTTTAAATTGACAGGAGTCATATATTGAACTCACGGCACACAGCCGTTCACTATCGGACATATTGTTTCTGAGATACGGTCCTGTGGTGGTCCACAGGGAGGAGTTTGGTCTGAACCAGAGCGGGAAAGTTGTCTCTGTGTATTTCAGTAGCTCAGTTATTGGACGACGTGTCATCGAAACAGGCTGCAGGCTGATTGGCTCGCACCTTTCAACAGGAGGAAGAAGCTATGTGAGGTTTTAAATCTGGTCTTTGGAGAGTTTTCAACCCCGACAGAGAGACAGAAAACTCTTTGGCATAAAAATGGTCAAACTTTAAGAAGCTGAAACAACATATTTTTACTAAATCTACATCCAGCGAGAAGATCATCTCGTTTGTTTTAGAAACGTTGGGTCAGTTTCTCTTCAAGAAGAAGAACTTGTTCAGTCCTCCTCTTGGTCTTCTTCGTTGGTTTGTGCCGCTGTAAGCTGTGTCGTCTTCAGTCTGAATCTTTCCTCAGTTTAACGGAGAGAGAAGTAAAAGGCGGATGAGTGAAGCGTTAAAAGCTGATGTTCCCTGTGAGCGTTTGTTTCGTTCATCACGATGAAGATCTCGTGGTGAGACAGAAGCAGGTTTGTAAGTTTTGAGACTCCGGTTCAGTGGCGTCCCTGCTTCTTTTTAAAGATCTTATTGAAAGCGTTTCTCCTCCGGCTGCCGGACGACTCGCTCTCCTCACCGCCATCCTGCTCCACGGGACTCCTCCTGGTCGGGTGCTGGACGGCCATCCCGCGACCGCTGCCAGACGAGCTGGACGAGGCGGAGGACGAGAACACGAGCGGTCCATCGGCGGTGTCGGACGTGATGCAGAGGGAGCGGGTGGAGCAGGAGGAGGCGAGGGCGGTGGTGGCGGGGTTGCCCCTCAGCTCCCCGAGGCTGGAGCTCTTCTCCAGGCCTCCTACTGCTCCTCCACCGAGCCCGGAGCCCTGACCCTGCAGGGGGTGGAGCCTGGATGAATGAAGGAAGGGCTTGGAGCCGTACAAGCCTTGTGATTCGCTGTGAGAGAGAGGGAGGGCGGAGTCAGAGTCTGAGCGGTTCATGATGTCCCTGAAAGACAAGGAGACAAAAATCAAATCAGAAGCTAATCTTGCTAACATGCTAAACATGGATGTTTATGAACAGAGCTGCAAAAACTTAACGTCTGAATCTTTCCTGCCCAGTTTATCTGTGAAACGTTTGGGATTAAAAAGTGGATTTATTGTCACTGAACTTCATATTTATACAGAGACCTACAGAAGAGAGGAAGCTGGAAAATATGTGTCTGTTACTTGATTATTTGGTTTTATTTTACTATGAAATAAGTTAGCATAGCCCTGATCAACCAAACTCCATTCAGAACCTGTCACCTGCCTCCAGATCAGCCAGTGGAGAAATTCAAATGCAGAAGCTGTGTTTCTACCAGTAGAGGGCAGTCGCTCTCTATTACTCTACAGAGCTAGGTGGAAATGTCTTAAACCTGCATTCTTTCTAAAGGCCAGCAGGGGGCAGCTACAAGGGCTGCAAAGAGACTTGAAACTAAAGATTGAGACTGTTTACTGAGCTAATAAACGTCTTCATAAGACTCAATACTATCAGACTTATTATATAAATAACACATCCAGCTGTTAATGCATCCTCTGAAAATATGACACATACTAACACTTGTTCTATCATAATATGAAGGTGACGACCAACTATAAAGGTGTTACTAAACTATGTGAAAGATAAAATACAACAAAGTTAGGAAGGGAAATGGTGAGTTGGAAGAGATTAACTGAGAGCTGTGGCGTACATTGGACCTCATTCACAAATGTTTTCTTATTCTCCTCAAATTCTTCAGAAAAAAATAAGAAAACAATTTGTCTGATTCATGAAAAAAACACAGCTATTTTGCAATTTTTACTTTCTCCCACAATTTCACAGAAAAGAAAATGTTTAAAACATCACAAAAGGAGTTGCAAGTTTTTTGAAAAGCTGAACTTTTAGGCGGTAATGACCCCACAAAAAGTCCTGTGTAATCTATAGGGATTAGTTATAAGAACAGATAAGACAATTAGTCGTCGGCGTAGAAAATACCCAAATTTATAGGTGGTCTGTAAATAAATCCAAAATGACCACTTATAAAACTCGGAAACGTTTAATCCCGACTTCTCCTTTGAATATTTTAGAAATAAAATGATCTATTTAGTCGAACGAATACGTTTTCTGCGAGCTTCACCAATCATAGCAGATCCATGCGCAAAACATTGAGTCACCAAACTATTAGAGATTTTATTCTCACTGGAACTAGTTGTCTTTAATTTTAAAAGAAATATTTTAGGTTGCAACAATCCCCCAAAAATCCAGTGAAATCCTGGAGGGACTAGTTTTAATTTCAGATAAGACAATCAGTCGTCGGCGTAAAAAACTAATTTACCAGTGGTAGTATGAGATACGAGATAAAAATAGGATTTTTTCTATGTATTTCTCTTTTATTACTTTTTCTTCTTGTTTCATTTTTTTTATTTCTCAACCCTTTAATAGGAAAGTCCCAAATTCTGCCCACTTATAAGACTTAAACGGCCTCTTAATTCTGGCCTCTCATAAATTTCCTTTTTATATTTTAGAAATAAAGTTCAGATCAGATCTGTGTGTACGAATGTTTCGGTGACGAGGTCCACCGATTCAGTTTTTTCAGTCTCGTTAGTACGTCAGTGTCGTTAGAAAGCGGTCGTGCAGAAGAAGATACCCAAAGCTGCCGGAGCGACAGCGCTGCCTATGGCTTGTCACAGCGCCCCCTGTAGGCGGGAGGCTGGATGCCGCCTCCAGAGAGTGGAAGTACAAAGAACGGAAGAGCAGAGCGGAAAAATGTGCGGTGCCTTCAGCGTAGGAAGAGGAGGAGGAGGAGTCGGTGGGGGGAGGACAGAGTGAGAGGGCAGGGGGGTGAGGAGGAGAGGCGGGGCCGATGGAGGGGTGAGACAGGGAGGAAGAGAGAGAGGGGGAGGGCACGGGGAGGAACTCCAGCTGGCCAATGGAGCGGCTGCGACTCTGCCGGCCACTGGGAGGGCGGGATGATGTGAGTAGGCCACGCCCTTCCTGCTGAGGTAAGCCCCGTCCTTCAACCAACCTCTGAGAGCTGAACGCCAGAGCGGGGTCTCCTATCCTCTGTCGCAGGGGCATCAGACTCTGAGCTGCAGGAGAGGGAGGAGGAGTTAGACTGAGTAAGTTGTTTTATTTTAATAACCAGAAGTGAACAGTGTAAAGAGTGCGACGGACAACAAAGCTGAAAGCAGATAAAAAGGTCAAATTAACGTTGGAACTTGTCAGTATCTAAAATACAAAAACTCTCACATTTAAATTCAAACAACTTATACGTTGTTCATTCTGAACATTTACATCCAAGATCCAGATCTGGGATCTGGTCGGTGCCATTCCATCGATCCAAAACCTCAATAGTCCGAAAAATGTCTCATTGGACCGAAAGCCTATTTTGTCTGACAAATTCCAAAAACCCATCACTGCCCCGAAGGCCTGTTGTCCCGAAAATACACAGTCTGCTATAACCAACTTACGCACGTAACTTAACTGATGTTAGAAGATAAAGAAATTACAGTTTTTATTTGAATATTTATTCGGATATTCTGGATTAATTTCTATCTAATAATATTTAATATATTCAGGTATTAATAATAATACGTTCAGGTATTATGAATAATACGTTATACGGTATTAAGGGCAAAAAAATAGTATTTTTACTAAAACAGGCCTTCGGAGCGATGAGCGTCTGTTTTTCGGACAAATAGGCTTTCAGACTTTTGGGATTTCGGAATAATGGGCCGTCATTCAATCAAGTATTCGTGGCATTGTTAACTTGTTAACTAACAAAACATTGAACTGACTGAATCTGAATTGTGACTTTGTGGTTTTAGCTGCTGCAGACCTGTAAGTGGATGTTAGTGAGGAGAGGAGGGAAAACGGTTAGTATAGTGCTGAGTGATCCGGGTCTTCAGAGGGTGAAAGGGTGAGGAAGAGGAGGAGGAAGAGGAGAAGAAGGCTCCAAACAGCTTCGTCTGATCTGACCAGACGGAGGGAGGAAGAGGAGGGTGAGGAAGGTGAGGAGGCGTTCACACGGACACCTGCTGTTTGATAGCTTTTAGTTTCTATCAAACATCTAAAAGGAATATTTCTCTTTCTTTTTGAGAGTGAGATTATCTGGAGTTAGCCTAGCTTAGCATTAAGACTGGGAGCGGGGGATGAGACTCTCCGAGACCTTGAAACCTCGAGAGTTTACTCGATTAAAGGCACACTATGCAAGATTTTTACCTTAATATAACAGCTTCAAAGTCATTTCGATGGTAAACGAACTTGTAGTATAGCGAATCATCCCGATAGCAAAGCAGGAGAGGGATGCCGTTGGCAGAACCAGCAATGCAAGTCTAAAAGGTGACGTCACATACATCAGCGACATAAGAAGCAGCCTCAATGGAAGACACTAGCAGGCATTCACTCAGACGTGAATCTATCTATCTTTGCCTGTTCGATGTCCGACGCTTCCATCCTACTGAACATGTACGGTATACAGGGGGGAGGGGATCAGGCCGTGAGTGCAGAGACGCAGAGCCGTATATAGAGACGGCTCTGGTGAGTGGTATTTACGACAGTTAACAAGTACTCCGCAGCGACTCTAGGGGTAGCTGTTTGACAAAACCGGAAAACTGCATAGTATGCCTTTAATTCGTATGCAAACAGAAATGTAAAAAGCACAGTGTATGTGTTCGTCAGCACAGGTTTGGTTGCCAGGTTTGTCTTGTTACCATATCTGGCAACCTGTGACGTAGCCTGAGACACGGCGCCAATAAAATGTCCCATTGGACCCAAATTAACTCTGAAGATACAGAATCTGGTATCAACACGCTGACATACGTAATTAAAGGACTTATTTTAACCCCAACTGGGATATTTTCTTAAACATAGCCAACTAGTTTTTAGCCAAACTGCAACTCTTTCATAACATTAACCACATGTTAATTATTGTTGCCATGACGATGAAGGTCATCTGACTTTACATACAGGAAGATATTATCGTCAGGAAGCCTTCGGAGCCGTGGGTGTCTGTTTTCGGACCAGTCGGACATTTGTCGGACTGTCAGGGTTTCCGAATAACGGAGACACGTGGCGGATGGATACACTGTTGTTTGTAAAGAAATAGTTCCAATAAAACCACAAACTGGTTTTTACATTTCTGTTTGTGTGTAGCTTTTAACAGAAAACATGATTGTTAATCGATTGTTGAACCAGACAAGCTGATTCTCTCTGCTTCCACTCTTTATGCTAAGCTAGGCTAACTGCGTCCAGCTGGGCACTGAACACATCAGACTGATATTCATCCTTTAAACAGCGTTTATTGAAGGACTGGTGTTCTTTCTTAGCTTGAACAAACCCCAATTTAACGTTTATATTTATATATGAAACATTCAGCACAGAAATACTTTAATTATTCTAAGATTATTATAATTATTATTATAATTATATTATTATTATTATAAAACTTGATTTAAAATTTAAGAGAATCAGATGTTTTCTGTAAGAATAACTCTGCATATCACTGCAGCAACGTTAGCTTGATAACTAACAAAATTATCTTTTTAGTCACTGCCAGCTAAAACGTATATATATATATATAT
>NW_023339763.1:57197-60756 GCF_004916995.1 Morone saxatilis | reverse complement strand
ATCCATAGCACCAGCGGCTTATTCTGCAGCCGCCAGCCAGCGCCGCCATCACCATGGCAACGCAGCAAGTTTAACACAGGTTGGAAACAGGGTGAGAAACTTCATTCATGACTACCTTTGGTCATTTCAGTCTCCAAGAGAGTCTCTGCATGGATCACTCACTGTGTGTGTGTGTGTGTGTTGTGTGGTGTGAGTGTGTGTGAGAGAGAGAAAAAGGGGAAAAAAAAAAGGAAAAGAAAAAAAAAAAAAGAGAGAGAGAGAGCGAGAGAGGAGAGTAGAGTGGAGTGTGGAGGTGAAGGTGTGTGTGTGGTGAGAGAGAGAGTGAGAGAGAGAGAGAGAGAGTGTGAGTGGAGTGTGTGTGTAGTGCTTTATGACCTTTTTGGGGTAGTGGTCAAAAGCATTCACGTCCACCATCAGTGTTTCCAGCCATCGGATGGATTATTATTAGTAATAGTACATTGTACACAGCGGGTAAAAATAAGTAGTTGAAACACGTCACCATTATTCTCAGTAAATATAATTGTCTAAAGGCTGCTAATTGTCAGAAATTTTCAACCAGATGATCGGGGTAAAACAAACCCATGCAACCCCACACCATACACAGGGAAGAAACCAAATTGAATCACTTTCCGAGAAATTAAAGTTATGTGTAAGTAAAACTGGGAATGACACAGGGAAAAAGTATTCGAACACGCATACACGGAAATTTATTTAATACGTTGGTACAAAAGCCTCTTGTTTGTAATGGAAAGCTTCAGACGACCTCCTGTAATGGAGAAACTAGGTCACCATGCATTGCCTCAGGTGTGATTTTGGCCCATTCTTCCGCACAAACAGCTCTTCAAATCTTGAAGTTTCTGTGGGCCTCTTCTATGAACTCTGATCTTTAGTTCTTTCCATAGATTTTTCTATTGGATTCAAGTCAGGTGATTGGCTGGGCCATTCTAGCAGCTTTATTTCTTTCTTCTGAAACCAACCGTGAGGGAGTTTCCCTGGCTTGTGTGTTTGGACTCATTGTCTTGCTGAAATGTCCACCCTCGTTTCATCTTCATCAATCCTGGTAGATGGCAGCAGATTTTTTATCAAGAATGTCCGCGTACATTTTTCCATTCATCCTTCCTTCAATTATTGAAAAGTTTAGCAGTGCGGTATGCTGAAAAGAACAGGCCCCACACCATTATGTTCCCCTCCAACTTCACTGTCTGGTATGGTTTTTTGGGGTGATGTGCAGTGTGCCATTTGACCTCCTAACACACGTGTGTAATTATGGCATCCAAAGGTTGAATTTTGGTCTCATCTGACCAGACTATATTCTCCCAGTATTTCACAGGATTGTCTAAATTTTGTGGAGGGAAACTTTAAACGCGCTTCAAACACGCTTTTTCTTCAGCAATGACATTGTGCGGTGAGCGTGCATACAGGCATGGCGGTTTAGAGTGCATTACTTATTGTTTTCTTTGAAACAATAGTGTACCTGCTAATTCCAGGTCTTTCTGAAAGCTCTCCCACAAGTGATCTCTTGGCTCTCAGACAACCTCTTCTGATAATTCTTTCCACTCCTCTGTCAGAAATCTTGCGAGGCAGCAGCCTAGGTCTTTGAGCCGGTTTATGGTGAAAGTGATGTTCTTTGCCACTTCCGGATTACTGGCACCCAACCAGTGCGTCACTGGAACAGTTCAGGAGGTTTAGAAAATCTGTTCTGTAACCCAATGACCCCATCCCCAGTAATGTTTTGCAAACACAATACAGGGTTGTGATAGAGTCTTGAGGAGAGGCTCCTTGTGGTTCTTACCCATCATGCGAGATGTTTTGTGTGTGACACGCTTGGTGATCGAGACACCTTTTTATAGGCCATCACAGTTGGGATTGAACCAGCCGATTCAGGGATGCTAACTGCTAACTGAGGCTAACAGGAACTCACACTGCTGCTGCAGTTCTTGTTGGCTGTTTGTTACGGAACAATAATCAATACCATTATTGATTAATTGATTTTATTTACAATAAACCATCAAATTAAATATAATGAACCAATGTTTTTCACGTGGCCACCACAGTTTCTCCTTTATGCTTGGAACGGGAGGGTGAGGCGAGAAGAGAGTTTGCAGTCTCGCATACACCACTAGAGGGCACTAAATCCTCCATACTTTGTCTTTTCCACTAAAAGAATGAATCCAGAGTTTTAACTTAAAGCAGCAGTGAGGAACCTTCATTCTGAGTTGATTGTGGCGCCCCCTGTGGACAAAAGTGGTAGTGTTTCTACCGCCTGGTTTCATGGTGGCAGACGTTTTATATATATTCGTTCTCCCGTGTGCTGTTTGTGTCTGTGGCTCACGCAGAGGCTCTGTGTTTATAAGTCACTGTGGAGTATTTCTTCCTCTGCTCTTCGACCCAAACAAAGATGGCAGCCAGAAAAGATGGATGTGTGCCCCTCCTGTTGCTGCTTTTGGTCTGAGGAACAGAGTTTGTCAGACGCTCGCTGAGACTCGGATTCTTTTACACAAACATTTATGACATTTTATAGAGTAATTATTATCGTGCTGATGTTGTTCTGTATCTCATCGTGGATCAGTGAGGAGGGCAGCAATTGAACCCTAACCCTCCATTGGCCACAAACACACTGACCTTCATCACTGAGGTCCGAATGTCCTCTGTAATATCAATATTAATAACAATAATGCTCCTGTGTTGTAGACCTGTGTGTGATAGACCAGCAGCTCTGTCAGGACGAGAACTCTCTGCTGAGTTTCGAAGCGATCTGCAGCATCCACAAACTGATGGACGATGATGCTGACGGGACTGTAGACGCCACGGAGACGGACGAGGTGAGATGCAGACACTCCCGGCCGAACGGAAAATGTGCCGGGCTGATTTATTTTTACGGTAAAATGTCGGAACCTGTTTCAGTTTCTCAGGGAGGATATGAAGTATCACGACCCCAAAGCCAAACACAGCAGCTTCCACCGGGCCGACCTACTCATCAGCGTGGAGGACATGTGGACCACCTGGAAGAGCTCTGAAGGTGAGAAGGAGGAGGAGGAGGAGTGTCTCACAGCGTCCTTAAAGGAACATTTATTCTAGTTTTCATTGTTCTGTTACTTTGCTCTCGCCACCTCCGTTGTAGAGGTTCAGAGTTCCTGCTGCCTCGCATCGCTCTTGGCTAGCAGGAAGCTATTGTTAGCTTTTTACCATTAGCATCATTTATTGTTGGCTAAAATCAACACCGTTTGCCAGAATAACAAAAGTTAGTATCCTGGATCACTTTAGCTAATGTTAGCCAACTAGCATATCTACTCCAATAGGATTTTGTCAGCAGTAACGTTAGCAAGCAAGCGAAGGTTAGCGAACCAGCTGCAGTCCAGCCACGTTGAATTATGTTATCCAGAAGTCTGAATATAGTGACAGTATTGTGCTATGTACGTGTGGACATATCCACTCAGATACATATACACATGATGCTAATGTATTATGACAAACGTTTCTCTCCATTTGTTTCTGCTGTTTTTCAGTGTGTTCAGTTCAATGTGAAACTAACTTCAGTTACTGTTGATGTTAGGCTGTT
>NW_023339763.1:56443-57190 GCF_004916995.1 Morone saxatilis | reverse complement strand
GTTGAGGAGAAGCAGTTTGTACATAAACAGCATCATAATGTACACACAGTTATTCAGTCTGTAAATAAACCAACAGTCACACCATCAGTCAGCTCAGAGAACCAGACCTGAGGTTCATGTTGGTTTAAAGACGTTTCAGATTCCTCTGAGGAGGAAGAGAGGGATGAAGAGGAGAGGAAGGACAGAAGTAGGGCTGTATGATGATACAGTGAGGAGATATATTATATATACAATAACTGAGAACAATCATTAACTGTTTCACTGCAGCTTCTGTCACAATGTGAGTGGATGGGGAAGAAAGGATGAGAAGGAAACACACAACCCCCATTAATATTATATGACACATAAAGACACCACAGATAAACACATGAGACAGTGAACTGCTGCACATTATCTGCTCAACGTACTGTCTCTCTCTCTGGGATTTTAAAGGAAGCAATGAGCCTTAAACAGGGTAAAATCCTATTTTTGGATCCTTTTTATTTTATTTTCCAGCTCACTTTGTCACCACGATGACGTAAAAACAGACTCATGAAGGATCATAGCAGCAACTCAGATGTGTTCTTTTTACACTGACCTCTGACCCCTCTTTGTGTGTGTGTGTGTGTGTCAGTGTATAACTGGACGGTGCAGCAGGTGGAGGACTGGCTGCTCGTCAGTGTGGAGCTTCCTCAGTACACAGAAACCTTCAGGAAACAGCAGCTGGATGGAAAGGCCTTACCCAGGTACACACACTGTAACACACAC
>NW_023339763.1:55898-56384 GCF_004916995.1 Morone saxatilis | reverse complement strand
ACTGTAACACACACTGTACACACTTTCTCCCCACAGAAACAGCTGGGGTTGAGACTGGCTCGGTAGGAAGTGAGCAGAGAGATAATTGAAAAAATAAAAGTATGCAAGAACCATCTGAAAACAGGCTCACTGTAACACATTATGATGAAATAATAATAATAATAATATGTTAGGTAGTGCTGTTGTCCAGTATTGTGTCCTGTAGCTCTGCACACTCAGCTCTCAGATTTTCGGAGCGTCCTTGAATGCACCAGTGGGCTCTGAAACCACGACCATGACAGTGTTTGTCTCTGGGTCGCCGCTTCCTGTCGAGGTTAAAGCGACAGTGTGTGTCTCTGTTGGCGGCAGGTTGGCGGTGAAGAACACCACGCTGACCGTGACCCTGCTGAAGGTCTTAGACCGAAGTCATGCTCAGAAACTACAACTCAAAGCTCTGGACATCGTTCTGTTCGGCCCACCGCCAGGTCAGTGATAAAAAAAAAAAAA
>NW_023339763.1:55647-55798 GCF_004916995.1 Morone saxatilis | reverse complement strand
ACAACAACAACAACGTTACTGTTTATTTATCCATTATTACTGTTTATATATCCATTATTATGCTGTGTTGTAATAAATGTTGGTGCCAGCAGAGGGCGCTGTGTCTCAGTCTGAGGGAGAGGTGTATCTGTGTGTACAGTGTGTGTACAGT
>NW_023339763.1:55360-55527 GCF_004916995.1 Morone saxatilis | reverse complement strand
AGTATTAGCATTATTAGCATTATTAGCAGCAGTAATAAACGTAGTAGTAAAGCACCAACAGTGGTAGCAGTAGAGATAGTTACCATAGTAACAGTATAATCAGCAGTAGTTGGAGGAAACAGAACAACTGTGAAACAGCATGTTACAACACGTGTGTGTGTGTGTGT
>NW_023339763.1:53461-55242 GCF_004916995.1 Morone saxatilis | reverse complement strand
ACTCACACTCACACACACACTCAGTGAGTTATTTCCTGCTGGCTGCAGTTCACTGTCTGAAGGTTAATTATATTTAATTATATTTAATTATAAATTATACAAACTAGTGGAAGCCGTTTGCAGCAGTTAGCATCATGCGAACGTCAGTGTTTACTTTTATCATCAGTAAATAAAAACAGGCTGCAGCTCATCAACAGTGAGTGAATAATGCTAACTCTGAAACATATACAGACAGAAATAAAACTACATTTACAAAGATTTTAGTTTTTAGCTGATCAAACTGTAGTTTTTGAAGTTACGATCAGTATTGATCAGTATTGATCATTATTGATCAGTATTGATCATTATTAGTCAGTATTGATCATTTTGAGTCCGTATTTATCAGTATTGATCATTTTGAGTCAGTATTTATCAGTATTTATCAGTATTTATCAGTATTGATCAATATTTATCAGTATTTATCAGTATGAGTCAGTATTGATCAGTAATGATCAATAGTATTGGTCTCTTCTGATCAGTACGGATCAATAAGAGTCAGATTCAGTGCAGAGATGGTGCGATTGATGATGGACTCACTTCTCCTGCAGGTCCATCAGACTCTGCTCGGCCCTCTGCAGACCCTCCAGGTCCTTCATCAGCTGACCCAGGTCGTCTCTGGACTTCCTGGTCTGAACGTAGGCGAACCAGCAGCCGCCCAGCGCCATCAGGATGGACACACCCAGAACCAGGTCCTTCCACCGGTTCTGTCGGCCTGCGGACACACACACTATATATTAATATCAGTACACACACACACGCACACACACACACTATATATTGCTATAAACACACACAGACAGACACACACACACACCTATACATTCCTACATTGCTAACAGGGGACTGTCATTCTACACTATCCAACAGGGGACTGATGTTTCTGGTTATTTTAAAAAACCAAAAATAGCATAGAACATTTTCTTTTAAGGTCTTTTACCAGAATATTACTTCAAATGTAATTTTTTATTTTTTTTAAAGAAATTGCCAAGAGGGGACTTTTTTCCATTAGTGATGTCTACCTATCAAAGAGGGGACCTCCATATACTGCAATGGAACTGCCTCTACCCATTCTTTCACCTAATGAGTGTTTGTTTACTGCAAAGACTTTCTTTGTTTCTTTCAAAAACACAATTTAACTCAAAAAAAATGTTACATTTTAAAACTTTTAAACTTTTATCTGCGATACAGATATTACAAAAATAATCATGGCCACTTTTTTTGAGAATAAATAATGATTTACCTGCAATTAAGAAGTAACTTGGCTGCATGCACTGATATTAAGGCCTGCAGTGCTAGCAACAACATTACTTTATATAGGCTTTAATTACAGAAATTATATATTGTTACAATAGTGCACTAATTTAAATTTCTTAGGGGAATTTGTATTCTTTTTATGATGTGTGTGGAATGGTGAAATAAACAGAGTGGTCCATTCATCCTTATTATGTTATTAGATTATATCTTATTTAGTTTTTGCCCTTAATAACAAACATTTCCTAATCTTGGGCAGGTTTTGAATCATGCGTTGACTGTCATGTTGTGGTTGTTCGGCTCGTGACACAGATTACAGTCATCAAAATAAAGAAAAATAAGAACAATAAAAGAAAGAAAAAATAAAATAAAAGAGAAAGAAATGAGCAATAAAGTAGTAAGATCCTTTCTTTTTAGTTTTAACTAATAAGCTTCACATCAGACTTTGACTAGTCCTTTAAAGTGGCTCAGTCCTAAAATACTCACTGACC
>NW_023339763.1:43089-53361 GCF_004916995.1 Morone saxatilis | reverse complement strand
TGGTGTTTTAGTCCAGGTTTGGCCCGATATTATCTGGTGTTTTTACCCAGGTTTGGCCCGATATTATCTGGTCTTTCAGTCCAGGTTTGATCCGATATTATCTGGTCTTTCAGTCCCGGTTTGGCCCGATATTATCTGGTGTTTTTGTCCAGTACTGTCTTATCTCGGAGCCCTGGTTTGGCCCCAGTTACAGCTTTCTGTGGCTGTGGTATAGAGTTAACACACGCCAGCTGTTAAAGGAAACTTCCACTAGTACTTCTTTCTGTGTGTATTGATAGAAACTGCTGGTAAGACGGTCCCAGTTAACACTTTTCCTCTACACATTCTGCTGCTGGATGGACAAATCAGCGGACAAACCCTTCCTGTTTCGGTTTCAACACAGAGCAGTTCCTCTTTGGGTGGGTGAGGGGGGTTAGGAAACGCTGCGTGCCTCTGTCAGACTGTCAGCTGGATTCATAAACGGAGATTTGGGAACATGGTGACAAACGAGCAGTGAGATGATCAGATAGGGAACAAACCTCCAGGTCAGAAAAGTTAATTAAGAAGAGAAAACGATCAGTAACATTTCCACCCAACTGTCTTCCATCAGTTTACACTTCCTGCTTAACTTAAGACAGTTCAGCTGAGAGATCATCTGGATGAACTCTTGGTTGGTCTGATTGTCTGACCCGTGCCCCCTTTCACATTGTACTGTTCGTATACCACCAACCACCACCATGCTAACATGCTGCATGTTTGTTCTCCAGTGTTTTTAGTCCCGGTTGGGTCCAATATTTTCTAATGTTTCAGTCCCAGTGTAGGCAAGGCTAATTTATTTATGTAACACATTTCATACCCATTTGATCCAGTATTTTCTAGTGTTTTTGCCCCATTTTGGTTAAGTTTTATCCCAGTCTGTTTCACTGCCTGTTCACACGAGGAACATATGTATTGTTTAAAATGTTCCTGTTAACAAGGACTGTAAGGGACCAGTGTTCACTTGCTCAATATTTTTTTCCATCTGGGTGAAGTGGTGCATGTAGATAACCTCTTTTGTCCTTAAAAATACCATAATTTGCTCATGTTGCAGAGCAGGTGTTTCTTCTCTCAGATGGGTTATTTTCTGATCACTGAAAGATGGAAAAAGTCCACACAGCCGTGAGAATAAACCTCGTAGCTCCAATTTTAGAGATTTTCCCGTCAAAGCTTCAGCTGCATCATGACTCGGTTCCTCTGTGGGTCCGGAGACTCCTCCTAAACCAGCAAAATTAAATAAAAATACAGAAAAAGGACACAGCTGACGAGACGAAACCAAAGCTGTTTGTTAGTTCCTGAAATGCTAAAATACAAGAGCAGTAAAACCACAAAGGAGACAACAGGCTGCATGTCTCTGATTACGTTTCAGCCTCTGTGGCCAAAGCTTCTATTAGAGAGGGGTCTTTATTTCTGATTCCCTGTTTTCTGATCTGCTACTGTTCACAACTCCTCTTCCATGTTTACTATTCTCCATTTCCACAGCACTAATTCCTCTGTACAAAAACATCATCACTCCTTCCCAAGCTGCATGCGAAGGAATTAATGCTTTTAATTTAAAAACAACTGCAGGAATTCTTTTAGTCCCGATTTGGTCCAGTGTTCTCTGATGTTTTAGTCCCTGTGTTTTAGTCCCGGTTTGACCCAATATTCTCTGGTGTTTTAGTCCAGATTGATCCAATATTCTCTGGTGTTTTAGTCCGGATTGATCCAATATTCTCTGGTGTTTTAGTCCTGGTTTGATCCAATATTTTCTGGTGTTTTACTTTGGTTTGGTCCAGTGTTCTCTGGTGTTTTAGTCCTGGTTTGAGCCAGTATTCTCTGGTGTTTTAGTCCCTGTGTTTTAGTCCCGGTTTGATCCAGTATTCTCTGGTGTTTTAGTCCCGGTTTGGTCCAGTGTTCTCTGGTGTTTTAGTCCCGGTTTGGTCCAGTATTCTCTGGTGCTTTAGTCCCAGTTTGATCCAATATTCTCTGGTATTTTAGTTGGGTTTGGTCCAGTATTCTGTGGTATTTTAGTCCCTGGTTTGGTCCAGTATTCTGTGGTATTTTAGTCCTGGTTTGATCCAGTATTCTCTGGTGTTTTAGTTGGGTTTGGTCCAGTGTTCTCTGATGTTTTAGTCTCTGTGTTTTAGTCCTGGTTTGATCCAATATTCTCTGGTGTTTTAGTCCCGGTTTGGTCCAGTATTCTCTGGTGTTTTAGTCCTGGTTTGATCCAATATTCTCTGGTGTTTTAGTTGGGTTTGGTCCAGTGTTCTCTGGTGTTTTAGTCCTGGTTTGGTCCAGTATTCTGTGGTATTTTAGCCCTGGTTTGGTCCAGTATTCTGTGGTGTTTTAGTCCCAGTTTGGTCCAGTGTTCTCTGGTGTTTTTGAGTTTCACTGACAGAAACGTTTCCACACTTGAAGACAGTTCTATCTCTGTTGTTGAAGTTGACGTTGACGACTAAATTTACCAGGCGAGATATAAAACTATAGGTAACTCCAGCTCTCTGAGTATACAGGATACAGGACAGTAGGTTTTAGTCGAGTAAAATTAGAGGTAGACAGTATGAGCGTTGCACATACCATTAACAATTATCAACCACAACAACAAATACATTTCCAAAATAGATTTGATGCCAGAAGCTGCAAGTGGTGTGAACAGCTCTTGCTGACATGAGATCAGAAATGAGAAAGGAGCTTTTTTTCTGTTCCACTTTGAAGTGTCACAGCGTTTAAAACTAAATACACACCCAGGTTTATGTGACCTGTGAGCGGCTAAAATTCAACTAAAATGTTCCAGGACAACTTAGATTATTTCCAGGATATTTAGTCATTTTAATCCATTTCCAGGTGTTTCCAGGACTGGAAAACTAGTCTCTAATTTTCCAGGATGTGTGGGAACTCTGGTAAAGATAATGAAAACTGTGTAGTGTTCTTATCTAATGAACTACATTTACCCTTCGCCATTTTAATTTTAATTTAATTGTATTTTTAACAAACATTGAGGGCGTGGATTCACAACGCGTTATCACTCCCAACTCACCAAACACTGCCGACCCTCCGCTCTATGATGCTGTATCCCTGTCATAATGTCATTAATGTAGTTCTTTATTGTCCCTGGACGGGAAGTTTGATTTACAGCAGAAAATACACAAACACAGCATACAAGCAGCAGCAGGTTTACTGCTCAGAGTTTGATCGACCCTTTCACAAAACTGGTCTATGGATAAAGAAAGCTGCTGCCTGTGTCGTGTTCGTTATTTTGAGAAAGGACATTAAAGGAAGTGTTGTCCTCAACTTCTTTTATTTGAAAGAATAAGTTAGTAACACAGCTGTGGGTCCGATCTGCTTCACTCGAAAGTTCCGCTGGATCAGGGGCCCAGATCACAGTCTGCTCCCTCTGAATATACGTTGTTATTCTGGGTGTCATCCTTTCTGATTGGCACGAGTCACTACTCTCATTGAACCTTGTTTTGGGCAGAGGCGGTTTCTCTGTAAATAATTATTTAAAGACCATTGTCTATATTTTGCTGCACTGTGTATTATAATAGAGTAAACACAAAAACAGATCACTTCCCAGGCTTGAGGTACTACTTGGAGTTTAATCCAAAGGGCATGCTTGCTTACAGTGTGTGCACCATCAGTTATTGATTCTTTGATTTGATTGATTGAGTGATTAAAGCTCAGTGTGTTGTTTTATATCAGGGAGTCTGTTCAGAAATTCTTAAGACAATGGTCATGAAGATGAACAGGAAGGATCTGTAATTGTGTCAGCAGATTATCTCTTTGGTTTCCACCCCGTATAACAAACCATTTTAACATATGTTTTGTTGAACGAACATGTCACACCTAGCCAGTTAGCTCTCTGGCTCGTAGCGTAACGTTAGCTCTCTGAGTGGAGGAAACTAGAAATATCTCCTGTTGCAGAGTCGTCTCTAAGGTTCGTCATATTTACTGGAGTGAGAGAACCATTGCATTAAAACATTATCGGATGTTAATGGTTCTTCTAGGTATTAGTCACCATACCACCATCCCTGTTACCAGGGAAACAAAGTTATAATTGTAAAAAACTTTAGATTTTGATTGAACAGGGCATGAAAATATGAAACATTGATCTTCTGTTCCTGCTCAGTGTGGTTAGTCCATGATTATGATGATACGTACTGTAAACTCAGCTGTTCGTCAGTGTGTCATTGTTCCTGTGGTCCTCCCACATGACGATTCATTCAAATATATTTATACCTCTGACTTACAGTATATATAACTTATTATGCTAATGATTAACTGGCATTAAAATGAAACACTGTTTCACACTTTGATCACGCTCAGGCTGCTTTTACACAATGAACGTGTGTTTCAGTCGGCCGGCTGCAGGTTACTGATCTCGATTCTTCTTCCTCTTTTCTCTCAACGTGTTTTCTTCGTTCTTCCTCCTCACAGTCTGACTGTTCCCCCTCAGATCTGCTTTCACTGGACACTTTGAGCTAAAATAACCTCGTTAACATACAGTATGCTGAATCAGTTCGGTCAGAAAATAGCTTTCCGTTTTTTTTCAAATGTTAGTTTGGTAATAAAACCATCAACCAGGAGACTGATGAGCAGTTAAAAGACCTGCTGTATGACGTCTGTATAAAAACTGGACTTGTAGAGACAAGTTGAGGGTTTTCCCATTTACTTCAATACAGTCTGTCAACTTCCTCCTTCCCTGTAATAATATGTTATATGCTAAGTTAATCTATGTTGCAAAGACAACCACATTTTAAAGATAGTTAAAAGATAAAAGAGACTCATATATAGTCACATCTTAAGTTAGCTAATGTTAGCAAAATGCAAGCTAGTAATCTACATCAATCTTTAGCTAGCATTTTGCTAAAATTAGCTATCAGATGTAGTTAGGTTAGCTAGCTAATTAATGTAGATTAGCTAGCTAGTTAACTAGTGTTTGGCTAACATTAGCTAACTTAAGATGTGACTATATATGTGTCTCTTTTATCTTTTAACTATCTTTAAAATGTGGTTGTCTTTGCAACATAGATTAGCATAGCATATAGCATATACTGTGATTGGAGCCCATAGCAAAAAGGTGTCACTCTGCAGACTGCTACGTAGCGTTAGCCGGACACAGACACTGTCACAGAGTTAGCTGCTAGCTTAGCTAACGGCTGTGAATGTGCTTTAATTCCACTTCCAGTGAATATGATGGTGACAGAACTCGTCTCTGAGCTGCTGCTATATTTCAACATGAAACCACAATGACATCCGTCCACTGAACGCTTCCTGTTTCTCCAACTACATCGCAGTTACAAAAGGACATCGTTACAACACTCGAAATGTTCTTCAGTGTTTTCGACACATTAAAACGTCTCACTGACACGTTCACTCTGATATCAGACAGCAGTGGATTCATCCGCCGCTGGAAGTAGTCCCCAACAAATGCAGTGAGTTATACTTTAATAACGCACTACAGTGAGTTAATACCTGGTAATGAACAGTCTCAGTGTGACACTGAGCTGGTAGAAACACTACCGTTTGTGTCCACAGGGGGCGCCAGAATTAACACAGAACGAAGGCTCCTTGTTGCTGCTTTAAGTTGAGGATCTGAAGAGTTGCGGAGATCAGAGGTCACAGTTCTTCTCACCATCCAAACAGCGTGAAGGAAAGAAGAAGAAGTGAGATATGATGAGAGGTGAAAGCTTCCAGCAGGAGTGAGATCAGCCGACCTCCGCCCAGAGAGCGAGAGGGGAGGGTGGGGTCAGCGTCCCCAGAGTCTGGGCTGAGCCACTTTCTGTATCCAGACATCTGCACAGACACTGCAGAGCTTTATTGTTCAGCACACATCATTATTCCTCCTTTCTTTTATACTTTCTTCACTCAAACTATAACTCAGATTATAAAACTTTAAAAAACGGAAACAGACATTCAACGTGTCTCTGAGCTCGTCATTTCTTGTCCAACTGACCTCTGCAGCTCAGACGTCACCTGCAGGACTGAGAATATGAGTTCAACGTGACATCACTGAGACGTTTTTAGTGATGTTCTCTGTGTATTTTTAGTTTTTCAGCTCATTTCTCCACAAGACTAAATTCAGTGTTTATTGCAGCCAATGGAGCGCCCCCTGCTGGTCATTACACAGAATGCAGGTTTAAGACACTTCACAGACCCTGAAGCTCTGTCCGTTATATATACTGTCAATGGTTTGAACCTGGTGACTCGGACAGGATGTGGGTGACGTTGGGGACTCGGCTGACTTTGCTAACGGCAGTTAGCAGTTCGTTACTTTGTTACTAAGATCTTCTTACTCGACTAGTCGGCACACGTTTATGATATTAATTTAATTATTTAAATCTTTATATTTGAACAGTGGCCTGTTAAATGCAAACAGGATTTTGAGTCCTTTTATTTCAACATCACACCGTCTGGTTCTTTAAAACAAGGAATACACTTCCAACTCTGCTAACTAGCTAACAGCAGCTAGTACAGTTAGCATATGCAGCAGTGCAGCGGTGAGCGACTTCCTGAACGCAGTTTAATGTCGTTGATTCTGGCGCCCCCTGTGGACAGAAGCAGCCATTTTTCTACTGCTTCGGTTCCAGAGTCCACCCTAATAATAATAATAACAATAATAATAATAATAATAATAATAATAATGATACTATATAATACTTATAATACTAATAATACTTATAATACTAATGATACTTATAATACTAATGATACCACTGGTAACACTGTTGCTGCGTCTGATGAACTTTTTCTATAAAACTGGAGACAAAGGAAAGAAAAAGAGACACAAAGACCGAAAATGGAGCCAATTGTCTTTCTGTTCTATAAATATAAATAAAGTTTGGACTGTGTGTGTGTGTGTGTGTGTGTGTGCAGGATAACATCTCTGTTTTGTTTGGAGACAGTTTCCTTTTGCAGCGACGATCATTTCCATAAACACAAATACTGACCCCCCCTCTATCTCCCCCCGCAGTCAGACGATGGGACGTCACGTGTTTCTGAACAAACTGTGTTAACTGAAGGAAACTGAAGTGTGTCTGACAGCCGCGGCAGGACGAGTGAACCAATCAGACTCACTGAAGGTAAAACTGGGGTGTGTTTCCGGTCCTCCAGCGGTTGATGACTTATGTCTGTTTCTGTGCTTAGCCACACCCTTTCTGAAGCTCATTGGTCAATATCTTGAACATTAAATAAGTTATCGATAAGCCTTATGCAGCGATTGCTTCGTCTGATGTTGAACCACAGAAGATTTGGTAGCAGTCGGACCGACGGAGACGGCAAAAATGTATTTTTTAGATTCTAAATAGCTGACTTTAGTGGCCTTCCAGAGTTGGATATTTGGGCCTTAAAGACAGCGCCACCATCTGGCCGATTGGACTCATGTTTCTTTGGAAGCCAAGTTTCATGTCTGTATAATGACTCATATGTCTAATGATTTATTAAGTACTTCACTGGTTGAACCTGGACTGAACCTTTTCAGCAGATTCCTGCAGACATGAACTCACTTAGCACTGTAGCTCCTCTGGTTCCTCCTCTTCAAGAGACTTTAGATGTCTGAAACAAGAATCCGTCAGTAAACTCTGAAGATCTACGAGTCAGAATAAAGTCGGTTGCTAACGACTAAATGAGTCTAAATGAGACTACAGAGGTTGTCGGGGACATTAGAGGATCAGGACACTAACAGGCACCAAAAGTTAAATCCAGACTGCAGCAGCAAGTCTCCACAGGGTCCGACACAGACTCACAGACCTGAACTGTACAGACTGACTATAGCAGTAATGTGTGTGTGTGTGTGTGTGTGTGTGTGTTGCAGGTTGCTGAAGGCTCAGAGGTCAGAGGTCATCATGCAGAGTATAAAGTGTGTGGTTGTGGGTGACGGTGCTGTGGGGAAGACCTGCCTCCTCATCTCCTACACCACCGGAGCTTTTCCCAAAGAGTACATCCCCACTGTGTTCGACAACTACAGCAGCCAGGTCTGTCTGTCTATCTGTCTGTCTGTCTGTCTGTCTATCTTGGCTGCGCTGTGTGGGTCTGGCGTTGGCTGATTTGTAAACAGCGAGCTATTATAGGCATACGCCTAAAAGGTCCAAATAAATATAGGGAACATTCGAGAGTAGGAGACGGTGTAGTTCTAAACTATGATGGTCAGGACATTGTTTGTACAGCGTTCAGATGTTTGTCACTGTTGGCCGACCCCCAGGATGATGCAACAGGAACTGACTGCAGTCTCACATGAAACAGAGACTGTGGCAGAGCTGTGTACTCAGTATTAAGATTATGTCATAAGAGGAGCTTTAATATTTTGTGGAAATCTGGTTGTTATATTTCTAAGATTTAGTTTGTTGTTGTGAACCAAACAAACTTTTATCGCCATAGTTACACAGATACACAAACCCCTGACCATGTGTGTGTGTGTGTGTGTGTGTGTGTGTGGTGCGTTCAGGTGACGGTGGATGGCAGGACCATCAGTCTGAACCTGTGGGACACGGCGGGTCAGGAGGAGTACGACCGGCTGAGGACGCTGTCCTACCCGCAGACCAACGTCTTCATCATCTGCTTCTCCATCTCGAGCCCCGCCTCCTACGAGAACGTCAAACACAAGTGGCACCCAGAGGTCAGAGGTCATATCAGCAGGAATTCATTTTAATTTCAGGGCTTTGAAGGCATCATGTGTCTCTTATATGTGTATACGTTTATATTAATATATTCTATATATTCTTGTTCGTTACCTGAAGCTGGAAAATTTTGTTTGCATTTTCTTTATATCTTAGATTTATCATCAATATAAATATATAATAAATATACATATACATACAAAAAACTGATATAGGCTAGCAGTTTCCCTCTGTTCCTAGTCTTTATGCTAAGCTACGCTACTGTCTGTAGCTTCATGTTCAGTGTACAGACATGAACCGTCTTTTTATCCTCCTTAAATCTGTAAAAATAAATAAATAATCTTTATTTTTAAGAAACAAAAAACCAAACATGCTAACAAGGTTTCAGTCGTCACTTCACATTTCAAATAGAGCTTTTTATTCAGAATTCAAAAAGTAGTTTTTCCTGTTTTGAATTCAAACTTTAGAGTCTGTAAGGAACTGACAGTTTGGGGTAGTTTGCCTCGTGATCCAGCAGCTCGTAAAAATATTAAGGTTTTAAATTCGCTCGAACTTGGTTTTGGAAAAAGTGACGGCAGTATTTTAAAGCATCGCTTTAGAAAACAGTTTGAGAATTGCCGTTTCCTGCTGCTTCTCTGAAAGAAATATCCAAACATTAATTTTCTTTTGTTAAATTATTCTAAATGTTCAAATCTGAGACACATTTGGATGGAAACATGAAGACTGATGAACAGTTCAGTTCTCTATTTGTAAAGTTATCTCAGGACACTTTACAAATACAGCAGGTATAGACCGAACTCCAGTTGACTTTATTATCTCTCATTAACATTACTTAGAAACATTTGTTTTAGAAAGCAGAAAAACAACAAATTATTTTTCATTTTCCTCCCTCAACGTCTGCACAGACAAAAAGTTCATTAGTGATGAAGGTCAGTGCACTTTGCAACCCGATCCGTGATGACGAAGATACAGAAAGATATTAATAAATGGGAAAAGCAGCGTATTGTCAGTTCAGAGAGTTTCCAGGCGAGCGGATGTCGTTCTGACTGTTTCTCGTTGTTCTTCCTTCTCAGGTGTCCCACCACTGTCCCGGCGTTCCCATCCTCCTGGTCGGCACAAAGAGCGACCTCCGGAACGACGCCGAGACTCAGAGGAAGCTGAAGGAGCAGAACCAGACGCCCGTCACCCACCAGCAGGGCGCCGCCCTCGCCCGCCAGATCCACGCCGTGCGCTACATGGAGTGCTCGGCCCTCAACCAGGACGGCATAAAGGACGTGTTCGCTGAGGCCGTGAGGGCGTTTCTCAACCCGCAGCCCACCGTCACCAAGAAGCCCTGCGTCCTGCTGTAGGACGGCCGTCGCGCCGGGAACGCCGACTGGTTGAGAGACTGTTTGTTTTTATGTTCAGTTAGAATTTTATCTTTTAATATTTAGGTAGTCTGGGGGGGTCGACCATTGTCTCACAGCATTTCTAACTCAGACTGAAATAAGTCAAATGAAACGAGGTCCTGTCAGCTGCAGGGACTGACCACATCAGAGCGGGTGGGCGTGGCTCGAACCATTACAGGTGACAGGTGTGTTATTCTCAGCAGATAGATCATTAAAGTCCAGGTGAACCAGAATCAGAGCGCCGTTAGCGTCCTCGTATTTATGTTGTTCCTGTA
>NW_023339763.1:38890-42989 GCF_004916995.1 Morone saxatilis | reverse complement strand
TGCTGATGTTAGCATTTAGCTCAGCCTCACAGAGCTTGAGCAATGCATGAGGAGATTGTTCATTATTGATTAATCTGATGCTAATTTTCTGGATGAATGGTGAAGAACTGTGGTTAAAGTGGACTGCAGCTCTCGTTCCCGCTCTGAGGAACTGATTCTCTCGTTATTTGACCTCTGGAACACGTCATGCCGCAGATGTGACGGCAGTTTGTGAGATAAACTTTTTGCTGTTTTGCTGCGCGTGCTGAGATCAGAATGCTTCCTGACTATTTATAGCCTGGCAGGCTGAGCGTCCATGAGTCACGGTCAGGTATGAAGCTGCAGTTGAGGGCAGAAAACAATCAGGACTGATGATGAACACGCTGCAGAGTCTCTGAACCAGCAGAACCACATTCTTCTACAACCACAGCAACACAGACTGCAGATCCTCATGCACCTCCAACACATACCACACATAACATTAGCATGCTAACACGCTCACACGCTGATAGTTAGCAGGTATAATGTTTAGCATTAGCATTCCTGACGGTGACACAGATATATCGCACTGACGTTATTTGTTCTGATAATGTTATGTTATCTGATATTTTCTGTGTAAAAACTGTAAGTATAATATAATTAACTGTAATATTGTTATCAACATGTTGTTGTTTAAGTTGTTTAAGAAAGCAGACCACATAGAAAACGTCTATTTTCATTCCAGCTCAGAAATTCACTATATTGGTAATTGGTAATCAATATCGGCCAATCAGCTGTTCTCAAGGTTCAGACTGTCGCAGTAGAGCACCACTGGGGACTAAACACAGAGGATGATTACACTTCATTTCTTTTGATAGAGCTATGCTAGCAGTTCCCCCCTACTTCTAGTGTTTGTGCTAAGCTAGGCTAACCATATGTGTGTACTGGACCAGAGACAATGAGTGTAAGAAACAAAAAGTCATCAGCAGGCAGTTTTTCTGCAGCCGCTGCCTTTATGTGCGGAAGGAAAAGCCTGTTGAGTTCTTATCAAGGCTCTGCTGTTAGTATTACATCCGTCCATCCGTCCGTCCAGCTTATCTCCTGTTTACAGGTCCCACCCTGTCCCTCCACAACCACCAGGGAGGAGGGAGAAAACCAGCTTGGAAAACCAGAGGATCCACATAATGTTTGGTCTCGCGCTGGAGAGTCTCCGTATCACCTCGGTGGATCTCGGCCTTCAGGTCGAGCCCCGCTGCATGATGGGAACAATTAATGGGTCGGTGGAGGAATGTAATCTAGCGCCGCTGATCCTGGAGATTCCAGCGGGGTTCGAACGCCTCGCAGCAGCGTGGACTGGATTCCTCACACGGAGCTCGTAAAGAATAAAGTGAATAATAAAAGTGTCCCAGTGTTATAATTATTATTATTATTATTATTATTATAATAATCATTATAATGAGAACGTTTCATAAGAGGAAACGTCAGACTGCTGAGTAATGTCTTTATCTCAGTGTGAACTTCAGCCTCTGACAGATAACTGAGGAATCTCTTCACGCTGAGAGAACCTGCGAGCACTAAAGCTGCGTTCACTTCCTGTTTGAAAAACAGGACAAAAGTAGGACGAATCCCGTTGATGTGCAGGAAGTAGCGGCGTTACTCAGAGAGCTGGAACCAGACAGCCGTGGTTCCTTCAGAGACCAGCAGAGACAGAGCTTACGGACCTTTAACTGTGAACTCAGTGATTATTGATCAGAGATGAGTTTAATATTCATATTTTTATACAATTCTCTTTCTGTATTTTTAGCATTTTAACAATATATATCGTTGCCATCTCCCACCTTTCGGAGTCAGAAACCGTGCCGTAGTGATTGGGGTCAGTCAGCCACCAGGGGGCGATAGAGAGGGTCTGCATTCCGATCGTCCATCTTTTTGAGGATGTATTATTATTTATGGCTCAGAGCTGATCTAAAACCATGAAACTGGGTCCAATAACAGGAAATGATGCGTGAACATGAGCCCAATCGGCCAGATGGTGGCGCTGTAACAACCCTCTCGGACCACTAAAGTCCACATTTCTGCCGTCTCGTCCTGAACCGTTGGTGCGACTGCTACCAGATCGTCTGTGGATCATCGGATAAAGCTGATCAATAGATGCATAAAGCGTATTGATAACTTATTATGTTTTAAGATATCGACCAATGAGCTTCAGAGGGGGCGTGGCTCAGCACATAAACAAGTCAACAACCGTTGGTCATCACAGAACGGGTATAGATTATAGATCAGACGCTTGTGGCAATATTTAATAATAAACTTTTAATACAGTTTTATATATTTTATACAGTAAGCTTTGAAGTGAAGCCTCATGAATTATTATTATTAATCATATTAATATAAATTGTTTAATGTGTTGGTTGACTGAAGACAGAGTCAACAAAGCATCTTCAAGTCTTCAGCTCACCCAAAAAAAAGTTCTCATGGGAAAACTTCATACCAGACTCCCTTTAAAAATGAGCCATTTTTAATGTGGAACATTTCATTACTAACTGTATCTACAAAACACGTGACTGATCCATCAATATAAGCCTTCTGGTAAATTCAGCAACACGCATCACCCCAGGGGGCAAAAACTGCTCATATGAACTATGATTACCTCTGACAGAAATAACTGCTGATGGGTTACAGCTCTCCCACACTGAAGCCTTTAAATCTTTATTTAAATGGACAAACTGCCACAGAAACATTCATTCACATGACTTTTAAGGGGAGTTTAGTGTGTGAGCATTAACTTCAGGGATGTCTCACACCTGTGGCTTTAATAACTTAAAAACACCTCCACAGGTGTCAAACATCCATTGGCAGCACCAGCAATTAATCACATTACTGATTGATTATTGACTGTGTGATTGGCAGCTGACCCACCTTCAGAGGCGCCTCCAGCAGCTTGTGTATCCCGGCGATCTGCTCGCTGAGCGGCAGGTTCTCCTCCACACTCACCGTCGGAGGTCTCCGAGGTTCGGGAAAGTTAGTGCAGATAAACGGATCCGAGTCCTCCAGGTACTGGACCCGGCACACGATGGAGGCCATGGCCGAGAGACCGAGACCCGACTGCGGCTAGAGGAGCGTGAGGGACTCGGTACGGATGCGTCCGGCACTGCAGGAGCCGTTTAACTGAAGAAAACCCGGTCCTCGCTGCGCTGCCACCGGACCAGTGAAGCTCCCGCAGAGACATACAGCTACATCCGGTGGCACCTTTCAAAATAAATGCAATGAATTTGTGACAAAATACTCTTCTAATAAAGACTGTCAGCCAATAAAAGGATACTGTAAATCAATATAATGAGAAACTTCATCATATATTTATGTTTGTTTGATTATTAGTTTCGTAGAATCTGGTCAGATCATTTGGAATTTCCCCATTGTGGGAGGAATATCTTATCTTATTTTATTAATAATAATCTATGCCAGCCTGAATCTACACTAATGCTCATCCTTTGGATTGTAAATATCATTCACACTTCCTGTCCAGCTCTTCACTCTTTTAAATGATGGTCTTTTATATTTGTCTATGTCGTCTCTGTTTTATCTTTATTGATATTGATATTGATCAGTTTTCACTCTTTGGTGAGTTTGTATCTCTGAAGCTCAGACTCATTATCCACAGTGAACAGCTGATCACAGAGACCCTTTATATCTGACCTTTACTGAACCAGATCAGCTGAGATCTGGTTCTCTTTCACACTGAGGACCTGGAGTAGCAATGATCTGCTGGGTACTGAGAATAAAATGGTGTGCTTTTATTTTGAAGGAAGTATGACCCAACATCCGGTTGGTGTAAGAGGACTTGATGGCGGACGGCCCACTAGTGACGTCATGGCAGTAGAGCATGGAAATACATTGAGCAGCAGTATGACGTAATGAACAGCTGTATGGAAACAGAGTGAAACTGCTTGTTGTAGGACAGCGTCCTCTGGTGGCTGAGAGACTGCACTACAGCAGGACCTCTACTGTCCCCCTAATGTCCCCTAATGTCCCATATTCCACATTTCAATTCAACCAGAGAGCTCTAAAGGAAGCCAAGTCCAAATATTTGTCCTCCATTATAGCTAACAGCTCTCATCATCCAAGACTGCTATTTAATACT
>NW_023339763.1:29740-38790 GCF_004916995.1 Morone saxatilis | reverse complement strand
ACACAAACCAACTGTGATGTGAACTAACTTCCATTATCTTGGATCCCAGTGAGACTCTTATCAGCTGCAGACAGATAACAGCCAGCGCTCTGTGCCACCATCTTATCACCTTCCTGAAAAGAGAGAATCAGTTCTTCATTCAGCCGACACATTATTGTGATCCGCGCTGACTACCTGTGTCAGTGCCACATACCTGCACATACAGTCGCAGCAGCAGCTGATTTATTCTGCTGGATTAGATGCAAACAAATTAAACATGAATTATTACATAAAAGTGAATTAAATGAATTATGGGAAGACGGTAAATTCAAACTGTCTGAAAGAGCAGAGCGACACACTGGATTAAATTACAGACACGTGGGGACTCATTTGCTCCCATTAGTCATCAACATGAGGGAACAAACAGAGCGAGTGATGCAACTCGTTAAGGAACGATTAGTGAAGGCTAACAAGTATATAGAATATGAATGCATGAATTTGTAGCTAATAGCGCTGTGTGCTACGGCCCCCCCCCCCAGCCAGCTGTACGTGGATTCCATTAGCGGACTGGAGCTCCCAGTGAACAGCAGGTCCAGACCGGGACTGAATGCAGCACCTGATGCTGACGGAGGAGAATAAAGGACTGAGGAGAGTTATTGCAGGTTTCGGCTCCAGTAAGCTAATGTTAGCTGCACAAGCTAACAGCATCAAACATTACTGTTAGCGACACTTAGCTTCTTTTAGCAACAAGTCATTAGCAGCTAGCTAACAGCAGCTACATTAGCATTAGCTGTTAGCAAGTGAACACCAATTAGAGTCCAGAGTCCCCCCCCCTCCCGCATGCACACACACATACCCACACAGTGACCTTGTGGGGACTGATGTTTTGGAGTCCCAAACACACACTGACCCACTCTCAGTCAGTGGCTCCTCATTAATCACTGTATCTCTGTGTGTCCGTTAGTACTGACGAGCTGCAGTAACCGGTTGCATCAGCAGGTTTTGAAACTCCTCCTCCAGGGAGCGTGGAGGCGGCGAGCGCGTGGAGCGGCGCCAGCAGCACACATACATCAGGCGGCCGTGCAGCGAGTGGCTCTGAGGAGGCGGCCGGAGGAAGAAGCCTGGCCCAGCAGCCGGGTTGAGCAACAGCAGCGAGCCGAGCACCACCCTTCACCCAGTTGGTCTGCTCTCTGATTGGCTGAGGGTGAGGACGGGGGAGGGGGGAGGGGGGTGGCGGAGCAGTGAGCGACCCCCTCTGAGTGGTGACCCACGGAGACTCACATTAACACGTGCTGCCAGGGTCGAGGGTTCAAATCCCTGCTGGGTTGTTCAATACGTGGAGCAAAGCGCCAACGAACCAACAGCACGACCACCAACAGAATGACTAATACTTTTATAATACTCTGATACTGTAGTAATAATACTCTAATACTCTAATACTCTGATACTGTAATAATATTCTAATACTGTAATAATACTTTAATACTGTAATAATACTATAATACTGTAATACTATATATAATACTGTAATACTGTAATACTACTATAATACTGTAATAATACTCTAATACTGTAATAATACTCTGATAATACTCTAATAATATTCTAATACTGTAATAATACTTTAATACTCTAATAATACTCTGATAATACTGTAATAATACTCTAATATTGTAATAATATTCTAATACTTGAATAATACTCTAATAATACTCTAATAATACTCTAATAATACTCTAATACTGTAATAATACTCTAATAATACTCTAATAATACTCTAATACTGTAATAATACTCTTACAATACTCTAATACTGTAATAATACTGTAAATACTCTAATAATACTCTAATAATACTTTAATACTGTAATAATATTCTATCACTCTAATAATACTTTTATTTATACACTTTTGGGGAAACTGTCTTTCTGGGGACCAACGGAGAGAACAGACAGCTGATTCTGAGGTTCATGTAAACAATGTAAACAATGTAAACAATAAAAAATATAAACTGACTGACTACCATCAGTCTGCTTTGTAGGACCTGAAGGCTGATTCAATCACAGACCTGGATCCTGATCCAAGAAACCTGGATCCACATCAGTCCTGATCTGAGGAGCAGGTATACTGGAGAGACTAAAACCTGCACTAGTCCGGATCCAGGTTTTACTGCTTTCTGGATCAGGACCCTCAATCTGGAACCTTTCATCGTCCTCTGCTGCAGACAGGTTCAAACAAACACAGCCAGCCCTGCCAGCAGTTATCACTGGGGGGTGATGAGAGGAGGGCGCTGGGGGGGTGAGAGGTGGTGAGGAGGGCTGAGGAGGGGGTGGGGGGGGATTGTTCATGCTTGAGGTGTAAAAAAATAAAAATAGAAGATCACAGAGTGGCTGGAGGCAACTGCTGCTGGTAGCCTGCTGTTCTCATGATGTAACAGAAATAAATCTAATGAACGCCTCCCTGACACATCACTCCTCACCCCTCTTCCTCACCCCTCCTCACCCCTCCCTCTCCTCAGGTTAACTGGCGGCAAGCCGAGCAGCAAACAAGCGTCGTTTTCAGGTGGCATCCAGCTCTGACCTGGCAGTGTGAGAACGGCCTGTTGGGTAATTCTACCGTCAACACCTCTGACCAGCGCGGCAGCGTTCCAGCCGGGTCAGAATGGGTCTCACTCTGGTTTAATCAGCTCTTCATACTCTGCTCTGATTGGCTGACATTCAGTTAACATGGAGGATTTGAGTACAGTTTAGAAACAATTCAACGGCGCTGAATCCTGACAGGAGCTAACGTCTGCTGGATAACCACAGCTAACGATTTAACTTCCATGCTAAACCTGCAGTTTCTCTAACGCCCACTAGAGGCTCCGGCAGTGAGTCAGTCTCCATAAGGCAAGGTAAATGATGGTTTAGAGTAAAGTTCAGAGTAAAACAGACCATAAAGCAGGGTATGCTTAGGGCGGGGCTACCTTGTGTTGACAGCTCATTCTCAGTGAGTCCGTCCAGCTCAACGCACCAAACTCAGATCAAACTGTCAAACTAGGCAGTGCTGATCAGATATGGATCCAGATTCTGTTGTTTACTATTTCTCTTCTCAAATCTGTTCATAAAGCCCAACTGGAGGCTTTAGCTGGAGGACGTTCTGAGAGGGTCACACCTGGTATCCTGCCCTGTAACAACTTGACTCTCTGAGGAGGAAGCACTGGCTCATCGGGGACACTTCCCCTACCTGGGGCTGTTTGTAGTAATTAAAAAATGTCTCTAAATTAATGTGCTAATGATTTATTACTGTTACATGTTTATCATCAGGCCTTTAAAACAACACAGCGCACCTGCAGGGTGACGCAGACTCACCTGTGTGAGACTTTTCCAGCCTGTACTGGTTTGTGTTTTATCAATAATGGTTCCATTGATGGAGAGATTTACAGCCAGCAAAGAGCCATGAAATCAACCCTGCTTTCTGTCACTGGCTGTTGTTTTAATCCTGCAGCCAGAACATACCTGGCCTCAGACCAGCTGCAGGTTCACACTCATCGTGACTGAGAGTGTTTCTACCTGCTGGTTGTTTTTTGTTTTTGGCTCAGGTTGGACTGGGTCTGATTACAGGCACAGAGGTGTGAACGCTCCACAACGTCACAGTGGAAAACTCTTTACAGTTTAACTAACAGCAGCACGTCGCCTCCTTCAAAAGGACCTGTCAATCACAGAGATGCTGGAAATTCCAACACACACACTCACATTCATTTCCTGGAGACTAACCCTCGCCTTAACCTTTGACCCAAAAATAAACTTTTTCCTTATTGCTTTAGTCCCCAGTTGGACGAGCTGTCCTCGACTAACCGGTCTCAAACGTGTCCCCGAATATAGTCAGATAGTATTGAGTCTTATGGAGAAGTTGATTTATGAGCTTAGTAAACAGTTTAAAGCAGGGTATGCTGGGGGGCGGGGCTACCTTGTGATTGACAGATCATTCTCAGTGAGTCCGTCCAGCTCAACGCACCAAAAACACACAAAAGAACACAAAAACCACATGTTCCTTAGTTCCAGGTGACAGGAACAGACTTGTCCCCACAACATTAGTAATACACGACTACGTGCACACACATGACTCAGGACTCTGATGTGATAAATAAACAACAAACACACAGATGCATTTTCTGATCTGACGTCTCCATCAGCAAGACGACTCACCTGTCATTGTCTCATGAAGTGACAGCTCTGTGGTTAGGGTTAGGTGACTTTCCTATTGGCTGTTACAACCGACTCCTGCTGCCGTTAAAACTTGTGGGTTTGGAGGGATTGAGCGGAGTGATGGCTGCGTCCTGATATGAGGCAGCAGAGCGAGAGGTGGAAGGTTTAGATGCTTTAACTGTGAATGAATTTGCTGTGTACATGATGCAGCGATGGTGAATGAGCTGCTGTAATGGTCCGTACGGTCCCCCCTCAGTACTCAGGGCCTCTTTGGGTGGAGGGAGGCTAAGGAGGTGATGGTCGTGGGTTTGTAGGCCGTCCATCACTGGTCTTGTCCTCCCCTCTCAGATCAGCAGAGCTTGCATAACGCTCTCTCTCCCCCCTCCAGCCTGAGGACGCTGGGCTCACTGCAGTTTATCTGATCGCTCTGTGTGTATTTTTGTCTCCAGAAACCGATACAGCGGGTTGTGAAACGTCTGGCGAGTTGATGTGTCATGTTCTGCTCGAGGGGTGATTTGGCTGAAACTGCTGGCTCAGCACGATAGAAGCTGGAGGTTAATGAGTTGTAAGTGGGTTCGCTGCTCAGTGACTGTAAGCCAGCTCGTCCTCAATCTGTTGACCATCGTCATCCTGCTTCTTCTTGTCTCAGTGCTGTGACCTCTGACCCCGGCACTCGCAAAGTGTGTTGTGATGGTGTTGTTCCACCCCGAGCCTCTTGTAGAGGAACTCTCCTAAAAGATCTTCCCTCATTGAGTGTTCGACCACCAAAAAGACAACTATAATCTCCCTAAGGGCCATTGGAACCACCTAGAACTTCCTTAATGGCCAAAGAAGATCATAAAGGACCTAACCTTTTTAATCTTCACTAGAACCTCCTAACAGACCTCCACAACAACCTCAATGACAACCATATCCTCTGAAAGGACCTCTAGAAATGCCTCCCTTTAAGACATCCAAAGGAACACTAGAGCCACCTAAAAAAAGAAACTTCTATATCCTTCTCAATGACTGTGAGTACCCCTAAAATACCCCAGACCTTCTTTAGTGATCACAATAACCTCCTAGAGGATCACCAGAAAAACACCAAAATTCCAGAAAAGACCTCATCATCAATTATTGTTTACAAGAACCTCCTAAAGAACCTCTACAACCACCTAAATGACAATAATAACCTCCCAAAAGGCCCCTAAGATTAAAGAACACTGGAACCATCTAATGGATCCCCTGAGCCTCTTAAATGACCCAGAATCTCACATAGAACCTTCTTAGAGCCTTTAAAAGAAACTCTACGACCACAAAACACCCAAAGGAATACTAGAACCACCTAAAAACATCTCTGATCTTCTCAATGACCTCTAGAAACCCATAAAAGACCTCCAGAACCTCCTCCATGATCACAACAACCCCCTGAAGGAACACTAGAACCACCTAAAAACCTCTCTAACCTTATCAGTGGACCATGTAAATCTCAAAGAAGACCCACAGAACCTCCCCAGTGACCACTAGAACCTTGTAACACTTATGTTGATTCCTTAATGGCTTCTAAAGCCTCCTAAAGAAACACAATAATGGAGTCTAATGGACCTTTTAAAGACCCAGAATTTCCTAATGGAACACGTTCAGACCCACAGAACCTTCTCTGAGACCACTAGAATGTCCCTAGAACCATTTCAATGACCCATAGAGCCCCCAAAGGAACACTACAACCACCTAACTGACTGCTGATACCACTGGCACATCTGAAGGCATGATCAGAACCACCTAGTGGACCCTTAGAACCCTGTTAAAGTGAGTTTATATGTGGGGTGAATAATGGCTGAAATGTAAAATAAAGTGTCTAGTTAAGGAAAGAGAGATGCTGTTCACTCGTCATTACTTCCCAAAATCCAACAACAAAACAAACAAACCAGGAAAATTAAAGACAGAAAGTTATCTTTAGGATTGGACTCTGACTGTCACAGGCTGATTATTGATCAGCTGACCGTACCTGCAGTCAGGTCACTGTCAGTGGTTGGATGTTGCCCCCTGCAGGTCACTGAGAGGAACTCTTCCTGTCAGACTGTCTTCATATTTTATCTTTTTTATTTTTATCATGTATGTTCTCAGTAGCCTTTACAAACTAAGGTTACCATGGTGATGAGGACAACAACATCTAGATGTAAACAAACAGAGCTTGAGACCTACTGTTCATCTGCTTCTACACATCAAATCAGGGATATTAAACGCATCCAATCAATAAGAAAATATAAAGTGTGATAAGGAGGTGAAGCAGCGTGGGATCATGGGAGTTGTTGTTTTCACCACCATTGGCGTCACTGCACTCCTCTCCAAAAACAAACAGACCGCTGGATTAAAACCACTAAACAACTGAATAAAGCAGTTCCACCTTAAAAATCACTGGCTGTCTCCCAGCGCTGTTGGACAGACAAAGGACGTCCCGGAGGGCTGCGAGCCGGAGCTTAACGTTAGCTCAGCTTGTTTCTCTGATAACTTAAGATCCAGACGTCCGATGACTAAAATCCTTCATCCGGTTCAAATCTAGAGTTAAAAAGCACCAAGATCTAAACAGTGGATGGTAAACAGTCAATGTGTGACAGCTTCTGGTTATTAATTATTGATCAACTAGAACATAGCTCTAAAGTTTATACACTGTGTAATGATTATAGATTATAGATTTAAATTCGGTACAATATATAAGAGTTCATTCAGGTGAAAGCTTCTGGAGAAAGACAGTTGATGAGAACATTTCAACTAAAGATTTGCCTCTGAACTTTCTCTGCAGGTGAAGTTTGACTTTGTGTTTCAGGATGTCGTCTTTTCCTCCGGAGTGTCTCCTCAGAGGCCGGAGCCACTTCCTCTTCCTGTCCTTCATCAGTGGAGTTCTGCCCCGAACATTTTACTGCGGATGTTTGAGAGCTCCAGTGTGTAACATTAATATTCATAGATCGGCAATACTGGTCCTTTAATGGGATTAAATTTCCAGCAGTGCTCAACAGTCAAGTTTCCAGAGCAGATTTGAACTGGATTTCCAGAAAATAGTCAAAATAAAACTTGACCAATGGAGATAAACAGCTGATTCTTTAATCTTCTAGCTAACGGACGTTGGGATTGTCTGCTCAGGATAACTTTGCTCACTGGTTCAAGGTCCAAAATCAACTTTTACAAGAAAAATAAAAATATGTTTTATTGGCCATGGATTACAGTTTACAGCTTTATGTTTTATCCAGGATCTCTGACAATAATCAGACACTACTTCTCGCAAAACTTCTGACTTTTCCCTTCGCCTCTGTGTTTTTCTTCCCGGTGGCTGAACACGAGAACTAATAACATGTAACGAGTTCACACTGTGTGATTTCAGCCCTGATTTTACTCGTCCACTCCGTCCTGCAACGACTTCTGGTGGTTGTCGAGGAGCGAGCTGCGGCCAATGAGAGCAGTCCGTCTCCAGCACCAGACAGGAAGCAGAGAGCCAGGTAGTTACCATGGTAATGGCAGCAGCGCACACATACATAACAGCCGGTGAATGAACGCCGTTATGAGTCGGTGCTCAGTCGGGTGTTTATCTGATCGACCAACAAGCTCTTGTTGTACTCCAGCTTCACGCACGCTGGCGGGGATTTGACAGTAAAATGAGCGAGTGAGTCACACAGCAATAACTTCCTGAGAAATCCTCAAACTGTTTACCTGCGGCGCCCGATGAGTGAACGAGGAACTACTCGTTACCAGATGAAACCAGTTACACTAACGTAGATTTTGATCCTTGAATACCTTTGCAGGTATTTCTACACTGTAGCATCACCCCGAAATGCCACCGGGCGCCTTTGTGACGTCCAGGTTCGGCTCCGTGATCAGAGCGTCGTTAGAGCGCCTCCAGTCTGTCACATTTATATCTACCTGTCACCATATACAGCTCTTTTTATTTTAAACAGACATATTTTACACATTATTTATGTGTATTTATGTAATATTTGTAATGTGCAGTTGGACAGCGAGGTATAATCGTACGTTTCAGGCCTTAAACTTGGCCGCTGTGGTCAGACAACATTAAACATGGATTCTTTTCAGAGAGATTTTCTTTATTTCCTAAAAGTTTCTGGCAGACAAACACTTTCTCAGAGTGTGTGGATGAATAATGTCCTGCTTTAAACCCTTCTGAACCGTTTGAACGTTGTGGCTCCAGAAGGTCACAGGTGAGGCTGAAATGATCTCACGTTCACACTCGGGTCCCGTCGCTGCGTTAGCTTCCACCTTTTCTTTTACAAAGTCTACCAGTGAGTGCTGCTCAGTATCGCTTGTCCTCCGGCGGCGTGGCCACGAGCACCTCTTTGCTCCCGAAGTCCCAGAAGGCCGTCATGTGGAAGGCCATGTTGGAGAAGACCACCAGGTACTCGAAGAGGGCGAACAGGGTGTAGACTGGAGGACGGAGAGAGGGGAAGTGAACAACGAGGGACAGTCATCCAGTAAACTGTGAGAGCAGGACGACACTCACCTCCGGACTCACAGAACTTATTGTGGCGTCTGAAGAAGTACGCGGCGGCCGCACAACAGCTGACGTTAAACAGGAAGAGACGCAGCTTCCAACGATATGATGTCATTTCCTGAGACAGAGACAGTTTATATTAATAGAGCAGAAGACAGAATATTGTACAAACTGACAAACTTATAAATGGAGTCCGGGCCGACACCGAGTCCAACACAGAGTCCAAAGTCAAAGCTAACATCACTGTAAAGCTAGTGGAACATATTGATGATCGTGCTGTTAGCTGGATAACGTTAACTTGGTTGTTAAGAAGAAAGAAGAAGAAGAAGAAGAAGAAGAAGAAGAAGAAGAAGAAGATATACTTTACACACAGGAGGTGAAACTGGCACCTCTCCAGCTACCAGT
>NW_023339763.1:24845-29640 GCF_004916995.1 Morone saxatilis | reverse complement strand
GCCGATAATATCGGACATCCCTAAAATAAATATATTGTCAATAATAATATGTATGTATGTATAATACTGTATACCATTATTTATTTATGTTATTATTATAATCATCATTTATTATTTGATTGATACAGATGCAACATGCAGTCAGAGTATAAACTGTGTATTAAGCTTTACTGTCTGATATCGATGTGTTGGACCTTTAGCATTTGCTGATATATGTCTTTCTCTTCTAAATAAGCTTTAATGAACATTTTATTGATTAAGATTGTTTTATTAAAACAACAGCAGCTCAATAGCATCCAGAGTGTTAGCATTATTAGTCCACAGACCCCTCTATAACTGCACTTCATTCCTACAGGATTCAGTGTTACACAAAGATGAGTTATTCACCAAGTTCATATAATATCAGATATCAGAAAGTCATTACAACCTATAGCCAGCATTAAGAGGGCTGTTTATCTCGTCTATCTCAGAGTGAATAAAAGTGGCTGCAGAGCAGTTGTTTCTTTACATACTGACTTAAAGAATATTTTATTATCTTTGCCTCTCAAAGACAAAGTGAGCTGGTTCCAGCACGAAGTTGGAGATACTGGGTACTTACTATAAATATATGGAGATATGTAGACATTATTTAAAAGACAATATTGTCTATATCTTCCTGTATCTATTGTCACGTTCAGCAGGGAACTTGACAAACATCTCCTGCTGCTGTTTTTTACTGCACAGTAACTGAACCTCTGAGTTCTGGACTTTTAGTCGGATAAAGACAAGACTTCTGAAGACGTGACCTCGGACTGTGAGAATCTGTGATGGACAGTTTTCACTACTTTCTGACATGTTACTGTCTAACTGATAAGATAATCTGCAGATAAATCAATTAGAATGAATGAATCATTTGATGTATCTCTGCTCTGAACGAAGTCAGAGCCAGATTGAGTCAGTTTATTGATTCAGATTGTTACTGTAATAAAAACAGCAGGTGATGTCACAGATCAGATTGATCCCGGAGCTGATTGGCCACATTGATCTGGTGACCTGAGTGTGTCTGCAGTCAGGTGAGAGAGAGAGAGAGAGAGAGAGAGAGAAGTAGGCCAGTGTCTCTTTATCTCTGTGTAAAGACAGTCTGTCTTATCAGTGCTGGAAATTACTGTGATACAGCACACAGGAAACACAAAGCAGCAGCCCGGCCTTATTGTCCACCTGACTGCCTTTGTGTGTGTATCCAGGTCACTGCGCTGCTATCTGTGGGATTAATATTTAGACTGCAGAGACCAGAACAGCTCTGAATAGACCAGGACCTGCAGAGCAGCCACCTCAGCCTGTGTTTACTCTGATTATTTACTCTGTGAAGGAGGCTCACACACACGCCTGCTGCCTCACATACTGCACGCAGCGAGAGAGGGAGGACATTTCAGGTCTAGTGCTGACACAGGTGACCATACTGGACCGACTGGGAAACTGGGTTGGGGTCTCAGATCTTTGTCGTAATGATATGTAGAGTCCCTCATGGCTCAATCCATCCACAATTCCATTAGGCCGCATTATACAATAATATTTAATTCAATCATTATGCAGATGACACCTTTCTCTGTCACCAAGCTGATCACCACTCGTCTCTCTGAACTATAGAGACAAAAAACAACTGCAAAGACACGTAATGACCATAGAGATGCAAAATGACCAGAGAGAGAAACAAAAAAATCAGAACAAGTTGTGGTGGACATGGAGTCTCACAGCAACTCTATGTGGAGTTCCTCAAGGCAAAATACTGGGTTCTCTTCTATTTCACATTTGCCTGCTTTCATGTCTTGTCCTGCTTTTCATGTGAAGGAGAATTTGTAAGGAAGACAGCGGACCGCAGCTTTTTTAAAACTTTATTTATAACACATGGAAGATGAGGACAGTGACAAGCTCAATGCTGCAGAGAATCATACCTCCTGACAAAGGATGTTTTCAGTTATACATAAAAAAATACTAAAATTGGGCCATTAGAATAATGAATCAATAATTGAGCAAAGAGCCAGAGTCAATTATAATCAGATATAAGCATATAAAGTTTCCTGGAATGGACCCTTTGATCTTTTTCTACATTTGTGAGTACAGCAAATAAATGTTTTAGTGCATTACATGAGGGGATTTAGTGAAACAACATTTATGTAAATAGTATTTTGTTATGATGATGATATTAACTAGAAATTCAATATGCTTGTTCTTTAGGTTGACTTGATTTGAAAGAGAAGACATCTGTATTTATGGATTTCCATAAGTTGTGGATGTTGTCACAAACATGAAACAGGTGTTATTTCTACATTTACAGAGTGAAACTGCAGCAGCTTTAAATGTTGCTGCTGGAGGGAATTCATTTCTTTGTCATTGTTTTGTGTCATTATTTCCTTTGGTAAAGGATGCTCCTGTGTATCTTAGGAGACAAGAAAGGAAGCATTGAAGCACCTTTCCTTATCATTGCTGCCACTGAACTACTTTAGTCAGGAACGTTCCTGAGCAGAACACACTATTGGACTGCAGCCAGAGAGTCTCAGGTTGAATCCCCACAGTCGGCTGGGACACGTGGCCCTGCAGATTAAATCATTCGCAGGGCGACTCTCATTTTCACTCCACAGTTAGAGACTGAAGTGAAACTCTGGCCACTTATTGGCCAATTTAACTACGATTAGCTAATCCAGCTCCCAGAGGGCCGAGGAGGAAGGCAGCGTAGCTGGGTTCAGATCGTCTCACCTTATGAATGTAATAAATTAGATTTACAGTAAGATTGGGTAGAGCAGAGGAAATCCCACTGAAGGAAAATATTAACGCTTCCTTTCAAAGAAAACATGCGTTGATTTGATTTGGAACGATGAGGTCGACTTTAGAAAATATTAAATTGGAAAATAAAAAGAACACAATGCACAATTGAATATTGGACTCATGGGGTTAAAATGTGATGTCTCATTTCAGCACACATACACACACACACTGAGCATGCTGAGGGATTTATGGTCTCCGTTGTTGTCCAGCTCTCAGGGAGAGTTTCCAGTTCATGTTTCCTCCTGTGTGGAGGAGCGATGAGAAACAGCAGAGGCCTCTGGTTCGGCTCCATGTTGCTGCAGGAAACACAGACTAACAGCAAACACACAGAGAGAAAGTGATCACACACTGCAAACATTAACGCTGACACTGCAGTTTGATCAAACACGCAGTCCTCTCCAGCTTCAACACAGTTTCTTAAAGCTTCTTCTGTTGTGAGACTGCAAACAGGCCTCAGAACCTCCGACATAAAACACCTGACGGACAGTGAATGCAGCAGACACTGAGGATGCAGGCATCAAACACGCCATCCTGTTGTTTATTATAAAGTCAATCAACTGCAAAGAAACTACAAAGAGACACAAAACAACTACAAAGAGACACAAAACAACTAGGTTTTGGTGGACACTGTCTCACACAGAGGTTTTGGTGGACACTGTCTCACACAGAGGTTTTGGTGGACAGCCAGCTGACCGACACCTTCCAGCAGGAGCCTCGGACCGCTCAGGTCAGGGAGGTGAGTGGATATGAACCGCACATGTCTCCAGTATCTCGCTCGGCACGAGAGAACATTCCCATCATTTTAGCTCATTGACATTCAGATCGGCCCCGCACCGAGCGTTTATCTTGTTTATGAGTTGTGAAACCTGGAATAAATCAGCAGCGTGGAGAGCGGCGCTGCCAAGCTCCCAGTGACGTTATCAACCTCCGCAATGAATCAGGAACACAGAAGGCGTTATTCCTGCTCCGCTCCGCTCATCTAATTCTTCCTGACAAGCGAAGCCTGAACTTGTCAATCATGTTGTCCCTGATTGCTTACAGACATCTGGAGGTCTGACAGCTCTCTCCAAACTGCGGCTTCTTCATCGATCATAAACAGCTTCACCTTCGGCCTCCTCCTCCTCCTCAGTAAACACGTCTTCTGACCCTCAGGAGGTTTCTGTGTGTTTGACCAACAGAGAGACTGGCTGGAGCTGTCCATCCATCAAACACATCTAAACCCTCAGGAATCTGACGTAATGCGTGACTGTGTGCTTCTCTAACACCGTCCCACACCTGAAAGCTGTTATCAGTATAACTATTATTATATTACCAACATATTTACTCACAGCACATCAAAGATCATCCAACCACAACTACTGAGGATAAAGCTGAGCAGTAATCAGTCCATTGGAGGACACGCACGGACAGTTTGTGTTTTTCTGGGGATCCACTTCATGTTTTAAGAGATATTAATGATCTGCTTACTATTCACAAGTTACATAAACTACTAAATACACCAGGTCGGACGAAGAGCTCGGCCTCAGAGCTTTACCTTTTGAAACAACCTCTGTGTTCGAGTTGGCTCATTTGTTCATGTTTCTGGACCACAGAGAAGTCGCTCAAGTTTGGAGAAAGGTTTGTCTTATTTTGTCACAGATTACTTACACAGACGTATGTTAGCTGGGCCTTCGCTGGCAACCACCACATGTGCTTAAAATGTCGCAGTGGATTAATATTGAGCTTGCAGTCATTAAACAACAGGAAAACCGTCCCCTTCTGGGCAGAGACACTAATTCAGGTTGAATCATTACAGATGAAATGTAAGGAAAGATGTTAAACTGACTGTTCCAGTGTTTGTGTGCTGGTGGGAAGGTGTGTGATGGCTGAACACTGGTTCCCACACACAGACCCGCTCTGATGTAATGCTGCCTGAACTTATGGCATGGTATGGGCTGATATTTGTGTCAGTAGAAACTGAATTTGAATTATTTAGAGCTGAATCTGAATTGCC
>NW_023339763.1:18795-24745 GCF_004916995.1 Morone saxatilis | reverse complement strand
GGTGGCTGACTGCAGTATAGACTCAGCAGACGATCACTACTGCACAGACTCTGGCTCCGAATGGAGAAAGACAGCATTGGAGGTCTCCGGATATTCTGGTTCATTTCTGTACAGTGGGAGCAAGTAAGCCCAAATATAAAAGAAAAATACATCTAATGAACACATTAATTTAATGGAATACACTCAGATGTAATTACAGACTCTAACGATGGGGCAGTAATCTTATGAGAATATTAACTTACACATTCAGTGTTTTTACACCAAATAAGTTCTGGTTCTTGAACCTAGTTCTGTTCAGGATTCTTGGAACCGTTTCCACCAGTTTAGAGTGGAACCATTGTAATGGGATGCGTGATCAACAGAGGGCGCCGCACTGTACAATATGACACGCCCACTTTGGTTCCCTGATATCTTCTGTTTCCAAATGGAAACCAACTTTTCAGGTTCTGAACTGATTCCTTTTTGGTCAAAATGCTCCGAACAGTTCAAAACCATGTGAGCGGATCCAGTTCTCTGTCAGTTCTGTAATATCCAGCAGACTCCTGCAGGTCTGTGATTGGTCGGATTGTATGTGAATGGTGTGATATGGTTGGATATCATAGCTGATAACCACCATTGTGTGACCACTTAGCGTGATGGCGGTTGTTACACTAAAACTCCACCGGGCACAGCTTTATGATGTCACACCCATAACCTGGTTTGGTGCTATAATCCCACGAGAGTTTTTGAGAAGCGGAGCATCTTCCTGCCCGACTGTGTTGATAATGTGGGGGGCGGCTGTGTCTCAGGAGGTAGAGCGGGTCGTCCACTGATCAGAAGGTTGCTGGTTCGATCCCCGGCTAGTGAACGCCAAACTGCTCCTGATGCTGAAGGAAACTGAGTGGTCAGTAGACTACAAAGGAACTATATAAGTACTATATCAGTGGAGTCTGCACAGGATACTTTATTTTGAAAATTGACCAGATTGTGGACGCTGTTTCTGTGTCGGGTGGGTCGCAGCTTCCATCACCAAAAGACCAGCTGCGTACAACAGGGGCACAGCTGGAACATGTGGTGGCTGCGCCCGGTGGATTCGGTCCGGGTCAGTGAATCCAGATAACGGAGAGATATTCTGGATATTAGGAACCTGCTTCATTGTACAGGACTCTGGTGGTTCTGGTGTTGATATGTTGCTGTGTTCTCATTGTCACGGCAGCGTGTCGCGTTGTTATCGTCGCCACGGCAGCGCCGTGTTGTTATTGTCACGGCAGCGTGCGTGTGCGTGCGGCGAGTGCCTCATCCAGCTCCTGGCACAGACACTGACAGAACCCGTAGAGGACGAGCAGTAGCAGCGTGGAGGGAACCAGACTGACCAGGACCACGCCAAGCCAAAGCTGACCGATCATCAGCAGGTAGATCCCCAGAGGCAGAGAGCTGAAGTACACCTGTCCAAACACATCACACACACCTGTCAGCTGCTCCGTCTCTACATGCTCTTACTGGTTTGATTGGTTTTAGAGTACTGACCAGGCAGAGCGCCCCCAGCAGGCAGCGGGGGAAGCTGCGAGACGTCCAGGCACGACACTTCTGAGCCGGCAGGTTGCAGGGCAGGGAGTCCAGGCTGGGGGGGCGGTACAGACCCACGACATTGAGCATGCTCAGTGAGTCAGAGGACGGAGACTCCTCAGGGAGCTCCATGATGGTGATGACCAGACAGTCTGAGGAGCGGTGAGACGACTCCACACCTCCTCCTCCTGACAGACAGACAGACAGACAGACAGACAGACAGAGAGTTTACCTCTGGGTTCACGTAGTGTCTCCTGATCACCTGCCACAGTCTGCACGTAAAGAGCATGTGCAGCAGCGAGCTCGCTATGAACACGATGAAACCGTTTTTATGAACACCTGCAGACAGCAACAGCTCATTAACACTTAATTAACACTTTAATAACATTATTATTATTATAAAGATTAAACACTTAATCTATTAGTCCATTAGAGAACATGGTGTTATATTAGGAACACTGAATTTCTAAAGAACTAACATCCTGATAACACTGATACGACCATATAAGGCTGCACTTCCTGTCCCATTAAAGAGAGAGAGAGAGAGAGACAGAGAAGACAGAAGAAGAGAGAGACCAGAGAGAGAGACAGAGAGAAGAAGACAGAGAAGAGAGAGAGAGAGACAGAGAGAGAGAGACAGAGAAGAAGAGAGAGAGACGAGAGAGAGACATAGAGAGAACAAGAACAAGAGACAGAGAGACAGAGAAGAGAGAGAGACAGAGAGAGAGAGACGAGAGAGAGAGAGACAGAAGACAGAGAGAGAGACAGAGAGAAGAGTGGGATGACACACAGCAAAGGGTTGCAGGTCATATTCGAAGTAATTAACAACTGCGCTGTACGTACTGATGAAATGATGGAATATAAGTGCTACGTGATGATAATGCACTGGATGATAGACTGATGATGAATGACTGGAGAATAAACCTGACTGACGTTCATCAGTGACACAGCGATTAGAAACCTGATGATGGACGTCTGATAAAAGCCTAGAAGAAGAATCAGATGCTTTAACCTCTAACGTGTATCTGCGCTGTGATTGGCCGACGCACTCACTGTAGGTCTCGGTGGACGACACGTAAGTGAGCAGCAGCAGGCCGGTGTTCTCGGCGAGGCTGCAGAGGAGAACGAGGCCGCTCAGCAGCAGCTCCGGCAGCCTCTTGGCGAAGCGGCTGCGGTAGAAGCTGAAGTAGGCGGCGGACACCAGGTAGCGCGGCGCCGAGTGCAGGCCGATGCAGCAGCGCCAGATGTAGCGCTCCGGCACGCGGCTGATGGCGGCGCTGATGGACGGGAGGTAGTTGGACACCTGGTGGAGCAGAAAGAGACAGCGAGTGTTCACGGCGAGCTCGTCCTGCTCCGACTACACCGCCAACGGGAGTGCCGACGCCACCCAACGTCTTCAGAGCCGTTCACGATCTCTGACTTCCGGTCTGCTGCCACGGTGACGCAGCGTGTAAACAGGAAGTGGATCTCTGCAACCAACAAACAATCCCCTAATCCCCCAGAAGCCTCGGCGGTGAGGAGGCGTGACTCACGTGGCAGTGTGTGTACGTGGCGTCCTCGTAGTGGTACACGAGCGCGATGAAGAGGCAGCCGATGAGGCCGGTCAGAGGGAGCAGAACCGTCCCCACAGCGAAGCCGGTGAACTGGAGCCGGATCAGGGGCCGGTCCCGGTCCAGGCTGCCGTACGGCCCCTGGAGCATCCTGGAGGGACCACAACACAAGCGATCAATACTGATCGATCAGCTCATTAACTATCAGACCCATAGACCCAACTGATCAATAATAATGTGCAACGTGATCAATCCTTGATCCCCTCCGAACTGTGATCAATATCAAACTGATCAGGACCTTTTATTGATGAGGAATCAACTCGTCGTTGCCCTCTGGTGGACAGATCAACCTTCATCTGATCAATAGTAGATTGTATTGATTATAAACAGACATGGATGCACAATAATTAACAGTATTGATTGACTATCGGCTTATTCATTAATAATTCTTAATAAAAAACATGATTGATAAACTTTATGTTTTATTTCAGTCAAAGTATGTTTATCAAGTTTTATAATGAACATCTGAAGAGTCGCAACTGTTGTTTGTTGTTTGTTGTTGTTGTTGTCAGAACAGAGTTATGAATTATTATCATTAATTTTAGATCACAAACATGTGACTTGATCAGTTATTGATTGAAATCAATCCATATTACAGACCTAAATGTAATCGATTACTCTCCTACCGTATAGATCAGTAAACCATCAATAACGTCTGGCGGTTACAGGTGAGGCAGTGACGTCACTGTGTTGGACTCACCTTTACAGCTCTGCAGGCTGTTTCCACCTGCAGTTCTTCTTCGCGGCCATTTAAAGCCTGTTAGCTGCGGTTAGCTTCAGCTGCTGCTACACATTGTGAGCTAACTGCTCTGACGTCAGAAGTGTCCGTTAACAGTTTTAATGTGAACGTGAAACTTCTCCTCCGCCGCTCCGGTCCCGGTAACGTCGCTGACAGACTTTATGTTTCCGTTTTCCGGTTAGTTTAATGATTCTAACCGGACACCGGACGACCCGCCCTACTCCGCTTCTGATTGGCTAGTTCTCGATGCCGTCATAGGTTTGAGGAGTGTGATTGGTTAGAGTTGGATGACAGAATCGGGGTAAGCCAATCAGAGGCAGAGTAAGGCGGGACATGACTTCACCACCCTGGGAAGAAAAAGGGCGGCGGACCGGCGTCAGACTTCCGGATATCACAACCTTCAGAATAAAAGTTGTTTTTATTTTTTATTTTTATCTGACCTGAACAAAAATAACAACACTGAACGACAACAACGCAACAATAAACAGTAAATAAATATAGTAAAGTACATGAATAAATGACTAGTACAAATTAAATAACAATATGCATTTCAGAGTTCAACAAATAATAATAATAATAATAATAATGAACACACTATATTCACAGCGTACTACAGTGTGTTGAATGCATTTTAAGTCTTTTTTATCTATTAAAGAGTCTAAAGAATAAGATTTTAATTATCTATTTTTTTTTATATTTCATCCAGATGAATCAGATCCAACAACCGGTTAGAATAATATCACTGAGAGTAAATCTGATCCACAGTAATCCTCTCTCTCACACACACACACACAGTCAGTACAGAGACAGTGTGGAAGCTGAGCTGCTGGAAGAAGAAAGAATTATATAAAAGCAATAAAAGGACTCGTTGTAAGAACAGGAGACCGTTCACAAACACCACAAAAGAAGAAGTGGGTGTGGTTTATTTTCATATCTCAGACAAAACTGTGGTGTTTTTTATTTTGACAACCGCCACTCGATGGCGCTGTAAGCTGTCTGTCTCAGCGCTCTGCTGTTCACAGATCACAGAGACTAAAGTGAAAGGAAAACACTCCTGTTCTCTCTCGCGTTCGGACCATGAACAGAGTCAACAGGAGAGGACACAACGAGCAGCTTTTCGTTGGTCACTTGAAGCTGAAGGATTTGAAGGAGCAAGAAGGTTTGAAGAACCAGTACCTCTTCAAAGACCACATCCCAGCGTATCCGCAACCAGAGTTTCATGTGTCTTATCTAAAACACGACACAGACCGAGTCGGATTATGTGGGATCAGGAGGGACCAGGAACCCAGACTGATGGCTCTCTGCTGTGGTGGAGTCTGGTTGTGGGACCTGATGAGATAAGGTCAGCTAGAGGAGGCTCGCTGGAGACCACCTACCCAGACCGGACAGAGGAGCAGGCCCAGAGGCAGCAAGGCTTCCTTGGGAATTTGCAAACCTTCCCCGGCCTTCATGGGAGTGCCTCCAGGCGGCTCGTACCGCTTCACCTTCTCCCTGGAGGAGGTTCTGAAGGCCTACAGAGACCAGGTACTGAGGGACAGATTAAGCTTCATCCAGCGGCTCTGAAGCACTGAATCAGTTTCTGACAGTGTTTGAACTCAAACTGGTGATATGTTGGTTTTTACTGCAGCAGTAGTTCCCTTTCTATCATTATTAAACTGACAGATTTCATTTAATATTCAAAACACCGAACCCAAACACTGAACTCAGGAAATTTGTGTAAAACCTGATTTGGATGAATTTGAATTTGAATCTGTGTTTTTTGCATTTTAATAATCATACCGACTTAACAGGCTTCTTTATTTCACACAAATTCACTGTTTGATGTTTGACTTTCTTTAATAATTTACTTTACATTTAGACTTCTTCACAGAAATGAACCAAACACTGAGATATCAGCCTACTGTGTATATTACTACGTTTTCTTAAACCCATCAAATATCAAGAAGGGCGATTTGGACCTTTCCCATTAAAACCTCTGTTACTGTCTCCAGTTTTGTTTCGGTGCTCAGCCCGTCATGAGGGTGTTCAGGACCGTCCTGTACAAACAGGAAGTGAT
>NW_023339763.1:18521-18695 GCF_004916995.1 Morone saxatilis | reverse complement strand
TGGTCCTGGTCCTGGTCCTGGTTCACGACAGCTCTGATATGACCTGAAGGCACGGTTAGCCACAGGTTATCAGAGGCTCATGGATTCATTGATCTCAGAATATGGACAGAAAGGTTCATTATAATGATTATCAGTTAGCATTTAGCCTGGCAGGTTCTGTCCTGGTTCTGTTTC
>NW_023339763.1:10173-18413 GCF_004916995.1 Morone saxatilis | reverse complement strand
ATCATCCCTCCCAACAGGTTTGATGACTTCCTGCAAGCAAAACATCTGGTTGAAGTGAAACTGTGGCCCGACTGTCGCTGCCCACTGGAGAGAGAACCAACTGGACCTCCTCCGAGCTCCTTTATGGAAAAATAATCAGGCAGCGTTCAGTATTCAGAAGGTTGCCGGTTCGATTCCCACTCACTGACTAGACTGGGAGATCGCTGACAAACGGCCAGATCAGAGGCAAAATGGTGCTCTCTCCCGTTGTCTTCCTCATTATGGGTTGATATTGATCAGAATACACTGTATCAGAAAACCTATATCCAGTCCGTGTTCACAGTATAGCCTTGTACTTTTTACCTGAGCTGTGTTATAATTGCCGATGATCAGAACCTGCTGAGATTGGTAATCAATATATATGGATCAGTAACTATTTGACGGACAACGTTACTGTTTCAGCTATCTCCCAACTATCCCTCGGCCTACTCTCTTATCCATTCCACCGTCTTCGCGCGATGTGCCCTGGCAGCGGCCGGCTGCAAGCGAGGCGATCCACCCGGCTGCTAGGACCATATCTGTCAGCTGCCAGAGTGTTAATGAGCTCTCTGATCGGATCAGCAGAGCAGCAGTATTTTCTGCTGCCTTCATTGGGTTTCAACAGATAGTCCTGCTCCAGTGTTAAAATTGAATTTTGGCCCGCTAAAAACTCTCTCTCCTTTCTCTCATGCAATCTCTCTCTGTCTGTCTTCACGCAACACACACACAACACACAGGGCACACAACACACCTACAACAGGCTGGTTTTTCTGCAGTTGAATCTGCTATGCGGTTCTCTCATACCGTTATTTGAAATCTCTACACCACAAGCCCATTTGCCACAAATCTTTGTGTGTGTGGGACGTATGAAAGTGAACATAATTTGTCCAGCATATTGGTTTATGTTGTTTAGTGTTTTATTTTTGCTCCCGCCTGCATAGCTTACTGCATGGTGAGTAGACAGGGGTCTGCAAGGGTAGGGGATGTCTTCTCCTCATTTGGAGACGCCGGCGGGCTATCTGTATCCTGCTTTCTCCTTGTTCATGTATTACGTTATATAATCAACACAGTCGCCATTCATGCTCATATGACCCGTAGCACTGCAAGGAAGTAACTGCGTGCTGTGTTCGACGCGCCAGTTAGTCATACAAAATGTCACGTCACTTTCAGTTCTCCATCAAAGGTCGCGTATGTGTTATATTACAGTAATTGCATAAAAAATGTGCTCGCTGCCAACATTCTTCTTGGCAAAATATGGAAAGACTCATTTCACATGGTAGTGAATTCTAAATTTATTTTTTCTCTTTCTCGTGCGATTGTTTGCCTGGTGTCAGCTTTCCGCGCGAATTTTTCTTCAGAGCGCTGGGCTGCCTGGCGGTCTTCGCTCACTATGTTCCAACCGTCAGTTCAGCCTCTCTGGATGTCATACAGGTAAAGCGTTAACAATAACACTGAGAAGCACACTTGACTCTTCACTAACTAACTATAACCCTTATAGATTAATTAATTATGTAATTATATTCTTTACCTTTTCTTATATACTGGTTTGCATGTAACCTGATCACCACCAAGGCAATTCATTTACTTATATTCAGCATGCCAACTATGTTGACTCCTATTTCTCGGAAGTTTGTTGCCTCTTACATCATTCAATAACAATATTGGAGGGTAAAGCTGTTTTCATACAAAGGTAAAGGCTGTCTTTCAAGGTATGTAAAGCCTCTACAACTATCTGATTCACTAGACTCTGCATCACAGCTGCGCGCTAAGTTTGAGCTGTCTACAAGAGTCAAAAGCAGCTATTACAGTACAGCAGCTCAAATGTCTTAATCTAGATTTATTATATGTAACATTGATGATTTTTTCTTTCACTTTTAATTCTTTCTAATTCACTGTAGTTTTCTCCAGTTTATTGCATACATCATTTTCGATAAACTATCATTATATTCTTAATTGAAAGAGCACCCTGTAAATAAAATCTCTTTTCCCTTGTCTGTGTCATTTTCTCAGTGATTGGTAAAACAGGGTTCCGTGAAACCCAAGAATGGGGAAGAAAAAGTAATGATAAGTAATAGGACATTTTGTATTATGAATTGAGGATTTGAATGAATGAAGAATTAAAGTTAATAAAGAGAGAATAAATTTAAAAAATTAGAGGGAGAGAAAGCAAATAATAAAAACACAATGATTGAATTATTAAAAATAAAAATGTGAGAAATAAAAAACTATGGGGTTTCTAGGTAAAGTTTGATGTGGATGAATGTGTAAGAATTAAGTAATAATAGGGAGATAAAAAAAAAAGGTGTATAGTGGCTGAATAAACGTGAAGACAGAACCGACGGGATGTGGATAATTGGGTGGGATAAGACGAACCTCGAATGACCATCTTTCACCACTTTCCCTGGTGGGACTGCTGCACTATGCAAGTGACATTGTTCCCTGGGTGTCGAAGACAGTTGCTGACCGGGTCGAAAAGAGAGGAGCAGAACTCCACAGCGAAAGCCGGTGAACTGGAGCGGATCAGGGGCCGGTCCGTCCAGCTGCCGTAACGCCCCTGGAGCATCCTGGAGGGACCACAAAACACAAGCGATCCAAGCTGATCGATCAGCTCATTAAACTATCAGACCATAGACCGCGTCCAACTAAGAATCATAAATAACATCAATCTGTGATCCCCTCCGAACTGTCCGACAATATCAAACCTGATCAGGACCTTTTATTGATGAGGAACGTCAACACGCGTGCCCCTGGTGGACAGATCAACCCTTCATCCTGATCAAAGTAGATTGTATTGGATTATAGAACAGACATGGATCACAATAATTAACCAGTAGATTGACTAATCAGGCTTATTTCATACATAATTCTTAATAAAAACATGGATTGATAAACTTTATGTTTTATTTCAGCAAAGTATGTTTACAAGTTTATAAACACTGAAGAGTCGCAACTGTTGTTGTTGTTTGTTGTTGTTGTTGTAACAACAGAGTTGTGAATATTATCATTAATTTTAATCACAAACATGTGACTTGATCAGTTATTGATTGAAATCAATCCATATTACAGACCTAAATGTAAATCGATTACTCCTCCTACCGTTATAGATCAGTAAACATCAAATAACGTCCTGGCGTTACAGTGAGGCAGTGACTCACTGTGTTGGACCACCTTTACAGCTCTGCAGGCCTGTTTCCACCTGCGTTCTTCTTAGCGGCCATTTTAAAGCCTGTTAGCTTGCGTTTAGCTCACTGCTGCACACATTGTGAGGCTAACTGCTCTGACGTCAAATGTCCGCTTAACAGTTTTTCAAATGTGACGTGAAACTCTCCTCCGCCGCTCCGGTCCCCGGTACGTCGCGGACAAGACTTTATGTTTCCGTTTTCCCGGTTATGTCTAATGATTCAACCGACGCACCCGCCCTACTCCGCTTCTGATTGCTAGTTCTCGATGCCTCCATTGTTTGAGGACGTGGATTTGTTAAGAGTTGGAGACAGCCAATCCGGTACAGCCAATCCAGAGGCAGAAAGGACAGGGACACTGACCTCACCACCCTGGGAAGAAAAAAGGGCGCGGACCGGCGTCAGACTATCCGGATACTCCACAAACCTTCAGAATAAAAAGTTGTTTTTTTTTTTAATTTATCTGACTGAACAAAAATAACACACTGAACGACAACAACGCAAACAATAAACAGTAAATAAATATAGTAAAGTACAGTGAATAAAGAAAGTACAAATTAAAGGAACAATACTGGCATTCAAGTCAACAAATAATAATAAAATAATAATAATCGAACACACTATATTCACAGCGTACTAACAGTGTGCTTGAATGCCATTTTTAGTCTTTTTTTATCATTAAAGAATCAAAGAATAAGATTTTAACTATATCTAGTTTTTTTTTATATTTCATCCAGATGAATCAGATCCAACAACCTGTTAAATAATGATCACTGAGAGTAAATCTGAATCACAGTAATCTCTCTCTTCACACACACACACACAGTCATAAGAAGAATGTGGAAGCTAGCTGCTGAAGAAAAAGAATTATATAAAAGCAAATAAAAGCGACCTCTTGTAAGAACAGGAGAACCGTTTCACAAACAACCCACCAAAAGAAGAAGTGGTTTGTTTATTTCAATATCTCCAGACAAAACTGTGGTGTTTCTTTTATTTGACAACGCCACTCGATGCAGCTTAAGCTGTCTGTCTCGCGCTGCTGTTCACAAGATCAAAGAACTAAAGTGAAAGGAAAACCACACTGTTCCTCTCGCGTTCGACCCCATGAACAGGAGTCAACAGAAGGACACAACGACAGCTTCGTGGTCACTTGAACTGAAGGATTTGAAGGAGCAAGAAGGTTTGAAGAACCAGACCTCTTCAAAAGCCTACATCCCCTAGCGTAATCCGCAACCAGAGCTTTCATGGTCTTAATCCTAAAAACACGACACAGACCCGAGTCGGATTATTGGGTCGAGAGGGACGGTGTCTTCCAGGAACCCAACTGATGGCTCTCTGCATGTGGTGCATCTGGTTGTGGGACCTGATGAAATACCAGGTCAGCTAGAGGAGGCTCCTAGACCACCTATCGCCAGAACCAGGACAGAGGAGCAGTGCCCAGAAGGCAGCAACTCCTGGAATTTGCAACTTCCCCGCCTTCATGAGGAGTCCTCCAGGCTGGCTCGTACCGCTCACCTTCTCCCTGAGAGTTTCTGAAGCTTCGAGACCAGGTACTGAGGGAACAGATAAAGCTTCATCCCAGCGCTCTGAAGCACTGAATCAGTTTCCTGACATGTTTGAACCAAACTGGTGATATGTTGGTTTTTACTGCAGCAGTAGTTCCCTTTCATCATAAAAACTGACAGATTCCATTTAAGTAATTCCAAGAACACCGAACCCCAAGACACTGAACTCAGGAAATTTGTGTAAAACCTGATTTGGATGAATTTGAATTTGAATCCTGTTTTTTGCATTTTAATATCCATAGCGACTTAACAGGCTTCTTTATTTCACCAAATTCACTGTTTGACTGTTTGACTTTCTTTAACTAATTTACTTATCATTTAGTATTTCTTCACAGAATGAACCAAACACTGGAGATATCAGCCTAACTGGTATATTCACTACGTTTCTTAACCATCAAATATCAATGAAGGGGCGATTTGACCTTTCCATTAAAACCTCTGTTACTTCTCCCAGTTTGTTTTCGGTGCCACCCGTCATGATGTGGTTCAGGACCGCCTGTACAACAGGAAGTATGTACGCCGTGCTGGTCCGACAGCCCGCCAATCAGGAGCTGTTCTCAGAACTCTTCCTCGCTGACTGACGACCCATAACTAATGTGTGACTTACAGAGACGACACTTCATCTGGAGGTCTGAGGCCATGTGATGAGACACACAGGTAGAACTGACCCAGACACTGCACGTCCCAACTTTTACAACAGTGAACAACCACAGACTGTGTTTTCAGGGTCAGTTGGTCTGCAGAGACGAGTGAAGCTTGATGGACTGGAAGGATGAGTCTCAGCCTCTGTTCTATGTTGGATCACGTGGAATCGCCTGCCACGGACGAACACGGTAAACTTCAAAGCTCGTTCCTAAACTGACGTCCACCTGAGGTTCTGTCCGTAGTCTCAAAGATTAATGAGCGGGCGTCGTCTGGTCCCTGGTCCTGGTACCTGTTCACGACAACTCTGATATGCCTGAAGGCACGTTAGTCCACGTTTATCAGAGGCCTCATGGATTGCATGATCTCAAGAATATGCGACAGAAAGTTCATTATAAATGATTATTCGTTAGCCATTTAGCCTGGCATGGTTCTGCCTGTTCTGTTTCAGGTCCTGTCCTGGTTACGTCAGGTTCTGAGTTTGATTCCGACCGGAGGCTGAGAGAGACTGCTCTCTTTCTGCGACAGAGCGACGCCGGCTATCATCCCCTCCCAACAGGTTTGATGACTCCTGCAAGCAAAACATCTGGTTGAAGTGAAACTGGCTGGCCCGGGTACTTGTCGCTGCCCCACTGAAAGAAACCAACGGACCTCCTCCGAGCTCCTTTTATGGAAAAATAATCAGGCCAGCGTTCAGTATTCAGAAGGTTGCCGGTTCGGATTTCCCACTACACTGACTAGGACTGGGAGACGCTGACAAACGGCTCAGATGTCATGAGGGCAAAATGTGCCCCTCCTCCCGTTTCTTCTCTCATTTATGGGTGATATGATCAGAATACCCTGTTATCCTTTACTTGAATGATATTTGGATCAGTATACACTGATTCTTATGCGATGATTATTGATAGAATACACTGTATTTTTATGGACATGATATTGATCAGATACACTAGTATCCTTTATGGATGAATCAGTATACATTGGTATCTTTATGGATGATATTTATCAGAATACAACTGTATCTTTATGGATGAATATTGATCGAAATACACTGTATCTTTATGTGATATTGATCAGTATACATGATCTTATGGATGAATGGATCAGAATACACAAATTTTCATAATGAACTGCAGAAGTCGTGGATTTTGAAGTAAAATTGTTTCTGTAAATTCACCACGAAGTGCTGATCCGTCGCTAAGCGTTCCATGGGATGATCCTCCGCCTGCACAACGTCTCACATTGACCTCTGGACTTTTTATTGTCTCTGGAACGTTGTCTCTTTGATTTTAATGAATTATCATTTCCACTTGTCCTGTAATTCTTTGCAATAAAGAAAGCCTCAAATATTTACAGTTACTTGAGTAAATGTGCTAGTTACTTCCACCACTGTGACTTTGAACTGCCTCGTTGTTTAAAAAAGTTCCTCTGAAGGAAATGAACGGTGGTCTTTTTGAAGCAGTTCATAGGGGGCCCTGACCGCTGCGGGCCCCTATATAGTAACGGTGATGGCAAAGTGGTTTCATATATTTATTTCCTAAAAGTAAACTTAAAAAAGTGATAATCTTAAATAGATTATTTATTATTGTTGTTGTTGTTGTTGTTTTATATTTCTTGTTTGTGCGTGTTTTCCACAGATTTTTTTCACATTAATTACATTTCAGACGTTTAAGAATAAAGACCTGTTTCACAATGAGGACATGGCCCGTCCCGCAGAGGTTTGCGACCCGGGTCAGCATAAAAGAAGGGTGGTTGATTTCAAACGTCAGCTCTCTACTGTTTCGTTCCCAGACATGAGTTCACACTTGTGGTCAGCATCAACGGAAGGTTGAATCCAAAAGAAAAAGATGATTGAGGTTGATTGAATATGAAGAATCAAACTCCTACGAAAATAGTTTTTTATTTGAAATTGATAGTGATGGTGTTGAAATTGATTAAAACAACTATAAAATCCTCATTGTATATAATAACAATGAGCCCGCCCGCTGGAGATGGAACTGATAAGAAAGCAAACAACTTCAGGACTCAGGCATGTGGACGGGCACTGGGGGTTGTGCCTCCGGGGGTCAGTCCGCCTGATGCGTAACAGATGTCCCTCCTTGTGGAGTCTGGCTCGCGGACACCCGACGCTGTCCCCTCTGACACAGACTATAATTCTTATGCTTTAAGCGCAGCCAGGGAAAACAGAACAAACTCCTTTATCTCTCTGCACTCACGTGCTCCAGACTCTCCGCCTTTATCTCCGTCACAGGATCTTACAGTTGCTCAGGGTGACGCAATCCCGCCATAAATAACCGAATGGGAGTGTTTCCCAGCTGGGCTGCTGTTAGAGTCCAGAGGTCTGTCCGGAAGAGAGAGAGAGCAGACACTGGAGACCCATTTACTTTCTCTGTATCATTCTCATCTCACCAGAACGCTGCCCACCAAAACTGACAATTATTTGAAGTCCAGCACTTGACTGAAGGATTTAAATGAAAGGAAAGAAGAAAGTTTGAAGAACCAAGTAGCGTCTTCAAAAGACGCACCATCCCAGCCGCTATCGCCAACCGGACCAAGAGTTGTCATGTGTCTCATCTATCCTGAAACACGAACAGCAGACCGGAAACGTCGAGTTAATGTGGGATCCAGGAGGGACCGGTGGCGCCTTCAAGGAACCGCCACGAACGTGATGGCTCTCTGCTGTGGTGGAGTGCTGGATTGTGGGAGCCTGATGAAGATAAGGTCAGCTGAGAGAGGAGGCTCCTGGAGACCACCATACCCAGACGCGGACAGAGGGAAGCCAGGCCCAGAAGGCAGACAGAGAGCTTCCTGGGGAAGTTTGCAAACCTTCCCCGGC
>NW_023339763.1:0-10148 GCF_004916995.1 Morone saxatilis | reverse complement strand
ACTGCTTATCCTTTACTTGAATGATATTGATCAGTATACACTGAATTCTTTATGCGATGATTATTGATCAGAATACACTGTATATTTTATGGGAATGATATTGATCAAGATACACTAGTATCTTTATGGATTGATATTGATCAGTATTACATGTATCTTTATGGATGATATTGATCCAATACCACTGTATCTTGTATGGATGGATATTGATCAAATACACTGTATCTTTATGGATGAATTGATCAGTGATACATTGATCTTATGGATGATATTGGGATCAGAATACACATATCTTTATTGATCAGTATACATTGTATCTTTATGGATGATATTGATCAGAATACACAATATCTTCATAATGGAACTGCAGAAGTCGTGGATTTTGAGTAAAATTGTTTCTGTAAATTCACCACGAAGTGCTGATCGCTCCTGAAGCGTTTCCATTGGATGATCCTCCGCCTGCACAACGTCTCACATTGACCCTCTGGACGTTTTATTGTCTCTGGAACAGTTGTCTTTGATTTTAATGAATTATCATTTTCACTTTGTCCTGTAATTTCTTTGCAATAAATGAAAGCCTCAAATATTTACAGTACTTGAGTAAATGTGCTTAGTTACTTTCCACCACTGTGTACTTTGAACTGCCTCGTTGTTTAAATAAAGTTTCCTCTGAAGGAAAGTGAACGGTGTCTTTTTGAAGCAGTTGCATAGGGGCCCTGGACCGCTGCGGGGCCCCTATATATACGGTGATGGCAAAGTGGTTTCATATATTTAATTTCCTAAAAGTCACTTTAAAAAGTTGATGAATCTTAAATAGATTATTATTATTGTTGTTGTTGTTGTTGTTTTATATTTCTTGTTTTGTGTTGCGTGTTTGTCACAGATTTTTTTTCACATATAGATTCATTTCAGGATCTGGTTTAAGAATAAAGACCTGTTTCACAATGAGGACAGGGCCGTGCCCGCAGAGGTTGCTGACTCCCGTGGTTCAGCATAAAAGAAGGTGTGGTTGATTGTCAAACGTCAGCTCTCTACTGTTCGTCTCCCAGACGAGGAGATTCACACTTGTGGTCAGCATCAAACAGGAAGTTGAATCCAGAAAGAAAAAGATGGATGAGGTTGATTTGAATATAAATATCAAACTTTCCTAGAAAATAGGTTTTTATTTGAATTGTATATGATGGTGTTGAAATTGATATAAAACAACTATAAAATCCTCATTTATAATAACAATGAGCCCGCCGGCTGGAGAGTGGAACTGATAGAAAGAAAGCAAACAACTTCAGGACCTCAGGCATGTGACGGGCACTGGGGGGTTGTGCCTCCGGGGGGTCAGTCGGCTCTGATGCGTAACAGATGTCCTCCTTGTGGAGGTCTGGCTGCTGCGGACACCGACAGCTGTCCCTCTGGACACAGACTTATAATTCTTAATGCTTTAGCGGCAGCCAGGGAAACAGAAAGCCTCTTTATCTCTCTGCACTCACGTGCTCAGCTCTTCCCGCCTTTATCTCCGCTCACAGGATTCTTACAGTTTGCTCAGGGTGACGCAATCCCGCCATAAATAACGAAATGGGAGTGGTTTCCCAGCTGGGCTGCTGTTAGAGTCCAGAGGTCTGTCGGAGAGAGAGAGAGCAGACACTGGAGACCATTTACTTTCTCTGTATCATTCCTCATCTCACCATGAACAGCTGCCCACCAAATACTGACAATTATATTGAAGGTCAGCACTTGAAGCTGAAGGATTTGAGAAAGAAAGCAGAAGCAGAAGGTCAGAAAAACCAGTACCTCTACAAAGACCACATCCCAGCGTACCCCCGACCAGAGTTTCATGTGTCTCATCTGAAACATGACACAGACCAAGCTGGATTACGTGGGATCAGGAGGGACGGTGGCTTCAGGAACCCGGCTGATGGCTCTCTGCTGTGGTGGATCTGGTTGTGGGGACCTGATGAGATAAGGGTCAGCTGAGAGGAGGCCTCCTGGAGACCGCACCCTAACCCAGAACCGGACAGAGGAAGGCAGGCCAGAGGCAAGCAGAGCTTCCCTGGGGAATGTTTTGCAAGTTCTCGGCGCTTCATGGGGTGCCTCCCCAGGCCTGGGCTCGTACCGCTTCACCTTCTCCCTGGAGGAGGTTCTGAAGGCCCTACAGAGACCCAGGTAACTGATTAATAATACTTATTAATGAATAATAATAATATTATTTATTAGTGGTTCTGGTTTTGCCATTTGGTCTTTTATTTTTTTATTTTTACCCCTTTTTAAAACAAACTAATAATAATATAATGGGAAAACTTCCATCCTTTAAGTTTTGGAAGCAAAAAAAATCTGTATTTGTAAAATTGCTAAAAATAATAATTTCATATTTTCCATTTGACAACTTCTAATTTTAAGCACCCCAAAAATATTAAAAGCGTTAAACTTTCTGAACCTTTAGCTCTGTATTAAAAGCGCTTCTGTTACTGTCTTCGCAAGTTTTGTTTTCGGTGGCTCAGCCGTCCATGAGTGTTTAAGTGACTACCTGTTCAAAAACAGGAAGTGATGTACGCCGTGCTGGTCAACCCGGCCAATCAGGAGCCTGTTCTCAGACTTTACTTTGCTGACTGACGACCCAAAACTCTGTGTGCACTTACCAGAGATCGGACACTTCCATCTGGAGGTGCTGAGGGCATGTGTGGGACACAACAGGTAGGAACTGAGCACTGAGGTTCTGTAAACACCTGCTGACTGCTTGCCCCTGTCCTGGTTGTCCTGTTGCTGACTGTTATCTTCCTGCCCTGACACTGCTTTCGTCCTTTCCACTGATTCCACAAAATATCTGTAAGTGTACAGGTTCTTCCAGTGTAAATGTTTTACTAAACATGGAAATATTCATACATTACAAAATATAACTGTGAATTACATCCAATCATCAGTTCACAATCCATGAAAATTAACTGGCTTATTTAAAGAAAATGTACTTTTTTTTCAACATTAAAAGTTAAAATATATTTTGCAAATCTATAAATTATTCACGAAGAAGAAAGAGAAAAATCTAATAAAAACAGGCACTCTGCTGTATAGCCTGAGTTATTTGTATTATACGCCAGTGTTCCACCTGGCATTTATAGCTCATTGCATTGTTTTACAGTGTAAATATCTTTATTAAACCATTAAAAGACAAAAAATTACACAAGATTTCCTTGCGAACTTATTAAGATAAAAACTAGAAAAAAGACAGAAAAGTTTTTTACAGTTGGGCACATTAAGATCCCCCAGCTGTTGTTTCCAGCTGTTGTTTCCCCAGTTGTTGTTTTCCAGCTCTTCTGCTTTCAATCTATCAATGTTATAAACACCAGCTGAAAGAGAACGTTGAAATATTTCCTGTTTCTGTCAGATTATTGAGTTGGTCGCGGGGCAGACGAATATGAAAGAGCAGATGGTGGGCGACGAGGCGTGTAAACCCTCACGCAGTTCTATGTTTGGGAAATGTGGGCGTCGTCCCTTGCATTTGTGGACCGACAGGTACGACGTGTTTTTATCTGAGCTCGTGACAAAACATAGCTGCCCTTCATTATTTAATTTACATTTACATTATCAAATGTATGGAAATGTCCCAGACAGGCACCTCGTCTGAGAGTTAACTTCGCTCTAACTCACAGTCTACCATCCACTGTTAGATAGATAGTTAGTTTTCTGTTTTACGAACAAGATTTAACTAACCAGCTAATTAGCAGCATTTAGCATGGATGGCTAACAGCCCCTGCAGCAAATTGGCGTCCTCCTGAAGCTCTGGAAACATCTTTTCATTCAAAGCTCGTCCATCTTCTTCTGTTCATGGTTCAGTTCTGGTTTCTGTTTCAAGTTCTGTTTAGGTTCTGTTTCAGGTTCTTGTTCTGGTTCGTGGTTCTGGTTCTGGTTCTGTCCCTGGTTCCTGGTCCGCTGTCCTGGTCCTGGTCCTGGTTCTGTTTCTGGGTTTGTTCTGGTTTGTGGGTTCCCAGTTGTGGTTCTCTTCAGGTTCTGTTCAGTGGTTCGTGTTCAGGTGGTTCTGTTCGGTTGTGGGTTCAAGGTGTTTCTGTAGGTTGTGTTCAGGTGGTTCTGTTCAGGTTTGTGTTCAGGTGGTTTGCTGTTCAGGTGGTTTCTGTTCAGGTGGTTCTGTTCAAGTTCTGTTTCAGGTTGTGGTTCTGTTTTCAGGTTCTGCAGTTTGGATGCTGGCCAAACTGAGGGCGAACCTGACGTTCTGTGATAAAGGACCCAGTTACAGGTGAAGGGTTTCCCTCCTTTTGAACCGTTTGTAGGAGCTGCAGAGATTGGTTTAAAGAGCTTGTGGCCCCGACTGTCTCTATATCCAACTGAAGAGAAGCTGTGTGTTTGTCTTTATACACTTTATCTGATCAATGTCGTTTTTAAACCTGTTAATCTCATTAATGCTGTCTCCGTTTCTACAAAACACACAGAGCTTTATTATCACTGTACAAACACACCTTTATTATTCACTGTAGCAACACATAGTAGATACGTGTGTGTGAAGTGAGATCTTCTGTTTAATGTTTATCTTCTGATCACAAAGTTGTTTTTTCTTTTTATAAAAATTCTTTGTGAGAATTTTATGTAAATATATTTGATCTTGAAAGGACTATCCAGAGTATTGATTGGTTCAGTAGCAAGTACCCTCAAAAAATTTACTCCTCCCCACTGCTGCTGTCCTCCTGAGTGACGGATGGTTTCAGGACAAGGTGCTGACACTGGCTGGGTCATGACTCCAGCCATTCACATGTACTGAAGAACTGCACCTTGACACAACCAGTGAGATCCATAATACACTTCACACTGTGAAATGTCTCTGTCGCTTCTGTCTTACTCCCCTGTTCTCTCTCTCGTCTCTCTCTCTCGGTGTGTCCTCTCTCCGTCCCTCTCCTTCTCCTGTTAAAAGGCAGTTTTTGCCTTGCCCCTGTCTCGCCAAGGTCTTGCTCATGTGGTAGCTGTTGGTCTCTGTAAACTGTTATAAGGAGTTCGGTCTAGACCTGCTCTAATTTGAAAAGTGTCCCCTGAGATACTTCTGTTATGAATTGGTGGCTATACAAATAAAATTGAATGGAATTGAAATGTCAGTTTCAGTTATACCTTTTATTGTCTTCACCCACAGAAACTGACAACAGCTTGGAACAGACTATCAAAACCAACTGACTTTTCCACTTGTAAACACAAGGCTAACTTTTCTTGTTGGTTTAATAAGGAGCCAGCAATTATTCTTTATGCTGTTAAAAACCTGAAAAAACACAAAATACAAACATAAATCAATATTTAAGCAATACTATTACATTATTACACAACAATGTACGTAAAATAAAAACTGCTGCATCACAGTGGACTAACTACTACTACAGCTATGCTAGCAACAATCAAGCAATCCGAATTAGAAATAAAATGTATACAGAGCAAATATATGATATAAATAACATTGAAAACTTATAACTCAATAATCCTAATGGACAAATAGTGTCCAAGGCAACAATGCGAAAGATAACTGCAGCAGGAGAGGCAGGCCCAGGTGCTCTCTGTCTTGGCTAGTTGCACAAAGAGAAATACCCTGCTCTGCAACTGTTGCTGCTAAAATAACCAAAAGGGGGCAATGCAGTACATGAAATTATATAATACTCAAAAGGATCCATGAGGTTTTGACATGAGTAGGAAGGTAGGAGCTCTAGTGGTCTCTAGTGTGGTATGTTTTGGTCCATTTGACTTGTTGATTTATTTTTTTAGTTTGTTATTTTCTGTGTGGTGTGCGGTCAGAGCAGTTGTCTCAGGGACACATCCAGAGCTTTCAGGTGAATAACCAGCTTGCTGGGGGCCTCCCCGGGATATTGGTTTAAGTGTTTAAATAGCCCACCACTAATCTGAAGACTAGGGTTCAGTGAGTTAGTTTGGTTTGTGGATAGGCAGTTTAAGTAGAGTGGGACTTCCACATTAGTTTTGGGGACACCATTAGTGTCGTTTGTGCACTAGTTGACTTATGCAATGCTTTCTGTTGGTACTTGTGTTTTCTTCTGCTGGGGTCCTGTATACTTAGAAGAATATGACATTGATCTAAGTGGGATTGGTGATAGATGGCGTAAAGAGAATGTGAAGCATATGGTAAAACTGTAGTTAGTCGAGAAAGGGGTGCTGGTGGCTGAGCTAGAGGGGCCTGGTCCATCGTTAGCTGCACAGTCACTTTTAGTCTCATCAGGAAACTTAACCTTTGAGCAGAGGAAATAATTGCTTTTATTGCAGTTATCTCATGATAAAGAGAAAACAGAGTTGGAACTAGAAAGGCAATAGATTCAGATAGAACAGCATAAGTTGGAGGCAGAAAAGCAAGTGGCGATTGAGTGTTTGCGGCAGGAGAGAGCAGGAAAAGATAGCATTGCAAACTGCTTAGTTTGGACTATTCAAAGATGGTAAGCTTTCTGGGGATGTGTTGCGACGGGAAGAAAGTTCATCTTTGCGGTCAGGGTCTCCAGATGTTGTTAGTAATTTGCATCTCTTGCCTAAATTTAATGATCGGGATCCAGATGTGTTTTTCTCTCTGAGTGGATTGCAGAAGCAAGGACATGGTCAGACTCAGAGCAGGTTTTGTTGTTGCAGTGTGTGTTGTCAGGAAAAGCACAGGAGGCCTATGCGTTGTTAAGTAACAGTAATCTAATTTATCAATCAGTCAAAGCTGCTCTACTGAAGGCGTATGAGTTAGTTCCAGAAGCATAACATCAGCGATTTAGGGTGCGGATATGTCGCCACCTCCAGTAGTTACCATGGCAGAAACTCAGGTAGTTAGTCCAGTAGTCACACTCTCTCCTTCAGTTTCAGAGCAGCCTGATGGAAGTGCAGTGTGCTTTCCTGAAGTTTTCCCTGCATGTGCAGTTACACGGGCGATGAGTTGGGCTAAGCCTAAGGGGATGCAAAGGTTGGGATTAATGTGCAACATTTACCTGATTTTCCTTTGTGTCTCGCAGTGACTTGCAGAATGAACAGAGAGCTGACTCATCCTTGGAGGGACTGTTTGAGTCTGTGTTGTCAGCTGATGAGGTGGAGAGTGTTGCCAGTGGCTATTTGCTTCAGGATGGTGTTTTGGTGAGGATTTTGTTGGGGATACCATTTTTCAAGTTGTAGTTCCATGCAAATATCGCAGTCATGTGTAAGGGCTTGCTCATGATGGGTCAGGGCACTGACCCATCAACTGGTAAGCCCAATGAGGTTGTTAAACCCACTCAGTTGCAGCTGATTCTAGCTATGAGTTAACAGTTTTAGGACTTGATCATTGATTGTATGGGGCCACTTCCCCAGGCGAGGTCTGGAAGCCAGTATTTGCTAACAGTTATGTGTCAAAGCACGAGATATCCAGCAGCTTATCCTTTGCGCACAATTACTGCAAGGTCTGTGGTTAGGTCACTGACACAATTTATATCTGTGTTTGGCATACTCAGAGTCATTCAGAGTGACCAGGTATCTAACTTTTCTTCACAGCTGGTTCCATAGTGTAGCGGTTATAATGTCTGATTGCTTGGCCATTTGCCGGAAGCTCATTTTGAGGTATCCATGTTTGTTTGGTGATNNGTGGGTGATGCACAGCCTATCCGTCAGCATTTTTATAGAGTTTCTCCTGAGAAATGTAAATATTTAGATGCTGAGGTAGAATATATGGTTGCAAATGACATCGCAGTGCCATCCTCATTCAAGATTCAAGATTCAGTACTTTATTGCCATACAACTCGGTGCAAGTTGCTAGGGATTTGCTTCAGTGATAGATGTTTTTCCTCTCTGCTAAACCATGGCTTATTATTACTGTACACAGTCACAGACTTAGTAGGTACACACACATTTTCAGAAAAGTTTATATAGGCATTAACCACCTCAGCAAATTCATTAAGATCATAGCATGACTCTTTAAAAACAGACCAGTCTGTGTTATCGAAACAGTCCTTGAGTGCACAGATTGCTTGTGAAGACCATTGTTTAACTACCTTAGTCATTGGTTTAACAGTTTTTAGTTTCTGACGGTAGACGGGGATAAGAAGAACAGTGTTATGGTCTGACTGCCCAAGGGGAGCCCAGGCTACCGCATGAAAGGCATTAGCAATGGTACAGTAACATTGATCCAATACTTTATCATACCTGGTGGGCACCCGAATCTGCTGTTTAAACCTGGGCAGAGATCGCTTCAAGTTGACGTGGTTGAAGTCCCCTAGAACCAACACTGTAGCGTCCGGATAAGAGTTTTCAATGTTCGTGATGTGAGCAGAAAGTTACTGAGCTGCTTCAGACTCTGTAGCTTGAGGAGGTATATAAACAGCGACCAGTATGATGGAAGTGAAATCCCTTGGTAGGTAGAACGGTCTGCATTTAATGGTGAGTGTCTCGAGAGCTGTGGAGCAGGCCTGTGCGATCACCGTTGTGTCTGTGCACCACCTCTGGTTCATGTAGAAACATAAACCGCCGCCTTTAGACTTCTGAGAGGCCTCTGTGCGATCAGCGCGGTGGAGGGTAAAGCCATCCTGGTGTACCGCCGAGTCGGGGATGCCGCCGTTAAGCCAGGTTTCGGTGAGACACAGGATGGAACAGTCTGCAATGACCCGTCTGCTGTTGATGAGGATGGCAAGCTCATCGTGTTTGTTGACCAGTGAGCAGACGTTGGAAAGTAGAATACTCGGTAGTGGGGGTCGATGTCTCCGCTGTTTAAGCCGGACCAGAGCGCCAGCTCTTTTTCCCCCTTTCCTGGTCCTCAGCTGGGGTTTGGGGTTGGCGTGTGCCCGCCTAACCATGGCGTCTGCAGACCCTATAAAAACGTCCTCAGCGTAAAAGTTCAGCTTTGGTCGAAGGTTTACCATATTGTAACGTATGTGTAGGAGAGCCAGCCTTTCGTATTTTATCAGCCTGACGACATAATCCACTCGAAAACATAGCACTAACAAACATATCGACAGTAACAGCAACACTATGTCGCCATTGAACGGCGCCATCAAGCTGGGCTTCTCCATGTTTATTGATGCTTAAAAGTGACAACACACCTAGATTTTGTTCAGATTTTCGAAAGGTCAACAAGGTCACAAAGTCCGATTCTTTTCCATTGCCTCGTATGGAGGACTGTGTAGACCAGGTTGGAGCTGCTACGTATGTCAGCAAATTTGATCTTCTCAAGGGATACTGGCAAGTACCCTTGTCCAGAAGAGCACAGGAAGTAGCATTGTTTATCACTCCATCTGGCTGCACCCTGTTTTGACTATCCCTTTGTCTTACAGGTAGATGCGAGCCATGTAGGAGCAGGAGTTAATGCAGGCAGATGAGCAGGGAGTGGACAGGGCAGTAAGTTTCTTTTCTAAGAAATTCAACCGGTATCAGTTAAACTACTCAGTGATTGAGAAGGAGGCCCTTGCTTTAATCTGGGCCCTTCAGCATTTTGCAGTCTATGTGGGGTCTGGGGTGACACCAGTGGTGGTCTACACAGACCACAACCCACTCACCTTTCTGCACACCCTGCGATGCCCTAACCAGAGACTGATTAGGTGGTCACTGTTCCTGCAGTCTCATGATCTAGACATTCGACACATTAAAGACTGATAATGTAGTTGTGGATGCACAGGGTTGTCAGTAAATTGGCCACACCTGAGGCCTGTGTGCCATGCTACTTCAAAAACCCTCTGGGAGCTCAGTACTGGCTCTCTCTCCTCCCTGAGACAACTGTTTTTGGGGTTGACGGTTTGATTGTGTTGCTGCATCTTAATATAACACAGCAGTCATGCACTCACTTACACCACTGATCCCACTGATTTCACATACTACTGTTAGCGTAGGTTAATTATTTTCCTTAATAAATAATTTATTTGTTACGACGGAGTATTAGGGCCAGACTAAGAGAAAAAAAATAAAGTAGTAATTTTATGAGAACTGGCAGCCTGTTGGCTCAGCCAGCAAAATTGTTTAACGACGAAATGATCAAAATGTAGTTTACCTGTTGACTGTATGGTACGACTGAGACAAACAGCGGCTGCTGGGCTCAGGCTGAGGCTGCTGATTGGTTGAGCTGCTCACGTCAGATCTTGATAGCTTTTTTCTCATTTATTTCTTTCATTACACATTATTCTCGTATTATTACAACTTTGTTGTTGTTGTTGTTCTGTTGTGCCTGTGCACTTTAT
>NW_023339762.1:27471244-27473568 GCF_004916995.1 Morone saxatilis | reverse complement strand
GCTGGTCCTGCTGGTCCTGCTGGTTCCAGGCGGCACCGCGGTGCTCGGGGTGGGCGGGGGAGGACAGAGAGGGGACCTGGTGGGTGGAGACGCCGCCGGGCGTTTTGGAAGCGGACAGTTCTGGACGGCGTTCTGCTGCGGTCGCAGACGGACGGAGGCAGCCACTGTTATTTTGTTTTTTGTTTTTTTAAATTTCCTCCAGACTTTACCCGCAGCGACCTCTGACCTCTGAGAACTCAGCCCGCCGGACGCCGTCACACCTTCACCTGGAAGTATCTCACAGGAAGTAAAAATACTGTGGACGGAGGAGGACGGACCAATCAGAGGGCAGCGTTGGGACTGCGTCCTCAGACTCCTCCTCCTCAGTGTGTAGCTGTACTGTACTCTGTGTGTGTGAGTGTGTGTGTGTGTGTGTGTGTGTGTAAATACTGTACAGAGGAATTATTTTAAAGAGCCTGTTGGATGCTGTTGGATTTCCTACTCTTCTTTTTGTCTGGTAGCCTCTGCCTCTGTTTTTCTACTGTTGTTGGTCTGATATTAAACCTGTAGCTGGTGGAACGGCGCCCGACCTCCGAGTCGTCATTTCATCGACCTCAGAAGTACCTCAGACTCCGATCGGAAGGAGCAGAACCAGAATCGAGTCGTTTTTTAACCTAAAGAGGATCATTTTGAAAATAAATACACTTTCAAAATAAAAGCCTTGTTTCTTAAATGTGAGAACCTTGTTTGTAGGTCTGTAACGTTTTAATGTCAGTGAACTAAATGAATTAAACTAAAATGTAAATGTAAGTTCAATCAACCACATTAGGTATTTAATATTTTCAATGCGGTCGTTAACTGCAGTAAAACCTTCAGTTTTCATGTTTCTCTGTGATTTATCAGAGACTTCAGCGCCGTCTTTGGTGGTTTAATTGAGTTTATTGACGGATTCTAAACATTTAAAGTTGCTTTATCAGTCTCTTAAATGTGTTTTTTGGGTAAAATCTGTATCAATCGTCCTGTAATGAAACTAACATACAAACACTTCATCTTTATTTATTATTTGAGGCGTTTTATGTGAAGAAACTTTCAATAATTGTGACGTTTCCAATAAAAAAAATTATTATTCCAGAACCATCTGACCATTAGGTTGTTCAGTTATTGATCACAAAGTGAGACACAAAGTTCTGACTTTGTCTGACTAAAGCTTGTGTTTGTCACTAAACTAACTAATGTGCATCCAACTTTAATGCCGTCAATGCACGAACAACTGGTTTATGTGAATTTAGAGATTAATTCTAAACATTTAAAATGAAGCCTGGATTAAAACATATTTTAAAGGTTTTACACTATTTAAATATAAGTTTAACATTTAATATCTATACCTTCAGTTTCCTTCCTGCCGGAAAGACAAAGATCCTCAATGAAGTTCATGTTTCTCCAGTAATTCATCAAAACTTCAATGCGTCTTATTGTTACTGCATGATGACTAAAAACAGAGATATTGTGAATTCAGTGACGATTTCTGAACATCTGAAATTAAAAATGTGTTTTTCTTAATAACTCCGACACTGAAGGTTTCAATCTGTTTTGACCTTTTAGGCTTTTATTTTTCTACCAAGAATATTTCGGGTGGTCAGAAGGCGCCTGACTGACGGACGACGTTCATTAATGGAAAACCACTGAAATAAAGAACCATAACACAACAATATCTGTCCATGTTGTTTGTCCTTCCTGTTATTTCCTAAAGAGACTGAATATAATTTGTGTAAATGTTCTGTTGAATATTTAACTCTACACAACCTTTATGTGACTGAAAGATCAAATCTGATCTTTTCAGGCTGCAGGAGTGAAAATGAGTCAATGATTGAGACAGTTGGAGAACAGGATTATTAAACTGGTGGTCCTCAGATTGGCCACTGATTAAAGTATTTTAATATTTATTGATTTACAGTGTTACACTGAATATCTGTGGGGGAAATACCTGCACTGTAAAAAACAACAATTTCTGTCACTCAATGTTTAAGTTAACTCAAACTTAATGGTTTTGCCAACTTATAATCTTTTGTTGAGTTAATTTTATTTGTTCTGTGTTTCAATAATAGTTCACAGTGATGACCCCAATCTTTCATTATTTGTTGGAAATAAAAGGTTTTATTAAAAATATAAAAATCACAGTTATATCCTTTTTTGAGTTTTCTGAACCATTTTTGAATACAGATCTCCCCCCCCTAAATCTTAAAGATTTGGTACTGTTGGGATGTTAAAAGGAGTTCGGTCTAGACCTGCTCTATTTGAAAAGTGTCCTGAGATAACTTCTGTTATGAATTGTCACTATACAAATA
>NW_023339762.1:27466001-27471144 GCF_004916995.1 Morone saxatilis | reverse complement strand
CTGTGTTGGCTCTGTGTTGGATGGACTCTGTGTGTGGCTCTGTTTTGGACTCTGTGTTGGACTCTTGTGTTGTGGACTTCTGTGTTGGACTCTGTGTTGTGGACTCATGTGTTGGACTCTGTGTTGGACTCCTGTGTTGGAACTCTGTGTTGTGGACTCTGTGGTTGGAACTCTGTGTTGGACTCTGTGTTTGGAGCTCTGGTTTGGCTCTGTGTTGTGGGACTCTGTGTTGTGGGACTCTGTGTTGTGGACTCTGTGTTGGACTCTGTGTTGTGGACCTGTGTTGTGGACTCTGTGTTGGACTCTGTGTTGTGGACTCTGTGTTGTGGATCTGTGTTGGACTCTGTGATTGGACTCTGTGTTGTGGACTCTGTGTTGGACTCTGTTGTTGGTGGATCTGTGTTGTGGACTCTGTGTTAGACTCTGTGTTGGACTCTGTGTTTGGTGGACTCTGTGGTTGACTCTGTGTTGTGACTCTGTGTTGTTGGACTCTGTGTGTGGACTCCTGTGTTGGACTCTGTGTTGTGGCTCTGTTGTGGACTCTGTGTTGGACTCTGTGTTGGTGGACTCTGTGTTGTGGACTCTGTGTTGGACTCTGTGTTTGGACTCTGTTGTTGGATCTGTGCTTGTGGACTCTGTGTTGTGGACTCCTGTGTTGGACTCTGTGTTGTGGACTTGTGTTGTGGACTCTGTGTTGTGGACTCTTGTTGTTGATCTGTGGTTTTTGGGAAAAACCCCCCCCCCCCCCTCTGTGTTGTGACTCTGTGTTGGACTCTGTGTTGGACTCTGTGTTGTGGATCTGTGTTGGACTCTGTGTTGGACTCTGTGTTGGACTGCTGTGTTGTTGGATCTGTGTTGTGGACTCTGGTTGGACTCTGTGTTGTGGACTCTGTGTGTGTGGGAGAGAAGGTTTCTCTGAGCAATAAGGTCACACCTTTGGACCCTCATCTCTACATAGAAACACATAGAAATCAGTCCACAGGCAAGCAGAGGAACAAAAGCTACACTCAACCTGTTCCACTCCTGCTCACACCTGACTCAACACGATCAGCTGCTCTTTTAGCTTTGATTGTGAAGACTTGTCTCTGTGTGTTTGATGTTTATCGGTGGTTCTTCCCAGAGAAGTCTCATCCCGTGTTTGTTCTGTTCTCGCTCGCTGGATGTTGCTCACACGTTATATTTAGAGGTTGTTATCTGAGGCTTCCTCCCACTCTCATCCTCCTCTGATCATTCTTCACTGAGCCGTTATTCCTTGAAACACTGACTGTGTAACGTTATTTAACACTGCAGGCCAGTGATGATATGTCGGAGATTTTGGAGCGAGTGATGGATGTCAAGCTCCCTGCCCCATGAGGTGGAGCCATCTCTCAAGTCCAAAGTCAAAGCTAAGATTACAAACTGAAGTTCTACAGTTGATTATTGATTATGGATCAATACTGCGGTCGGTTTCTATCATTACTCGTATTAGTACTACATTCTTTCAGTGAGAGCTCTGATTGGTCGGAGAGAAAATAAAACCTTTGATCTGAAGCTCGCACACGGCGGGCTGCGAGGATGTTCTCTCCTCTGTTGCCACGGCAACGGCATGAAAAGAGGCTGCTCTGATCAAGTGTTTCGCTCCTCGTCTCCATGTCGGCTGGATACAGAGCAGAGACGCAGGTTTCTAACAGTCGGTTGGGTGGAACTGCTCATAGATCACAGTGATCGGCTCCATTATTGATCCAGAGGAACGTGGCTGAGCTCTTTCAGCTGGCGTGAATGTATCTGAGTTGCAGGTTTTCCCAGCGAACATGCGGCCGTGCTGCTTTGCATGCCGCTGGCTGTGAGTACTCACACCGACCCACAGCAATCTGAGACTGTGGAGTTATCTGCTCATCAGCCTCTACTTGCTCCAATTTCACTCTTAATTTGACTAATCTGACAATTCCAGTTTGTGTTTCAAAAACCCAGCCGGCTTACTACGGCTTCCTTAAATGTAACTGACAGCATGATGAAAACATACTAGTACAATCCTGCTTTCAGGTCTATAAATAGAGTCAAAATGCATTAAAGGGACCTGTTCAGCTCACTTGCAGCTCTGTGCTCTCAGTCTGAGACTCTTTGTATGATTCACAAACAGCATTATTTAACTGACAGCGGCCCTCAGCTCATCCTGACACAGAGAGGGTTTCACTGAACTAAAACACGACTTTATACCTTTATTCAGTGATTTGGGTGAAACTGGCTGCTCAGATGATGTTAGTGGTGCTGCTGTTAGCTGGTTAACAGTTGGACAGGAGGAGACCTCTGTGGAAACCTCCTGAACCATGAACACTGAAGGACTGACCGCAGTGACAGTGATGTTGGTGAAGACAACAACTCCCATGATCCCACGCTGCCTCACCAGCTCATTTAACTTCCTGAACCGATCGTCCTCAGTGAGTCAGAGAGCTCAAACAAATCTGGTGGTTTGTGTCGTTTCTATGCAGATTCCTCACCACAGAGGTGTTTAACAGCCAAACGGAAGAAAAAGATCTTCATCAGGACAAAACCTCGGACATTTGATCACAAATTAAAGACGACTGTGCCGACTGATTCCTCCTACAGCACCCCGAAGGACCAAAGGGTGGAAATGAACCACAGTTGCCATGGTGATAGGCATGATCCTCACACATATGTGGCCCTATCTCCCTCCCTCCCTCCCTCCCTCCGGCCGACAGCAGGTACTTCTGTTCCTCCTCCTCCTCCTCCTCCTCCTTCTGGTTTCCATGGAGACGTCTGTTGGTTTCCTCTCGGAGGAGTCTCGCCCCGCTGATTAAATCAGGCAGCACCTCGGGGAGACGCAGGCTGTTTGCTGTAGTAGGAACACTTCAGATCTTCACTGGTGCTTCCACTTCCAGCTGTCGAACACAGACGACGCAAAGTCTGACACAAAAAAACGCTTCGATCAGAAAGACCTTCGTTATAACCACAGCGGTTCGGACCAACCAGCGTCCACCGAGGAGCTACTGGCAGCTTAACGCTACACATTTCTCACAATGTCACATTCAACGTTCGTAACACTGATGTGAGCAATCAGTAGCTATACTAGCTTTGGTAACAACAGTTAACATTGTAGACGTTTACAGTGACGTAGCAACAGCTCAGAGCTAGCACTATGTTAACGTTTATTGTTAATGTCAGGACAACCACGCTAACCACGACTGCTCGGTTCAACACCACGATGTTTGCTTTATTCTTTTATGTATGTTATATTTCATGTTGCTTTAATGTCCTTTTACCGTCTGCGAACATTATGTCTTCTTTATAATAAACCAGCTGAAGCTGAGGAACATGGCTGAAAGCTGGTAAATGGACCTTGAGCTGGGTTCGTTCTGTATCCGAGAGTCGATGTTATGAACTTTAATGCTGGTGTGAACAAGAAGCCCTAAAAGAGGCTGTGAACAGATCCATCTCCATGGCAACAGAGCGAATCTGTGGATGATGGGATGTGGTTAAAGGCTCTGGAAAAAGTGGATCAAACCATTTATTTTGTTCTGATGTAAAGACACTGAGACAATGTTGAGTCACAGCGGACGGGTCAGGGTCAGATTCATAATGTACACAAATGTTCTGAACCGCTGACTCGTGACCTCACCATTACCTGTCATTTGACACTGTGGGTGAAACCGGCCAATTAGCTTCCTCCTGATGGTCAGACGGTCTCCACCACAGCGGCATCCTCTTCAACGAAATGTATGCAAACTCTAAGAAAATAATATTCCCCCAAAGCCACAATTCATGTTCACTTCCTCCGTGTGAGCAACACCTGGTTCACACACTCAGGTTACAGGTAACCCTGGACTCAGGTGTCCTCCACAAGTCCTGGTTCTGGTATTTTACAGTTGATAATCAATAAAAGTATTTGATGACTCATATATGACGTATACTAATGCAGCGTCCAATCAAACGCTTTCTGTCTTCTGATTTACAGAGTGATGGACAGATAGCTTCAGCTAACTGCTGCTAACTGTATCTGCTGTTAGCAGGCGACAGAACCGGGCTCAGCAGCCGGACCGGGATCGAACACAGCCTCCGAGACCGCCAGGGAACAACGTTACAGTACCGAGGTCATCTGATTGATCAGTAGCCAACCGCTAACTGCTGTTAGCTCCACTGTGAACCCAGAAATGTTGAGTTTTATGTTAGAAATGTGCAGTAAGAGTAGCTAGCATTTAGCAACTGCCAGATGCTAACTTGTATATTTTGAATAATTAGCATGAATTAGCTTATTATTCATATGGATGACATTTCAGCAGCTGATTGGCTGAATATAAGAGTAGCTTTATTAACGATGCTGGAAATAATTCAACTCCACGTTGGCTGATTGTGATTCATTGTGAGGTTCTTTATATGATAAATATATTTAATATTATATTACATTTCTGACTGTTTGTGCTAAATGTTACTCGCTGCACCTTTAAACTAAATAAACTATTCAAAAAGTACAGATTTGATGATTAAACTACCACCAGTGTATAAAGTAGTTATATATAATACAGCAGTAATATTGATCCAAACACATCAGATATTGAACCGAGGTGTAAAGCCTCTCTGGAAGGAGTGTTGTGTTTGTGGGGCCGGACCGACCCGAGAACCTCCGGACACACAGGAGGAAACACGCCGCTGCTGAAACCCACAACGGGCCGAGCTACTGCGTATTCAGAGCCGCTGGAGCGGACGGAGGCCCAGAGCTGCATGTTAACTACTGTGGCTCAAAGGAGGCCACACAGAGACCACAGAGCTCCTCTCAGACGGGGTTCAGGGACTCTCCTGAACCTCCAGAACCTCCAGAACAGTTTCATTGTTTCATTAAGACGACCGACGCTCTGCTGAATCAGAACCACTTCCACAGTGACGACGAGATGGATTAATATGGAGCTTAACGGGACAGTCTGATATGTATCCATCCAACCAGACTCCATTCACAAAAACATCTTTTTAAGCCTGATTTATACGTCTGCATCAAATCGACAGCGTGGTAAAACAGAGCGCTGTGATAGGTCCGTTTGGTGTGAGTGTGTCTGAGAACGACCCAGATGAGTTAAAGCTCCAGTGTGTCACATCATTACTGTAATATAAATCCATCAGTATGTTTTTATTAGTGTTTAATCAGCTGAATATA
>NW_023339762.1:27462172-27465901 GCF_004916995.1 Morone saxatilis | reverse complement strand
TGTCTGTCTTGATGCAGGAGTGCTGGACAGCCCTGTAAATTGAAAGCTGATGAAAGAAGCGAAGGCTCATTAAAGGAGACAGAAGCTGTCCCCTACCCCAACCCTCCCTCTGCGGGCTGCTGAATTGACATGGGCCGGCCCAACAGTAAACCTGTTCTGTCCCGTGTCTCTGTCCTCTTCTCTCCTTCCCCTGGATGGTGCTGTCTCCCTGTGTGCGCAAGCCATAATGAAGCTGTCAGTGACTTCACACACCAGCCACTGAGCTGTACTCATAGGGCAAACACAAACCCAGACACATACATACACACAGTGTGTCTGAAGACACACAGACAGCTGTGAACACACACACACACAGTGTGTGCCGTGTGGTGTGTGTGTGGTGGTGTGTGTGTGCTGTGTGTGGTGGGGTGTGTGTGTGTTGTGTTGGTGGTGGCTGTGTGTGGTGTTCACAGCTGTCTGTGTGTCTTCAAGGCACACTGGTGTGTAGTGTAATGTGTCGGGTTTGTGTTTGCCACCCCTATGGAGTTACGCAGCTCGAGCTGGGCTGTGGGTGTTTTGTGAAGGGTCACTGGACGCTTGCATTGTAGTGCTTCGCGCACAGCAGGGGGGACAGCATCCATCGCAGGGAATGGAGAGGGAAGGGAGGGGACAGGAACCGGGGGGACAGGAACAGGGTTACTGTGTTGGCCGGCCATTGTCAATTCAGCAGCCGGAACGCCCCTCCACCGGAGGGAGGGGGTTGGGGGTAGCGGGACAGCTTTTCTTCCCTTTATGAGCCTTCGGCTTCTAGTTCATCAGCTTTCATTTACAGCGTTTGCTGGTTCCAGCAGGCTCCTGGCATCAAGCAAGACACACACACACACACACACACACCACACACGCACACACCACACACACCACACACTTTGAAGCGTGTCTTGTTTCTTGCAGGGTGATCCCAAGAGGTTAGTCTGTCATGGTAAATTAATTTGCCATCTTCCCTTTAATTTAGTCCACCTCGACAGCCCGAAGGTGGGTGATATTGGGGGATGAAATGTGACAGCACTGGCGCCCGTCTTCTCATCACTCTGCGCAACACTAATTGTCAAAGGTTTCATGCCACATACACGCTTCGGTAATATTATGGTGCATAAACCCTAGGCTACAGTACTGAGACGTTCCCAGGGTTTGCTTGGGACTACATTTCTCAAAACCCAGTGCAGCTTGATAAATCAAATGATTGATTATGGGCTAAGGTCAAGTCACTTGGCCACACACCTAGTTGTTGCCACTAACAATGAGAGATAGAAAATAAGGGAAATTACTTTTAAAAATTTAGACTACGATCGGGATGCACAATCAAATACAGTACAAGTTAGTCTGAATCAACTTTATCGGCATTGTAGACCTATATGCCACTACTGCATTTTACTCAAATCAAGGATCCTATGATGGCTGCTAGCACCACCTGCCTTACTGGGCTGTTTACACAAATGCCATGACTGTTGTGTGTCTATCAAGGATGGTGTTACATGGTCAGGCCCAGCTAAGTAGTGCTGGGGGCTAAAGTCAATACGATTTATGAAATAATTAATATTTAAGAAGCACAGGTTTGTTTTTTTCTTTTTTCTAAAAAAAAGAAGACAATTTATTCATCCACATCACCAAGTCATATAAAGTATTTTCAAATATTTTCTAAAAAAAAAAGAAAAAAAGAGAAAAAAAAAACCTGTTACAATTCAAAAAGCATCCGCGCCTTGGCCTAACCTCAGTACAAGGCCTTCAGTGGCCAATAAAAATACGTCATAGGAGGATATTTTAAGTTCACAGAATTATTGAAATGTTCTACGGTCTTACGTTACGCTTTTTTTAAAACAGGGGGGTTGGTTTTTTCCCAAATACACACCAAATTAAATGACCAAGAACCTATAGCATCTATAATTAAAACAACAATTTCAAGGGAGTAATTGAAAGTTAAAGTGGAAAGGTTAAACAAAGCTTTTGCCCTTGGAAGATAGAAAAGCAAGAACTCCATGGGAGCTTCAACAAGCTCGGGATACAGAAGTGATGACCAGAACAGAGGCGAAGGGACGCGGTCAAGTACATGTACATGCTCCAAGGGCAATATTTTTTTGGAGAGTAGGTTTCGAGGTACAGTTTGAGCAGGACTAAAAAACCAACAGGAGCGGTTTGGGGAAAAACACTCAATAGCAATCACGAGGTATGAAGGATGTTAAACCATTTTAAAAAACAAGGTCAGCAGGTGTCCGTAACTTGAGCTATTTTGTTGCTTGGCTTAAAGCGTGTCTGATAGTCGGCGATAAGTTCTCAATCCCTAGGTCCTACCATTTAAAGTCTTTAACCGCTCCGGACCTCAATAAATTCTAAAAATGTGCAACCACCCCTCGCTTTTTTTATCAGAGCTGTGGTTCTCGCCGAGCTCACCCCTGTTTTAGAAGAGAAACACTAATGAAAGTGCTTTTTTTAAGGTAATTCTAGTCCGTCTCGACGGAAACGGCATTAGTTACCCCATTGATGTCCCCCGCTATCCCCCATGTGTGTGTGTGTTGAACTCTGGGTAATTGCGGCAGCTGACTTATACTAAACTTATATCGCGGCTGTGTTTTTATTACTTTAGGCATATTTTACAGATTATCTACATTTCTATCAGTGTTTAGTTTACAGAAATGTAACGACACCTTCAATATAGTTATTAAGTAGTTATTTAGTTATTAACTAAAAATATCAACTGATGCTGATGATTTGAAGAAAGAATCAAACCAAATGAACACTTTTCTATAAAGATAGATTCAATGGTCCATAAATGGATAATCATTAGTGGCAGTTCAACATAAACTACTTTTGAAGAAGTGAAAGTGCCCAGTTCACAGAGGGACTCAGGAGGATGAAACCAACCACATAAGATTGTCCTAGTATTAAAAGAGAGGAAGGAGCATAAAACGACGGATGTTTATGATTATTTAATTACCGCTGCGGCTTCACACAGATCAGGCAGACGGCGCGCAGTGTCGTTTGAACTGTCTTGTCTGATCCGGGTGTGAGACGCCAGCTTAATCCCAGCCCCACCACCCGGTCTAAATGGCACGATATGAGACCGCTACGCCCTCATGCCTATATCCTTTACATTAAGATGCCTCAGTCATTTTGCAAAACTGGCCGAACATTTATTTTATTTAATCACAGATTCAATAATCTTCTTCAATAACCCGGCTCCGGGCCACCTCCGCTTTTTTGTACAACACCTGTCGTTTCTCCACAACGTCCAAATCACAATCGATTGTTGTTTGGTTCATAAAATTTTTTTACACTTGTTTTGTATTATATCGGTCTCCGTATGTCCGTGAACAATAGACATTGTCCAGGTCTGTTTACCGGTCGTGGAGGATAAAGAAAAGGATATCTCATCATTTGAGAGATCACAATGTCAAAAAAACATAATTCAACATATAAGCATACATACCTCTATGACCTCTGGATCTTACGTATCCGATATACGCATCAGGCAAATCGGATGAAACTGCTGATGTAGTTTCATGCTCATCAGCCTCGTCTTAACCGTGCGTCGGTGGGTGCGTCGACGGTCCAGCCACGGGGAATCAATAGTTATCTTCTTCAGTTCAGCCCTTCACGCTGCAACAAGGGAAAATTAAGATGTCACGGCCAACGAACATCAATAGTGCCATATGACGACCTTTATGAAGAGAGAGAAATCAAAACGGTCACGGTTTT
>NW_023339762.1:27456074-27462147 GCF_004916995.1 Morone saxatilis | reverse complement strand
ACACACACACACACTGGTGGGAAAGCTGTGGATGAATGAACATTTTCTCTTTTCCTCATCCACTGTCATTTTCTGAGTCCCACTGGTTTGTGGTCGGGGCGCTCCATCTCTGTTTGCTGTTAAGGTTGACCTTATCAACCTACCCCATGACAGCCATACAGCACAACATACACACACACCCTGTTTGGTTCAGAGCAAGTCAATTTCCTGACAAAATGAAATGCAACTGCAAGCAGTGGCATCTTGTGTTTTTGTGTGTACATGCGCGCATCTGCCTTTTTGTAGGGGAGAACATCTAGCATTTGGATATTGAGTATTCACGGTACATGTCTATTTCAGCTCGGTAATTTATAACTCAATTTCCAGTGTGCACTGATGCGCTTCATACCTCCAAAACACAAAACAAAGCCCAAACCCAATTGTATTTCAAAGCAATTAGGGTGTCCACTGAGTTGTGAAAGGCCCACGTTGCAGTGGCTCTGGGCCCGTGTGAAATTTTTAATTGTTAATTTTCTGTCACATTAGTCAACTTCAGTGCCTCTGGACAGGTGACCGAACTCCTGTAAGGCAACACATAAAACGACAAAGAACATTTTTTGATGCAGCGTATAGTGGATGGTGTTTTTATGTGCTGGGGGGAAAAGGTTCTGCTGCATGTGATAAGTTAAATGACAAGATGGTATATCATATTTACAACTGTTTTATGGTAGGAATTTTTCAAATGCTTTTTAATATATGTGATGGCAGTCAATATTAGTATTAGTTTATGAGTCTAAATTATTAGCTCATTTAGACTTTCACCTGAAGCCACCACAGGGATTGGCTTCACCTCCTTGACCCTACAAAAGCCAACAATGGCAAAATCTATATGAGCAATTAGCCTGCGTAACTCTCACCCGGCCCTCTGTTGTTGTTGTTGCACCCATAGTTTCTTTCCATCACTCTCCTCTTCACTCTCTCTTTGTTTTCCTCTGTTCCCCTCGCTAGCTCACCTCTTCTCATCTCTCTATAGGTTGGTAAGTTAATTAGCTGTTCTCTTATTTTGGTGTTTTTTGTCGTTTTTTTTTTCTTTTTGCTGATGCTGCAGGCACCTGGCTCACTGTATCACAGCTGTATAACTGTTGAGGAAGGAGGCCTGGAGGTCTCAACCTCACAGCCAGCTCCCTTTCCTCTCTACTCTCTCTTCAGCGCCAGACGAAAGGAGGTGGGGGGGTCAAAGGTGACGACTTGCATTGTATTTGTGATTATTACCTCTGAAGTGCTATTGCATAGAGCATCATTAAAAGTCAATGCATCTCCCTCTCCCTCTCCAACCCCACCACTGCACGCCTAAAACACACACACACTCATTTTGCACGCACTCCGCACATCGCTAGCCATTTAACAGCTAAAATACGACCCATGTGCAGATAAATGTCATAGGGCCATCTATCTGCGAGTGTTAAAAGTTGGCTAATGGAGATGACATATTAGAGGCCCAAATGACTGCCATAAAAGCTCCCACCATACCTTGCAGCAGAAATCAGCCACTGCAATAGGATATGGCACTGACACTGCAACTATCTGTATGCAGACGGAGAGGGATGGTGGGTGATGTCATATCTAGATGGAGTTCTTTTGATTCCATATTTTCTGTGGGTTCAAGTCTCTGAAGCAGTGATTGGAGGAATAACAGCTTTAAGAAAGCTAAAATGTAAAAATGTAGCATATTTTACAGAGTAGTGCTGCATTACACACACTCTACATAACACTTCTGATGTAATGCTAATGACCTCTCACCTTTGACCTTTCATAGAGTACTTGGTCAGAAATTATGAGTCAGGTCAGCTTCCGCATCAGTGTGTGTCAATAGCAAACCTGCCTTTACAATCAATAATCGAGTCCTATTTGAAGCTCCGCCACAGGTACGTGTTCACCTCCTCTCTTCATCCCTCCCATCTCTTTATTAATTACCCTTCTCTATCCATGCGTGTCTTTTTCTCTCTGAGTGAATGGAGCAGTTGTAATTGCTTCTCTCTGGAGCAGTTAGAAGCGGCACAAAGGAACCGTATAGAAACCACATTTGCATTCAAGATGAGCTGAAATGGAGAGGAGGGAGGGTGCACTGCCCTCCTGGCCTATACTGAGCAGCACCACTTACACACTCTCTCTCCTTCCCTCCCTCCTTCTCTCATCTATTGTCTCCCCCTTTCCATCCCTCCCTCCACCTTATCTGCTCCCACCACCCCCACCTCCTCCCTTTCGCAGCATGGCTCCCCTTGCATTGTCTTTCCAGAGAGTTCCAAGGTCGACGGGAGCTTGCTCATCAGAGCAGGGTATTGTACACTTAGTGCTGGTATAGACGAGCTAATTTGTGCGTGCGAGTTTGTGCACGATCCTGCATGTGTGTGTTTGTGCATGTCCTGGGGCCTGCATATGTGAGCATATATGTGTAGAAATGTGTGTGTGTGTGTGTGTGTGTGTGTGTGTGTTTGGCAGTAGATGAAAGCTGAGGAGACGTGCAGTACAGACAATATACAGAGAGGGAAAGCCTCAGTGTCTCTCTCACTCTCTGTTATTTCTGTCACGTACAAAACAAGCTGCAGAATCTGTGTGTGTGTGTGTGTGTGTGTGAGTGTTAGCCTGCAGCACGTGCACTCGGCTCACGTTTCCAGGCAGCAGAGCTCAGAGTGAGACAGAGGGGCTGATGGGAAGGAGGTGTGTAGCTGGTGTAAAGCCTTCGCTCACGGCTGCTGACAGGAAGCTAACGTTCCCTCACAGCCCACAAACGGCCGTGCACTAACAGCCGGGGACGCCGCAGGATTTACAGCGCTGACATTGTGCATCAGTTTTAAATCATTCCAATGGAACCGTCACAATTATAACACATTTAAATCTAAATTCTAATTTTTGGGGGGAATTGTGCAACAAATTGAGCTGAAAGTGTTTGGGCTGTAAACAATCATTTTACATAGAAAACATGTTTATAAAAGTTTCAGACATTCAGACATTCATTAATCTTTTAAGGGTTCTGAATACTTTATTATAGGATTTAAATGTTGCTGTCAAACTGAAAAAGCAAAATGCTCAATATCAGAAGTGAAAATACTCAGGAGTCATTGGAGGAAGGAACAAAGACAGAATGAAGAAATAAGGTTAGCAGGGTTAAGAAAAAGCAAACAAGAACGATTGCAAGGAAGGAAATGATGATGAAATGAAGTTAGTATCATGGATCACGTTAGCTGCGGAAGCTGACGTGATCCACTCAGAAAGTATTTTAGCATTAGCAAGCGAGCTAAGGTTAGCCAGCCACGCTGAATAACGTTATAACAGTCCGATCGGCCTGGAGTCTGGATGAAGCTAGGTGACTAAAACCACAATATCTCAGTATATTCCAGCTGGTAGAAACAACCATCAGCTTTGTACTGATTATACTAACATGCAGCTGTAATAGTTGAGTGTTTTTACAGCGTAGTATTTGTACCTTTACAAAAGTAAATGATCTGAATGCTTCCACTGTGATAGCTGCATTTGAGAAAATAATGTGTGAATGTTCAGTGTCAGTTCAGGCCTCTTTCTCTGCTCCAGTTTCTCCATTCAGCCTCCAACTGTTTGCATAATTAGTTCTTTTATCAGTGTGTGTGTGTGTGCGTGTGTGTGTGCTCTTGTACACAATCACTCCTTTCACACACTGAGTCCTCTAACAAACACCAGTGGCTGATGGGAATTTTCACTTACTTTAGTTTTATTGTTGCAGTTTAAAAAAATACATAAAAAAGACAAAGATAAATCATATTCAGTGCAGGGAGGGAGGTTTAAATTTTAGTTTTATAAAACCCTAAATTAAACATATGATATGTAATTCCTGCCACTAGGGGGTCTCTCACAATCAGAACAATTAACAACAAAGGAAGTGTGATGAGGGTTGAAGCAGGCGGTGCGCATCATGGGAGTGTTGTCTTCACCACCCATTCGGTGGCTCATTGCAGTCAGCTCTCCCGGGTTAGGATTCCCTTCAGTGTTTTCATGGTCAGCGACGGTTCTCTTACCGGGGAAGGGGCCCAATTATCCACAGGGAGGGCTCTCCTCCTCTCCAAACAAAAACAGACCCGCTGGATTAAAACCACTAAACACACTGGAATAAAAGCAGTTCCACCTTAAACACACTGAGTAAAAGCAGTTCCACCTTAAAAATCACTGCTTCTCCCACGGCTGTTGGACATGACAAAGGACGTCCCGGAGGGGCTGCGAGCCGAAGCTGCTGCTAACGTCTAGCTCAGCTTGTTTCTCTGATTAACTTAAGATCCAGACGTCCGATGGACTAAAATCCTTCATCCGGTTCAAATTGTAGAGTTAAAAAGCACCAAGATTCTAAACAGTGGGATGGTAAAAAATCAGTAATGAAAAATAAGAGCTGCTAATCCTGGGGTGTTTTGGTTTGTCAGTTGTTTTTCTGTTTGGCATGAACATGGTGCTTGAGTTGCCTCCTCCTGTCCTGACTCCATTTACATTAACCATGAGAATGGTGTGTGTGTGTGTGTGTGTCAGTAAAAACAGGCTTTATTAAAGAAACAGGACTGAACACCTCAGAGCAGTTTTGGAGCAGCAGGTGGATTAACACGACCGGGTTCAGTGTCCTCTGCGCCTTTTGTGCTGTGGATTTTTACAGTTTTTGAAATGAGAGAACCAAATCCAAAAAAAGAGCTGTTTGGTAATTTGTTTTTTTTTTTAAATTTCATTTTAAAAAATGGAAATTTTTGGTTTCCTCAAAACAAAACTCTTGTTTGACCACAAAGTACACCGGACGGACGGGTGTACTTTCTGTTCATGTGTTACAATTGCATTTTTTTTAAGACATTTTTTTAATAAGAAGTCCTTGAGTCGGTCAGTGTTCCAGCAGTAGCCCCTCAGTGACCACTTTATACAAAACTTTATTTAATTAATTTACTTTCTACAAGTTTAAAATAGCTTCATGGTTGTATTTTATAGGCAGAATCCACTCAAAGTTATTAGTTTATATTACAGTCGAAGCTTGAAATCATAGAATGGTTATAGATATCTTGCTCACAGGATGAAAGTCTGACGTGTTTGTTTAGGAAACATATCAGATCTTTGCGTCACATTTACATCCTCCACCCCCACGTGGCTCCTGATAACATCTGATTAAACCTTTTGCCCATGACAGCTACCCTAAAGAGCCGGCTTTGGGAGAACTTCATTTGGCTCCACTTTATTTGGATAGTCCGCCTACAGGAGTTATAGGATTGTCTGTAACTTTCAGCAAGCTCAGCAATTAGTGAGGATTGAAAACAATTCAGCTTAGTTCACAAATAAAGGTTGTGAATGGAATTCAATTTAGATAATCGAGTGCCTTCTCTCTCCGCTTCCTACAGTGATTTATCCAACAATAAATTATGTTTGATTTCTACATTAGCCAAGAGCTAACTTATAGCTAACCTAAGCTGGGGTTGTTCCAGTTGGCTGTGTCTTGCTGTGCGGTGTGGCATTTGGTTGTTTACATGTTAGTGCATGTTGATGTTGCCTTTACTAAAGAACACTACGTTCTCATAAACCCTCCAGAAAATGCTTCATACGACTTCCCTCGCTGCATATTTTGAATATTTTGATACTATGGTACTGTGACATTTTGCTTCATCACTTCTGCCTTCTATGAAGCTCAACCACACAGTGTGACCAAACACCTCTTTGAGGAAGTGGGTGTGCAGAAACCATGTTGCATAATAAATCACCCAGTTCTTGTCTTTATTTTCTACTTTCACTAAAATACTGTTAAGACTGAAAATTATAAGGTTTTTTTTCTCTCCTATGCAAAATTTTCAAAGACACATTCAAAAGATAATTGGAAAGCATCAAAGGCAGGACTGAAGATGAGTCTCAGGCATATAAGACTGTATCATATGCATAGAATTGACTTTGAAGTACTGATTCCACTGATGTTATTATGTATTATATGTACTGAGCTGCTTCAACTGTGAACATGAATAGTAAATTTACAGATAACTTCATTTTCCAAATGTATTACAACTCAGCTGTAGCTGAGCTACAAACTTTTACAAACCAGCATCTTCTCTTT
>NW_023339762.1:27452399-27455974 GCF_004916995.1 Morone saxatilis | reverse complement strand
GAGCCAGCAGGTGGATTAACACGACCGGGCTTCAGTGTCCTCTGCGGCTTTTGTGCCTGTGGATTTTTACAGTTTGAAATGACGAGAACCAAAATCCAAAAAAGAGCTGCTGGGTTAATTTGTTTTTTTGTTTTAAATTTCATTTTTAAAAAATGGAAATTCTTGTTTCCTCAAACAAAAACTCTGTTGCACCACAAAGTACACCGACGGAACGGGTACTTTCTTTCATGTGTTTACAATTGCATTTTTTTTTAAGACATTTTTTAATAAGAAGTCCTTGAGTCGGTCGTGTTTCCAGCGTACCCCCCTCAGTGACCACTTATACAAACTTATTTAATGAATGTACTTTCTACAGTTTAAAATAGCTTTCATTGGTTTGTTATTTTATAGCAGAATCCACTCAAAGCTTATTTAGTTATATTCACAGTCGGAAGCTGAAATATAGAATTGTTATAGATATCTGCCAGGATGAAAGTCTGGACGTGGTTTCGTTAGGAAACATATCAGATCTTTGGTCACATTTACATCCTCACCCCCACGTGCTTTCCTGATAACAGTCTGATAAACCTTTTGCATGACAGCTACGCCTAAGAGCCCGCTTGCGAGACTTCATTTTTGGCTCCACTTTATTTGGATAGTACCGGCCTACAGAGTTTATAGATTGGTCTGTAACATTTCAGCAGCTCAGCAATTAGTTGAGATTGCAACAATTCAGCTAGTTCACAAATAAAGGCTTGAATGATTCATTTAGATAATCGAGTGCCTTCTCTCTCCGCCTTCCTACAGTGGATTTTATCAACAATTAAAATTATGTTTGATTTTCTACTAGCCAAGAGAAACTATAGCTAACCTAAGCTGGGGTGCTTCCAGTTGGCTGTGTCTTGCTTGTGCGTGGTGCATTGGTTCTCTTACATGTTGCATTGTTGATGTTGCCTTTACTTAAAGAACACTACGTTCTCATAAAACCCTCACCCCCTGAAAATGCCTTCATACGAACTTCCCTCGCTGCATTTGAATATTTTGATACTATGGTACTGTGACATTTTTGCGATCACTTCTCCCTTCTATGAAGCTCAACCACACAGTGTGACCAAACACCTCTTTGAGAAGTGGTGTGCAGAAACATGTTGCATAATAAATTCCCCAGTTCTCTGTCTTATTTTTTCTACTTTTTACTAAAATACTGTAAGACTGAAATATAAGGTTTTTTCTCTCCTATGCAAAAATTCAAAAGACACATTCAGATAATTTGAAAGCATCAAGGCAGGACTGAAAGATGAGTCTCAGGCATATAAGACGTGTATCATATGCATAGAAATTGACTTTTGAAGTACTGATTTCCACTGATGTTATTCTTATGGTATTTATGTACTGAGCTGCTCAACTGTGAACATGAATAGTAAATTTACAGATAACTCATTTTCAAATGTATTACAACTCAGCTGCTAGCTGAGCTACAAACTTTTACAAAAACAGCATGAATGTGCTTCTAGTGGACTGTAAAAGCTCCAGCGGACTGGTGTGTGTTTCCAGCACTGAGTCTAGACAGACAGCTGCTCATTAGCACTGTAGCTCTGTTAGCGCTGTTAGTCTGTCTGTTAATGCACTGTGCTTTGTAGGTTTCTTGATGCCGTCTTTAATTAGCTGAGGAGAGCTAGCAGTTAGACTTTCTGCTGAAACTTTAGTTTGATGTCTGGTCTATAGATGTGATGTTTCCTGCAGGCTGCAGCTGATCGACGACGCTTCCTACGAAGACGTGAGAAGTGCTACAGAGGATCAGTAAGTTCCTTCACTCTCGACATGATTTAGGAACTTGACCTAAAAGTGACGACATTTCTCTCTCCTCTCACACACACACACAACACACACACACACACACACTCTGTAGTTGTTTTTCAGAAGTCCAAAGATGACGACGGGCCAGCGGGAGTCCTTTCAAATCTTTTTTTTAGTCTCTGCAGAAGTTTCCGGCGTCTGTCTCATCTCCATGGGAACGCGGTCAGGGGTGTGTGTGTGTCTGTGTGTCTGTGTGAGTGTGTGTGTGTGTGTGTGCGGACAGAAAGTTTACCGTCACACATCTGAGTCCACAGATTCAATTAAAGATCACACAGAGCGACAGATTTACTGCAGATTTCAGACACATTGATCAGCGTCTTTATGAACGTTCAGAGCGGCTTCAGGAGTTTCAGGAGCTTCAGACGAGGAGCTGCTGCTTTCTGTTGTTTCAGTCATTGTTGTTTCAGACAGGAACAGGAAGGCAGGAAGTCACTATCTCAGAGAATAAAGACACACAGGTGTAACTCCTGACCCAGATATCAGGAACCACAACAATGCCTGCGCAGAATATTCCAGAAAGTGGTGGTTTAGTTTGCAGCTGATGGTGGATTCAGATATTTTATTTAAGTCAGTCTGTAATTATACCTGTTGATAAAAACTTTGTAAAAGTGTATAAAGCTTAGAAATATTACTAATATTTAAGTATTTAGTTAAACTTTACTTTATCAGGCTGTGCGACTCACAATGTGCATTTGATCCAAGTCTTAAAGTCCAGGTGAAATGAAACATGTAATTTTAGACCTTTAAGATCACACCCTCAGTCATATTGTTCCCCTATTTAACAATTTATACCAAATCAATCAACAAAACTCAATTTCTTTGTATCATTTTGTCTTCCTGTCTCCCGTGTTTCCTGTCTATCGTCACTTGCCCTATCAAAATAAGACCAATAATGTAAAAATAATTATTAAAACCTAAAAACTAACATTAATATAACATTAGTCTAAATTAAAAGACAGAATAAAAATATAGGTCTTTAATTCCCTCTTAAAAATACTGAGACAGCCATCCGTAACAGCAGCAACGGTCTCTCTGCAATTATGATATTAAAATCAATGATTAGATTGATCTCATCAGCAGAATGAATTAATCTGTGATTAACTCTGTTTCTCCACAGACCGTCAGCAAGTACAACTCTCAGTACCACAAACTGTTCCAGACTGTCCCTAAAGAGGAGATCTTGATGAAAGGTAATGACTGACAGGCCAGCGGCACCGTCCCTCACCTGTCCTCATGCAGTTTGTACCCGGGTTGACCTGGGGTTAGCTCAGATGGACTGTGTGCTGGTTCATTGGACTGTCTCCCTGCTCTTCTTCTGTAGTGTATTCGTGTGCGTTGTTGAGAGACATCCTGCTGCAGGGACGTCTCTACATCTCCAGGAACTGGCTGTGTTTCTACGCAAACCTGTTTGGTAAAGACATCAAGGTGAGCGTCGGTCCATCCTCACGGAGTCGAGTCGGTCGGAAAAACATTTCATTTTTCTTCGTTTTTTTACACACAAAAGAGCAGAAAACACGAACACTTCACTTCGACTCTGTGGTCGAAATGGATATTAAAACAACAAACAAGAAACATTCTTTTTAAAATACTGAAAATGATCAATGTTTTTCTCACATTAAACAAAATCAGAAACATTAGGCCTTTCAGGGCTTCCATACTTTACACCTCAACCATCAAATGTAAATTCAGTGAAACAAATAAGGTCTGACAGCATGTTTCTGTAGTGGAGACTAAACATT
>NW_023339762.1:27451648-27452303 GCF_004916995.1 Morone saxatilis | reverse complement strand
TGTAACAACACGTAACTCTAGAAAGCAAAATGAATGTGTGAGAATAAAAATCGGTGTATGAATGAAAATAAGATGATGAAGAGTAAATATTAATGTATGTGTCTAACAGGGCCTGAATGAATTATGGCCTCTCCGGCTGCTCATACTTTCACACTAAAACTTACATCCCCGTCCTCCTCTGAACCTGCAGGTCTGTATCCCGGTGGTGTCAGTTCGGCTGGTGAAGAAACACAAGACGGCCGGCCTGGTGCCAAACGGCCTGGCTATCACCATGGATACTGGACAGAAGGTACCACAGCAGAGACATTATCACACATACAGCCTGAGCGAGTGTACTGGCCCGCTCTATAACCTGCCTGTCTGTCTCTCTGCAGTATGTGTTTGTGTCCCTGCTGTCCAGAGACAGCGTCTACGACGTCCTCAGGAGGATCTGCACTCACCTGCAGGTTTGTGGACCGTCACTCTTCTGATTCAGTCTTATTATAAACAATCACATTGGCAGACGTCAGTAAGTCCGGTTTCTTTCTGTCTGACTGTTTCTAGGTGAACGGGAAGAGTCTGAGTCTGAAGCAGTACCTGGAGGAGCCCAGCTCTCTGTCCATGGTAACAAAAGAAACTAAATATGAAATTAAAAATATCATTTTAACCCTTTAAG
>NW_023339762.1:27450338-27451455 GCF_004916995.1 Morone saxatilis | reverse complement strand
TGAAACTGGATCAGATTTTATGTAATATAATATTGTCTGGTTTTCCCTCTGACGTCCTCCGCTAACTGCTAATGTAGCTGCCGTTGGCGTTAGCAACTGAACGGGGCTCAGCAGCCTCCGAGACAGACAGAGGACAGTTTGACGACAGCGGTACCGATGTGATTTTCCAGATGGACTCGTTGCTAAAAGAAGCTATCTGTTGCTAACAGTTATGTGAGATGCCATTACATAGTTAGTTAGCTCAAGCAGCTAATGTTAGCTCAGAGTGGCAGGAGCCAAAACCGGCAAAAGAACCTCAGTCCTTTATTCCCTGCAGTCCAACTGTCCTCTGTCAGCATCAGATGCTGCTTTCAGTCCCGGTCTGGAGCTCCCAGTCCGACAGAGTCCGCTAATGGATCCACTACAGCTGCTCAGGACAGCAGTGTCCTCCTCAGCAGTTGTTTTAGATATGAGTCAGCGGTCAGTGAAAGAGGTGACCCTCTGTGAGACCTTCAGGGTCCCTGGATAAGAGGCATTTCCCCTGTGCTGCCTTCAGGTTCAGTCTGAAATCAGTCGACTCAGAGAAGTGTTAAATATAACGAGGAGCTGATTTCAATTATCTTATTCTTGTTTTTCTTATCATCATTAGCTGAGTTCAGTATTTCTCCGCTCGTAGCCACTTTAAAGTTTTATTATTTCTGCTTCAGAAACTTTGATTGGAACTTTTTTCTGCCTCCGTCTCTCCGTCAGGATGAGTTTCCGGAGGTGTTGAAGTGGCGGAGGAAGCCGTCGCTCCCCGCCGTCTCCTCGTCCCTACCGGACCTGCTGGGAAACTCCTCCCCCGGCCTCACCACAGACACGCCATTCAGCACGCACACGCTCACCGGTAGGCCCACCCACCTGTCAGTCAACAGTCACATGGTGATGAACACGCAGAGTGAGCCGCGTTTCCTTCTGTGTGCAGACAGCAGCTTGGAAACAGAGAAGATCCTGCTCACAGAACCAGTACCTGAACTGGGTCACATGGAGTACCAGCTGCTGAAACTCTTCATCCTGCTGTGAGTCCCACAGAGCCCTAACACAAAAACAGAAAAAATACAGAGAAAATACACAGAATACACAGAAATATACAGAGAAT
>NW_023339762.1:27445895-27450238 GCF_004916995.1 Morone saxatilis | reverse complement strand
TCGGGAACGGCGAGTATACCGAGCCCATGACTCGTGTGTAGTGCATGGTGTGGGGGAGCGACGGAAATACGCAGACTGTGGCTGTGTCCCAATTCAGGGGCTGCATCCCTGAATTGGGACACAACGTTGCACAACAGAAAATGAAAAAAAAAATTGTTTCCCCCGATTTTATTAGTTTTGAGATCGTTTGGCCCCAAAATCGTAATCATGATCAAATTTTGATTAATTTAGCAGCCTTAATTATTTATAAGAATTCCTCTCCAGTTAGGTTTACTGTCCATCATTTCTTACTGTCAAACTTGATACTACAGTTTATTACTCAACTGCTAAAATAATGAGCGTTGTGGTATCAATATCAGCCAATATATCTTCATCAGATAAACTAAAACCTCTGGCATCAGCAGACTGTAATCATTAGACTGTAACAAACACAGATACAGGAAGTGGGGTGACCGCATCAACGTCAGCTAATGTTTCCTCTGATTGTTGAAAACAAACATTCAGTTTTTATTACATAAAAACAGGAAATAAAGTTACCTGGAAGTAGTCTGTGATGAAGGAGCCCATCTCAGTTTTAAGGAGCCACCTGTAAAGACACAGAGGAGTTCAGTTTCCTCTCCTCACCTTCACACTGAGGCCCAGTTTACTGAGCATTCTGGGAAATCAGGGGTCAGATAAAGAAACATCCATACACCATTTCCTTCTGTAAAATGATCAAACAATGATAAAGTTTAGAGTTTATCTTTTTATTTACATTTACTTCCATGTAAATTGTCTTTTTAATTTGATAGCGAACCGTATTTCAATATGAGCTCTACAGATGAATCATTGATCTTTCTGATATTTAATAATGATGACTGAATCATCCATCTTAGTAATATTTATTTGTAGGTTGGTCTTTTTTTAAGTGTGATGTTTTATTGCCAATTAGTGAACAGGTTGTCACGTAGTCTAAGTCAAAGCTAACATTACTCCATGAAAATACTATCTGAGTTGATGTGTTAGTTGACTAACGTTAGCTTGCAAAATGGGTAAGACACACGTAAGGACTTTCTGCACAGATCCATTCACATATAAATATATGGACATTATAATGTATGTAATCAACTTCTTTTGTTTTTTTATTTATTTATATTAATAATGTTTAAAATAATTGTAATGTAAATAGTAATGGGCCCAGGATACATCCTTGTGGGACACCTATGGACAGATCTGTTCTCTGACATACTGGGATCAATTTAACAGATGTTTCTATCTACTGAAGTGCATCTGAAGGCACATTTAAGTTAAATAACTTATACGTGACGTGTCAAACAGCCCCGACACCACCGCCACATTACTATTTCAGAGGTAAATACTGTACTTTTTACTACGTGTATGTATCTGAATGCTACAGATACTTTACCTGATGCTCTCGTTAAGCGTGTACAGCTCGTTGGACTGCAGCACTCCACCCTGGAACACCTTGATCACAGCTGATTGGACACTGAGGACACACAAAAGTCAGAGGTCAACATGTTTTATATAAGCTACAGTTGTGGTAATAAAGGCACATAAATTCCAGTATACACATTATAATTCATTAGTTCAGTCGCACATAATTTTAAGTCTGTGAGGCGTCTTTTATAAAAAGTTGATTTAGTTGTTATGAAGTATTATAAAAGAGCTCAGCCCACACAGTAAAAGTATGTGTATATAATCAGTAAAATGTTTTTAGAGTATCAAACTGTGACCGTTGCTGTACTATTATATATGATATTGTTAGGTTATTATGTCTCATTCATTTGTTTCTGAAAATAGTTTTTCTTTGTGGTCCATCAACAGCAACTTCCTCCTTTCCTGTACTTAGACATGCTATATGCTATGCATTTTGTAGATTGTTAAAAAATAAAAGCAACGTTTATATAGTCACATATTAAGTTCTCTAAATAACTCTAGATAACTATTTAGTTTAGATACATAAATTGTTAGTTAGCTAATCTAAATTAATTGTTAACTAGTTAGTTACATTTTCTGTCGATCAGCTAATTGATTAATGGATTACTTTCAGCTGTACTTGTATAAACTGTTGGGTAGTTTCACTCGTCTCCTCCTCGTAATAAAAGAAAGTGGACGCCACTGGCAGTTACTGTGAAGTGTGTCAGTGTGCAGTGGTCCTCGTGTGTGACTCAGCTGGTTGACAGGACGTGGCCCGACTGCCACCTCCACTTCCTACTAAACATCCTGCAGGAAACAGGCCGAAGACTGAGCGGAGCTGAAACAACCGTAACACATGGAGAAACTGAGCTGAACCACAAATATCTGGACTCTAATCGAGACATTAGGAGCCTTAAGTTCACAGGATCAGTCCTTTCCACGCTTCTAGTTATTGTTTGTGTAAGAATACATTGTTCATGCAATGCATTCTGGTAGTGCTCTGAGAGATCGGGTTGTCCTGTTGGCAGCTCCTCATATGCCGGCTACTTTATGCAAATCAGGGGCAACCTCCCGCCTCTAAAAACTCCTGTAAAACTTTTAAACTAACCATTAAAATGAAGACAACTACTGCACCAAATTATTTCTCGGAAAGGAAGCAGAAAACATTTGTCCACTCAAGTTCAGCCGGGAAGTGTTTGCGTGGTTGTAGGAGGGTGGAGCCTTTCGCCTTGGCCAAATGCTCGGAAGCGACGTGACCCTTACGTCCAAAAACGCAGCCATGAACACGTCTTAAAGCCTGTCTCATGTGACCTTAGGAAGAACTTGTCGTTGGAAACTGTCTGGAAGAGCGACACACAAAAAAATACTCTACAGGTGGTTGGATGAACCGTCTGTCTATCAGCGTCTAACGAAGGCGAACTTCAACCAATCTTTGGATTCTGAGATCAATGAACCGAATAAGGCAGTCAAACTCTCACTAAAGTCAGTCGGTAGAAGAGAGAAAACATCTCTTCCATCAAGAAAACCCTTCAGTGTCCTTCTTTGCTTCTCTTGAAATTCTTGCTAGTACTTCCTCACAGGATGCTGATTGGTCTGATACCAGCCACTGATGAACAGATTGAAGCCTAAAAAGATGGATTCTCGTGTGCCTTCCAAGCTCATAATATCTCATCTGGCTTGGGAGGCAGTCAGGATCCCCGAGGAGGAACTGAACTACCTTGTTTACCCCGATGCGTAAGAGGCAGAAAATGGATTAATGAATTCCAGATTCTTCCTGTGTTAACAGTTCCTCTGAATCATTATGAAGTCTCAACCTTCAATCTCACAAACTCACCACACCGACCGAACAGAAAACAGTCGGCTCAGAAACACTGTTGACCTTCACCAGAACCTGTTCCTCTCTCTGAGGTCTGGAAAACACGAGCCAGCACTTTCCCCTCACTTTTAATCTGATGTTTGGACCCATAACATAACAGGCTGTGTCCTAAACACATGGACATACTATCTGTTCTGCGTGCTGTGGGATTATAGAGTCTATCTAAAGTTTGTTCTGTGGGTTCAGAGGTCACAAACACTGGGGAGCAGTATGCAGCTGACCTGTTCCACACTCTGGTGTTGGAGATCTGTAGCGAAGGTGAGCTGGCGTGGAACCGGGCGAGGTCCGACAGAACCGGAGAGCTCATAAACCGAGGCCTGGGACGCCGGAAAGATCCCATCATGCACCTTGGCTGCTGAGGAGAAAGGAAACAAACGGTTAGTTATTATTCAGAGAACAGGATCCGGTTGTAAAAGTGGAACAAATTAAAGAAGCACAGATAGACTTTCTATCAGTTCTGATCTGACTGCGATCTCCATACTGCTTAAATTATATTAAATAAATCTAATTAACACGGTCCATCACAAGCTCCGCCGCAAACTAGAAATTATGTGTATGAGCTTCCCAAGAAACATGAGCCCAATGGGCCAGATGGTGGAACTGTAATTTAGCCCCCAAAACCCAACAGGCCGTTCATGTTTCCTGCTGACAGTGAATGTAAACTGAAACTTTAACAGTTGAACCCAATTTGCATCAAAAGTTAAACCCGCCCTCTCAGAGTCATTCAGTCCGATCTAATCAGAATCTACTTTCAGTCTTACACCTGCTTCCAGTATCTCCCAATATCTCCCAGTGTCTCCCAATATCTCCCAATATCTCCCAGTGTCTCCCAATATCTCCCTGTGTCTCCCAGTATCTCATTTTTGGGGTCAAACAAATGTTTTTTTACATCTCAAGTTGGCAGCACTTCTCTCTAACAGCGAGCAGAGGGCAGCTCCTCTGGCTGCAATAAAAGAAGTCTGATAGTATTGAGTCTTATGGAGAAATGAGCCGACTTCTCAGTTGATTTATAAATCAGTAAACAGTTTCCTGATGAGTTTCTGGTCTCAGT
>NW_023339762.1:27443654-27445795 GCF_004916995.1 Morone saxatilis | reverse complement strand
ACCATACTTTCTCCTACACACTTTGAAGGTGACCTGAAAGTAGGGTTAAACCTCCCCGACTGTTGATCGAAGGAGGCAGAGCAGTCGTCTCTGAACGGGTCTGTGACTGTTGGTGTGTTTAAATCTTGTGTGGGTGGGATAAACAGGTGCTTAGAGCCAATAGAGCGTGTACGAGTAGAACTTCTTCCTGAACTGGACAAAAAGTTCAGACTGTGAAGAAAAGTAAAAAGTAATCTCTGGTTCCTCTGAACGCCGTTTCGTACTGACTGTAACTGAAACCTCAAACAGGGTCGAGTCTGTGTCTCTCGTCTTTTTACGTACATCATGTATGATGTAAATATAATAATTGTGATGGTAGTTTGGTGACATACAGCTAACTGCAATGACGCGGGAAACTACATCTTGCGGAATTTGCATTAATTGTTTTGATCGCAACTTCCTGGAGGGACTGAAAAACAAATAATAAATCAATTGTTCACAGTAAAATCCAGTTTTATATTTGTCAGTTGGTCTGATTTCAGGGCAGATTTAGTTGTTTTTAGTATTTGTTTGCAGTGAAACTTAATGAAGCTGCTGCACTGAGGCTGCAGTCAGTGAACGTGTCTTCATCCTCGTTATGAATCGGTTCCGCTGCAGATAGCGAGCTGTAGAAAGCGAGCTGTAGATCGGCAGATGGTGGTGGCGAGGACAGACATCCTCTTCCTGTTCTGTCTTCCTGTCACATCTGTCCACAATCTCCTTCCTGTCCTCAAGGATCTGACCTCTGCAAAAAAAAGAAAGCTTGTTTGAACTTCCAAATAAAACGTTTCTCATCGCTGCAAACAAGACGATGACCTTGGTTTCCCTCAGGGTCACGTGTTGCATCACTTCCTGTTTCTTCTAAATGGAGCTCCACAACAATGACTCTGCAGAATTTAAAACCTTTAACAGAGTTGAACGTTACTGTAAGTGCAATTTAAAGTGCTGCTAGTATTCACATACTCTAATGCTGACATAGAGTGGACAGCTACACACAGGTAGCACACGGGAACTTTTACAAACAGCATGAATATGCTTCTAGTGACTGTAAAAGCTCCAGCAGACAACAGCTGCTCGTTAGCTCTGTTAGCTCTGACTAGCAGCTCGCTAACAGACTCAAAGGGTGTAGTTACACTTTAAAGAGCCTTACAGAAAACTATTGAACTATTAAAACGTTTTTTCTGATCGTATTTCCCATTAAATCTGATGTTTTGACTCTTCAAGAATCTAGAAAAGTTGAATAATGACAGTGTTTAGATTCTTGTTGGATATTTGTCAGATTATAATGTTTGAAACTAGTTTCTTTTTATAGAACTCACCCTTTTTAAATTATATTATTATAACCGTAATAAAATTATAATTATATTAAGGATTAAAGTTGGTGCCGTCACAGCAACTGAACAACTTTTAAAGACATTAAGGATATTAAATTTGTCCGTATGAACTGATGTATAAACTCTGTGTTTCAGAACCAGCTGCTGACTCGTGGTCTGTCTGAAGTCCTGGATCAGGTCCACCCCCACTCTGGTGAGACTGCTTTGTGGTTTCTCTGTCTGAACTCTGAACTGCAGGCTCTTTGGTTTAGAGTTTATCCATCAATAATAAAATAAAGCTTTAATATCCCTGAGGGTCACTTCTTTTATTTTGTATGTGTTTGTTTATGTGAGTGGAGCTGATTCAGGTCTCTGAGTGTGAGTCTGCTCCCAGGAGCTGTTACTGGTCAGTTCCTGGGTTGTATTGTGTTTCTATTTAAAGCTGCTGTGATCAATAACCTTTAGTCTGACGCAATAAGACACACGGTTGTTGTTCTGTTTGTGTTTACAGACACCACAACAACAGATACATTTAAGTGTAATGATGTCAGGGATGTTGGACATGTTATGGATGCATTTCTGTGGTAACAACCTATAGTGTCTCCCGTAGGTGATGAGCAGCTCGTCGTCCTCGCCGAAATGTGGGACAGATTCTTCACAGAGATCCTCCCGACCCTGCAGGCCATCTTCTACCCCGTCCAGGTACACACACACTAACGTACACACACACACTAACGTACACACACACACTAACGTACACACACACACTAACGTACACACACACACTAACATACACACACACTAACATAC
>NW_023339762.1:27433389-27443554 GCF_004916995.1 Morone saxatilis | reverse complement strand
CTGATCAATAGGATCAATAAAGATGTGAACTCTTCATTGTTGGTGCTGGTTGGCAGATTTTGTTAACTAACTGTTCCTTTAAAGTTTCTCTGGTGAGATTTAAAATTCCCGTTTCCTGTCTCCTCATCCAGAGTCTCGCCATCTGCGGTCGTCGGGGTTGTTGCTAGGCGACCAGTCCCAGCCGGAGATCACCGTCACCGAGCACCACAACTCCTCCGACTCATCGTCTCTGGCCCCGCTGGTGGAGCAGGAGGGCGAGGCCTACCTGGAGAAGTCGGGCGGCGTGCGGCGCCACACGGTGGCCAACGCGCACTCCGACGTGCGGCTGCTGTCGGCGTCGGGCAGGATGCATGCTGGGACGGAGGAGGACAACGGGGTGGGAGGGGGCGAGGGGAGTGTGGAGTTCCTGGTGGCCGGTGGGCCGATGAGTCCCCGACCGTTCTCCAGCCAACCGGACATGGTGGAGTCTCCGAGGGGAGGAGTTATCTGCTGAGACAATACGGGACAGGAAATAACAGGACAGTATGGGAATTTCAAAATAAGACATAAAAAGAGAAGATGGGACAAGATAACAGAGAATAAGACAGGAAGTATACAGTGAGGATAGTGCGGGAAACAGGAAGTGACAAAACAGGAAACAGAAAACAGGAAACAGGAAACAGGACAGTGGAAGTGTTGATCCAGCTCCCAGCAGGAGGAACAGCTCCGGGTCCGTACTGGATCTGAACCAGTGAATCTGGTGTTTATTAAAGCACTGGTCCTGGATCAGGGTTTGTTGTGGTCCTGGATCAGGGTTTGTTGTGGTCCTGGATCAGGTTTGTTGTGGTCCTGGATCAGGTTTGTTGTGGTCTTATGGACTGCAGGTTCTGGTTCTGCTCAGGTCATGTACATACGTTCTGTTTTAGGATTGTTAACGAATAATAAAGATTAATTAAACTAATTCAGACCTTTAAATGTTCAACTGTGTTTTCTTCAGCAGATGTTGGTGAACACGTTGTAAGCCCCGCCCCTTTTAGGCGGACGCTTCGCAAGCCCCGCCCATTTCAGACTGATACTTCACAAGCCCCGCCCCTTTTAGAACCTCAGCCAACTTCCTGTGCTTAGATATAAATAAAGACAACCACATTTTGAAGATGGTTAGAAGATAAGAAACATTTAAATAGTCTAACTAATCTGCACCAATGGTTAGCTAGGTAATTAGTGTTCCAGATGTAACTAGCTAGCTAACTATTAATGTAGATTAGCTAGCGAATTAGCTACTAACTAATTAACTAGCGGCTTCATTACTGTGATTATTGTTAATTTCAGAGGTCGCCATCAACTCGTTAGCTATGTTCAGTATAAATACCTTAAATAATGTAAAAGCTATTGTGAACAGACAGAAACCTGCTCACTGTCACTGAGTCTTTTACCTGCGCTGCTCCAGATGAATTTAAGGCATTTAACAGCCTAACTGCTCTCGTCACTGCCTGACCTCTGACCCCTGACCCAGGCTGGATAGGGAGCAGTATTGAGGTCACATGTCACTAAATCCTCACATCTAATTCCTCTGCTTCCTTCCTGGTCCTGTAGATCCACTGACTGACTCAGATCGTCTGTTTTATTTCTCATTAACTGATTTCTGGTTATTTTGCTCCTGTAACATATTCTTTAACACTGATATCATAAAAATATCCAAAGGGCACAGACATGTTATTTTTTAATATACGACACCAAAATTGATCAAATGTTGCCCTTTGTAAGGGATGTTTAAGTACAATATAATAAAGATATTCAGCGAGTACGATTGGAAAGCTCATTTTCCTCTGAGTAAACTTTATATCCAAATATGTTGATTTGTTTTGTGGTAACTGTTGATGAAGAACTGAGGACACGAACATTCACTAACTATACATTAGATTTTCTCAGAATGTAACTTTATTAAGTCAAAACCAAAAAGTATTTTATGTGAAACAATTGTTTAAAAAAATAGTTTTCCAGCATAAACGACATGTTTTCACTTTAAAAAGATATTTTGATAAAATCTTTCAACCATTACCGGCTGTTTAGTTTTTGAACACAATAAAGCAAAAAAAGTTCTGACTGTATTTTTGGGCCTAAAAATGTTTTTCCATTAATATGAAAATTAGCATGTGTGTCTAATTTGTATAACTTTAATGATTTAAAAAGAAAAGTCTTGTATTTGGGTCTATATTAATGTGTCACCCTGCCCCCCCCCCCCCCCCCCCAGTACTGTGCTGGTTAGACTGGAATAATTAGATTACACTAGATAAGATATGAATGATCTGTGGTGAAGTTGGATGTTGGTTTACATACATTATAATGTAGTTTCAGTGACATTTAAAATAGCTGCTATACTGCCCCCATGTGGTGTTTCAGAGAAGTGAAGCCTCTGTTCACTAGTCCCAGTCGTCTCTGAAGTCTTCTGTAGATTTATTTCAAATATACATTATTGGAGAATTTATTAAATGTTATTAAACTGTTACTTCAGTTAAACTGTCAGTATAATGAGTAAACTGTAGTTAAAGTATTAAACTGTGATGGTTGTACTCAACTATTTTAACTATGCAAGCAGCAAATCTAGAACCTGAATGTTTTCACATGAAAAATCAAAATGATAAATAAAAATCTTAATTATTAAAGTAACGAGTGACTAAAGCTGTCAGATAAATAAGTAGAAAGTGTTGTGAAGAGTAAATACTTAAAGTACAAAACTCCACTCAGAAATCATTGAATTTAGTGACACTTTATTTATTAGCCATAATATTAATAAACTGACGAGCAGCTGCACTCTAAATAGAATAAGATAGTTTTATTAATGACGACACGGTGGAGCATTTTAGAATTAGACCCATTACATTTATCATAGACAGTACAGACCTCTGACTTCCATCTACAGCACTGACTTACGCCCTGTATCTACAGCATTGACCTCTGTCCTGTCCTCTGTAACTTTAGTATTATTGTTAAATGGACTCAGGTTTTTATTAACTGTTGTTTGACAATCATGACGTTTTAATTCATTGCTGCCTGCAGCTTTAATTGAACTTTAATTTAACCTTGAAACTATATTTGTGAGGTGTTCAGTAGGAACCAATGGGCTTGGAGCTGAGAGCCTCAGACTAATTAGAGACACACAAACATGTTGTTGGTTTAAGTCTTAACACGAAATTTGACAAAAATAAATATGAATAATTCAGAATAAAAACAACTTTATCCTTTAAGAATGTTCTGATGTGGTTTCGAGGAGACAACTGAAACTTAATTAACTGTAATTAAAGATGAATCCAGAGATGGGAATGTGTTTATTAGTGATTTTAGTGTTACAACCAGAACTACAATATGAGTTAAAAGATAAATAAACAGCACCAGTGCTTCAAATATAAACTCTACATTTCAGCCGTATCTGGTACGTGTTTTCTTTAACAGAGTCGAAGGTGGTTTCTACACAGGAGTCCAGCTCTGGCAAACAAACACATCATTTCACAGATTTGGCACAGACAGTTTATTTTAAAAACAAGAATCATCCCAAAGTTGCAGCGGGATTCAGGTTCACATTATCTACTCTGTAACATTCAACCTTTAGTAGGACATGGCTTGAATTCTCCACATGAACTGAACAATATCTGAGGCTACATTGCAAGTTAAGGCAGCAATTAGACTTATATAGTTATTGATTTTGTTTATTTTTGTGTTTTACAGATGGTGTTCTGAATTCTGGCACTTTGTACATCTTAAAAACTGTGACTTTTAATAATAATTGTTTTTAAAAAATCTGGCAGTTGAGATATGAATGAAAATGGCAGAAAACACACAAACTACAGAGCAGTGACGTGAGCAGAGCTGCAGGTTCCAGATGTTTTTCCAACATAAATTTGCATTTTTAAGTTTTCTTTAAAGGTTTGTAATATGTAACTTTCAGAAGAACGTTGTTAACAGCGCCACCAGTGGCCGTTAGGTGAACTGCAGTCGGCGTCGTAGCTGGATGCCCCTCCCTTACATCGCTCTTGGCTAGTAGGAAGCTATTGTTCGCTTTGTACTGTTACATCATTTATTGTTGGCTAAAATCAACAGTTTGTCAGAATATATAAGTTAGTATCATGGATGGGGAAGCCGTCTTTTGTTTACAAAACAAACAAGTGTTTTGAATCTGTTACCACGCTGATTGGCTTTTTCTCCATAGAGGCTCATGGGTAGTAAAGTAGGAAAAACACGTCAGGAACCAGCAGCAGCTCCTCCCAACTCCTGTATGAACACGTTTAACCTGAACTACGTCCACAGACCGGACGGTCCGTGTGTGTTAGTCTTATGTGGATCCTTATGTACACACACAGACACACAGACACACACACATTCACACAGTACAAATCTACATCTCACTTATGTTACAGCATGTTGTCGTTTCTCCAGCCTCCCGACCTCTACGTGACTTCTGCGTCAAGCGCTTTGTCCTCAGAGGTCTAAGTTCAAGTCTACTGTTTCTGTTGACTATTGTGACATCTCTATGGTAACCAGGTCGCGGCGGGGTCAGAGTTCAGATGCTGGCGGCTGCTGCAGTCGTCGGTCTGCTCCTGAGAGCTGTCTACTCTCACCGCCGGCCCCTAGTGGGAAGTCTATGTAAGTGCAGGTTGCTTCTTTACTCCCCGATTGGCTTCAGCGTCAGGTTCCTGTCCTCTGATTGGCCAGCCAGCATGGCACCTCGCCACACCTGGAAACAGGAACACAGGATCAGCACGTCTCATGTTTTACTTGATCGACTGGATTTTTGGTTTGAATTTCTCAGTTAAACTTTTCTGCGTCTGTTTTTCTTATAGATATAATCCACTAACAAAAACTACTCCGATCCTTTACTTCATATAACAGTAGAAATACTACGGTCTAAAAATACTCCATTACACGAAGGAGTCCTGAATTCAAAACGTTAATTATAGACTATTTTGGTGAGTTTCTGTTCACTCTGAATGAATGGGCTGCAGCGACACCTAGTGGCAGTGAATTGTGTCCGTGTGTCCGGTACCTCTCTCTCAGTGTCGGCTGGCTGCTCAGGAAGCTCAGCTGCTGCTCCAGACGACAGACTCTGAAGGCCAGATAGCAGGACGACAGGACTAACAGGAAGACACTGAGAGACAGACAGGTAGAGAGACAGACAGGCAGAGAGACACTGAAATTACACTCAAAAGTAAATCACTAATCAATAAACACTTCCACTAGAGTCACAAGGGCATTTTGTTCTTGGTGGGAAACTGCCGCAGGTCAATAAACTGTGGTAACATCAAATATCAACTGAGCAGTAAAACAAATATTGATTATATCAGTGAGTAAACTGACTTATTTTATAGATATTTCATATTAAAAACTGTACAAACCAAACAGTGAACTCAGTAACTGCAGGAAGTTTATGTAAAACCAGAGATTTGGATGAATTCTGAGCAGATTATTTCCTGTTAGGGAACTTTTATACAAATTCTCTGTCTGTATTCTGTATTTTTATCCTTTAAACAATCATACAGACTCAATAAGCTTCTTTTCTGACAAATTCAGTGTTTTCTTCTCCCTGTTTTGGCTATTGTTCTATTAAGACAATTAACTTTACATTTACTTTTATTCACACAACTGAACCAGATGCTGAGTATATTTATTAAGTTTTCTATTACGTTTTCATATGAAATAACAGCTTTAAGTTAATTATTTTCATATCATTTTTGAGGAAATCAATTCTTTAGTGAAAAGACTAAAAATAAAAATAATATGTTGTAAACTGTTGAAGTTAGTAAAAAGAGCACAACGGGTCTCTGCTGCCAATTATGATATTAAAATCAATGGATTAGATTGATCTTCGATCAGCAGAAGACATTAATCCTGTGATTACCGCTGTTTTTCTCCACAGACCGGTCAGGCAAGTACAACTCGTCAGCTTACCACAAACTGTTCCAGAGCTGTCCCTAAAGAGGAGAATCTTAGATGAAAGGTAATGACTGACAGGCCAGCGGCACCGTCCCGTCACCGGGTGGTCCTCATTGCAGTTTGTACCCGGGGTTGACCTGGGGTTAGGCTCAGATGACTGGCTGTGCCTGGTTCATTGGACTCTCCCTGCCTCTGGGTGGCGGGTCTGTAGTGGTATTCGTGTGCGTGTTGGGAGAGGACTCCTGCGGCAGGGACGTCTCGTACATTCTCCAGGAAACTGGCTGTGGTTTTCTACGCAAAACCATGTTTGGTAAAGACGCGGATCGAAGGTGGAGCGTCGGGTGCGGGGGTCGGGCATGCCTCACGGAGTCGAGGTGCGTCGCGAAAAACCATTCTCATGTTTTCTTCGTTTGCTGGCTTGACACACAAAAGAGCCAGAAAACTACGAACACTTCACTTCGACGTCTGTTGGTCGGAAATGGATGATTAAAACAACAAACAAGCAAACATGCTTTTTTGTAAGAAACTGAAAATGATCGAATGTTTTTTCTCACATTAAACCAAAATCAGCAACATTAGGCCTTTCAGGGCTGTCCATACGGTTTACACTCAACCATCAGAATGTAAATCAGTGAAAACAAATAAGGGTTGGCTGACGAGCATGTTTCTTGTAGTGGCGAGACTAAACACTTGAGCAAATGATCCATATTAGCCAGTTTGCAATCCAGCGTAAAGCTCCGCTGCACCAAACTCCCTTTAAGACAATGGATCACATTTTAGACAATTCGCTGAACGTGTTTCTAACCAAGCACGGTAGGGACTCTACGGGGAAAGGCAAAGCATGAAGGTGTGGAGAATAAAAATCTTGTGGTATGAATGAAGAATAATCGGATGGATGAAGAGTTAGGAATGATCTAGCATGTATGGGTGTTCAACAGGCCTGAATGACATTATTGCCTCTCCGGCCGTGCTCATACTTTCACACTGAAACTTACATCCCCCCCGTCCTCCGCTCTAACCTGCAGGGTCGTGCGTATCCCCGCGGTGGGTGGTCATTGTTCGGCTTTGGGTGAAGAAAGGAACAAGACGGGCCGGCCTTGGTGGCAAACGGGCCCTCGGCTTGAGTTGCGAGGCCGAGTGGATCGTGGACATGAAAGGTACCACAGCCAGAGAACATCGTTCGACACATACAGCCTGAGCGAGGTGTACCTGGGCCCGTCTATAAACCTGTCCTGTTCTCCTGTCTTCTCTGCCAGTATGCTGTTTTGTGTCCCTGCCCTGTCCATGAGACAGCCGTCTACTGTACGTGCCTGCAGGAGGATCTGCACTGCACCTGCAGGTTTGGTGATGTACTCTTCTGATTCAGCTTTATTAGTAAAACGGATCACATTGGCAGACGTCAGTAAGTTCCGCGGTTTCTTTCTGTTGCTGGACTGTTTCTAGTGTGAACGGGAAAGTCTGCAGTCTAAGCAGTACCTGGAGGGAGGGCCCAGCTCTCTGTCGCGCGCGATTATGGTACACAAAAAAACGTAAAGTATGAAATATTAAAAAATCATTTGTAACCCTTTAAGAGTGCACATATTGAGACCCGTGTGGTTACACAAGATGGTGTGCCAGAAAAATGTTTGCAAAAGAGAGTTGCAATGTTCTTTGTCTCGTTGCGTGGTAGGTGAGGAAAAACAAAATGTGACGCGGATGCTGGTAGTGTCAGCCATGCTCTCGCATCCCGTTCAGGCCGCACCGGAGTCAGCTATCGACGCCAGAGCGGAAGATGGGTGCACGTTGAGTGGGTGAAGGCGGCATAGCTGGAGTGTGAAGACAGGACAACTCGGTTAGTCCGAGGTGAGCGTGTGTTGGGTGGAGAACGTGGATCAGATTCGTAGGGTGGGTCGAGATATGGGGTGTGTGTGGTTTTGTGTCTTGGTGAAGGTAGGTTGTCTGCGTTTGTCGCCTCTGGAGTTCGTCCGGTGCTAGAGACTCGCTAATCGGTAGCTGCCGGTTGGCGTTAGCCAGAGCTGAACGGCGGCGTCAGGCGAGCCTCCGAGACAGATCAGGCGGGAGGTGACAGTTTGGACAGCGCGGGCGCCGGGGGGGCCTACCGAGGGTTCGCTGGTTCCACGATTGGACTCGTTGCTCAAAGAAGCGTATCTGTTTTGGCTAAACAGTTATGTGAGATGGCCGCGGCGGGATGGACATACGTGGTAGTGTAGGCTGCAAGCAGAGCTACGGGATGTGGGCTGTAGGGCTCGAGAGCGTGGCAGGGCAGCGAGAAAGATCTCGCAAAAGGAAGCCTCGCCGAGTGCTGTGCATTCGGCCCCTGCCAGGTCCAACTGTCCGGTCGTTCAGGCATCAGGATGCTGCCTTGTCGGAGTCCCGGTCGTGCGGCTGTCCCAGGTTCCGACAGGAGTCGGCGTAATGGGAGTCCGACGTACAGCCGTGCTCAGGACAGGCGGCATGTCCTCTCACACGCCCAGTTCGGGTTCCAGGAGAGTGAGGCAGCGGCGCTCGGTGAAGGCAGGAGCGGCGTGACCCTTCTGTGACGACGCTTCGGGGGGTCCGCTGGATAAGGAGGCATGTTCCCCCTGGTGCGGTTGGCCCTTGTCAGCTTCACGTGCGCAGAATCAGGTCGACTTCAGAGAACGTGGTAAAGTAATGAGGACGAGGAGCTGCATGTCTCCAGATCTATGGCGTGGGGTGGCGAGTGCTTTTTCTTCGCTCTCATCCCACGTCAGTAGGCTGGAGTTCAGTATTTCTCCGCTCGTAGGCCGACATTTAGAGTTGTAGTGGGTATTGCGGGGGCCGGTTTCAGGAAACGTCCGTTGGATGGAACTGTTTTTCTGGGCCCTCGGTCGTCGTGCCGTGAGGATAGTTTCCGGGGTAGTGGGTTGAGAGTGCAGGAACGCCGGTCGGCCCTCCCGGCCGTCCCTCGTCCCTACCGGACCTGCTGGGCGAAAAAACTCTCCCCCGGGCTCACCACAGACAGCGCCATTTCAGCACGCACACGCTCACCGGGCTAGCCACCGGCAGCCTGCTCAGCAACAGTCACATGGCTGATGAACACGCCAGGAGTGAGCCGCGTTTTGTCCTTCTGCTGCTGCAGACAGCCAGGCTTGGAAAATCAGAGAAGGATCCTGCCCTCACAGAACAGTACCCTTAACTTGGGGCGTACATGGCACGTACCAGCTGCCCTGAACGTCGCATCCTGGCTGTGAGGCCACGCAGAGCCGCCGTAGACACCACAAAACAGAAAAATACAGAGAAATATACACAGAATACACAGAAAGGGTATTACAGAGAAGTTACGTACACAGAAATTAGACAGAAAGGTATAACAGAGATATACACAAGAAATATACAAGAGGAATAGTACACAGAATACAGAAAAATATACACAGATATACAGAGAATGCTATCAGCAGGAAAAGTTACACAGGAAAGTATACAGAAGATGAGTTACACGATATTTACAGAAGAAGGTATTACAGAGAATCAGGCAGAAGAGTATACAGAAACTATACAACAGAAATGAAAACTATACAGAAATATACAGAGAAGTACATCACGAAGGATATACAGAAAGTACACAGAATGTATACAGACAATTATACAGAAATACACAGGGACAACTGTATTACAGAGTAATACACAGAAGTATACAGAGAATACACAGGACAATATACAGAAATAAACGAAACCAACTGATTAAACCAGATGGGGTGATCTCCTGAGTATTTTGTATTCTGGGGCCTCTGTAAAAATACCTAAAAATACATGTTGGCGCTGTGCACATCTTGTCAGTTGTCCTATCAAAATAAAAAGCAACAAGGCCCCTAAAAAATACCAGAGTAAAAATCTGAATCCTGAGAGCACAGTGTTTGAGTCTGCCAGTAAATATAACAGTTGATTATAGGACACATAATAATGTTACATGGTCAGTAAGTAATCAGTTTATTACAGTCTGTGGTGTGTGTTCACAGTTTTCTTCTCAGAACTGGAATATGATTTTATAGCTTGACTGTGCTGCCACCGCTGGTATGATTTGAGCACACACTGCAGTCTCGCACTGTTAAAGGACTGCATTGGGAGCACAAAGTTGAGAAGTGATCATATCAAATATATTTTATAATCCTTTCTCACTTTCCTCCTTCAGTGGTTTCTCCTCTGCGTAGTGTAGGATGACGTTTTTTGTTGCATGTGTTATATACATATATGTATATATATGTGATTTGTATAGCATATAAAAGGCATAGTGAAAGAAGCG
>NW_023339762.1:27429952-27433289 GCF_004916995.1 Morone saxatilis | reverse complement strand
ATAAAATGAACAGTAGCTACAGTACACAGTGCAAACAGTAAACATATGCAGGCAACAGTCTCACTTTAAGTTCATTACAGTACAGCTGAGGACATCAGCAGCACTCATGAACATGAACAGCGGATAGATTACTGATATTACAGCAGGGAGTCATTTTAAAGATTCTTTACTATTAATATTTCTCATTAGCCAAGTTAGTTTTCTGTCTTCATTATTCACTGGTTCTCTGCAATGTGTCTGCTGTATACTTATTATATATTTTTATCATTAAAAATATATTTATTTGCTGATTTTCACCCGTTTGTGCATCTGATTGTCATTTTAATTTCTCTGTTAGGAGTTATTTTATTATTTTATCTTACAATTTTTTCTCATTTTCTTATTATTTTCTTGTTGTTTTCTAATTGTTTGGTCTGTGAAATATCAAAAAGTCAAAAGCAGACATCTTCAAGTGACTTTTGTCCAAATGGATTTCATTTAAATAAAAACTAATTTCACTGGAGACTTTAAAAATAATTAAAACTATTAACAGATTATCAAACCAGCTGCTCACCTACATGTGGTGAACTAACAATATATGTATTCTTTGCTTTTTTTCTATATGTTTTTAAATTAAAATAATTTGACTGTTTTATAAGAACAAACACCAACATCTCGTACTTTTATTGTGAAGGTAAACCATGTAACGTCCGGTAGAGCTCTGATGTCAGCTTGACGCCGCCTCCTGCCTGTTGGCCTCTGATTGGTTCAGAGCTTCATCTGATGAATATTCATGATGTGCTCACAAACAAAAACAAATCAAACAATAAAAATAAATAAATAAATAAACATTTTTTAATTGAGGGGATTTATCGTCACCCTTGAAATAAATGTGTGGTTGCAACATAAAACTTCTAACTTATTGATTTAGATAAAACACTTTGTGTTGACACAATGTGGAAAAACTAGTTGGAATGAGGTATTTTTTGAGAGTAATCAACTTAAAAACTTAAGTTCATGCTGCCAAACATAATGTGGTAAATAAAACACGTTTGATTGAAGAGGAAAAGCTGATTCCTGTAACTCAATAAAGTTCAATTATTGAACATAACTATATTAGAAGTTGCCACAACTCAAAAAGATTAACTCAAAACTGTTGCATTCATCTTCTTGTTGAGCCAAAACATGTTTTTAAAGTGTAAAAGTGGTACAATGAGTAAAATGTTTTATTATATCTGATGTTTTTGTATTAATATTACTGTTAATGTGTGTTTAAGGTTGAACTATTATATTACATTATTATATCATCTATAAGATTATTATATTACATTATTATATCATCTATAAGATTATTACATTACATTAATTATATATTCTATAATTCTAAGATTATTGTATATTCTATATTTGTAGACAAACAGCCTTTTTCAGCATTTTCAGATCATCTGAGAGGTTTTTTAAACGGTTTATTCAGATGAAGAAGAACGGTCTCAACCCATAAAGAAACTCTTCATCCTTCAGCTCATCACAAACATCCAACATCAGCACATCTGGAGATCCGTGGTTGTACAGAGACAGAGACAGTGGAGGAGGAGACGGCTCCAAATGAAAGGTAGAAGGAGGAGAAGAAGGAGAAGGAGGAGGCCATTGGGATGAACAGTGATATCAGACAGAGGAAGCTGCTGTGTGTGAGGAAGACTGTTGTTTATTGTTCAGTGTTATTTGAGATATCTAAGTCTGTATGAGGAGAAATGTTTCGTTATCTGAATGTTTTTAAGCTCATTAAACTTTATTAACAGCCGTCGGTCCAAATCCTCAAATTATTATAAACCACCATTTTTTGTAGAAAGTGACCGGAGTCTGCTCTGTGATATATTTACGTTCATGTTGTGTAGATTCTGGCGCCCCCTGTGGACAGAAGTGTTTCTACAGCCTCCTTTCATTGATTTCAAGGGGAACCTGACTGGGTGGCAGACATTAATAATAACTGTCTATAAATAATCAATCTTCTCTCTGATGTCTGTTTATGTGGCTCATATTTTATATTACTTTTAAAGTTTAGTTTTGGAGCGATTTATTACTTTTAGTTCCTAACTGACATCCACAGAGGAAACAAAAGCTGCTTTATTAAAAACCACTGCAGCAGATTCCAGCGCAGCGTTTGAAAAGAAGCGGACGTGAACAGAATATTAATTATTCAGTCGAGTCCGGCCAACTGGACTACATGTTGCTTTCAGTCTGGAGACAAAGAGAACCTCCTCACAGAACCTCCAATAACCAGTTTAACTCTTTACAGAACTTTATTATATTTATTATTAAATGAGCTCACTGTCCTTCGACCTGCAGACACAGTTCTAGTCAGTGAACCTTTTAAAGAGGTCAAAGGTCAGATTGTGGAGGTATGGGTCGGACGGGTCAGACGGCTCCCTGCAGCAGTTGGACTGCAGCCTCCCTGTTGTGCCTCCTGGCCTCCTGCAGAGGAGAGCTCCCCCACCTGGTGGAAGGACAGAACTACATTATCACACACTGCAGGAACAATCAGTGATTACACAAAGATACCTGAGCAGCTGTTTAATGAATATATAATAAAATATAATATAATATAATATAATATAAAGGGTTTATGTCTCACACTGAATCTTTGGAAATATCCCAGAAGATTTGTCCCATAAAGTCTTGTATCTTGTTAGGGTGCAAATAAGTTAATAATTTGCATCAGTGAGTTTGTTTTATCTCCTTTTTTCCTGCCTTCCTTCTCTTCTGAAAAATATCTAAAAATACTTTTACTACTACTTTTTTCATATTTTTACATTATGATTTTTCATGAATACACATATAATATTACGATTGGATAAACATTTACTATAAAATGACCTTATTGTTATACAAGTACTACAATTACCCCATAATATTAGAAAAATGTATTCACACAAGATAATATAAAAAATATCCTTACAGGACTTTAGTGGAAGAGAGAAATAAATTGTTTTTGCAGTGTGAATATTTTCTGTAGTTGTTCGGTTTATAGTTTGAGTTTATTTGAAGCTCCAGTGGGACACACGGTCACCTGGAGACTCACCTGTCCCGGAGGACGGCGTTCGCTCCGGTGTTCTCCAGCAGGAAGCGGATGACCTCTGTGTGACCTTCGGCGGCCGCCACGTGCAGAGCCGACCTGCCGTCATAGTCGACAGCGTTTACATCCACTCCAGACAGGAAGTACCTGCAGACAACCACAGAAGAAGAGAGTGTTTATATTTTGTATTTCTACACATAATCAGTCGGATGTCTCTGTACACGAGACAAAGCTGAACATCTTATTAAAGGTTTTATTTCATTAAACTGTAGTTAACAGCGCCAC
>NW_023339762.1:27422476-27429852 GCF_004916995.1 Morone saxatilis | reverse complement strand
ACTGCAGTCAGTGTCCTGTTGCTCACATGAGCATCATCATCAAGCTATCGTTAGCTTTGTACCGCTACATCATTTATTGTTGGTTAAAATCAACACACTTTATCAGAATACATAAGTTAGTATCGTGGATCACGTTAGCTGGAGACGCTCTGGCACTCGGGAGCATAAACGTCACATCCTCTGACCCTCATCCCTACATAGAAACACATTACCTTTAACCTTTGACCTTTAAAGTGACTATGTAATTATTGCAATATTACCTCCTCAGGGCCTGGACGTCTCCTTTAAAAGCTGCCAGCAGGACGTTCATGATCTGGTATCCCTGCAGAGAGAAGAGGCTCTTTAAAGAACATCTGATCGTGTAGAAAGAGAAACTGGTCTGGGATCAGAACACGAACCTCAGATTCAGCCTTCCACTGTCTGTAGGCCAGAATCTGCCTGAACGGAGTCCTGATGTCAAAACTGTGCAGCTGAAATGTCGATATCAGCTCCTACAAACACAAAAACAGCATCATCTGCTTTATCTTCATTCCTGGATCTACAAACGTTTCTCCACAGAGCAAAAATCATCAACGTCAAACATCTAAGTGAACAATCTGCTTCCTGCTGCCTGCTTAAAGACAGACGTGTTACCTGGCAGAAGTGGACGGCCCTCCAGGGGTTCCCACAGGCGTCTAACTCAGAAGAGAACGCCATCAGACCCAAAACACCAGGAACCACCGCCAGCAGGGAGCCGTGGCTGCTGGACACGGCCGGTATCGACGTCTGCAGCAACAAGCAGGAGGATCAGATAGATATATAGAGGAGCTTTAACTCGAGCTCAGAGAATCAGATGAATGTGAAAAAAAACTCTGAACAAACAAGAAGAATCGGATGAAGACTGGACCTTGTAGTGGAAGGTCGTGGAGTAATCCTTCATCCCTGCCACCTGCATCATGGACAGCATATTCCGCGTTGCCGCTGGCGACAGCACCTGGTCACCTGACAGTGGGCAGAGGCCTCCATTGGCTAACGAAGCAGCCATGGCGGCTCCTGATTCGCAGGTGATCTCTGTTGAGGCGCACTGTCCGACAGCAGAGAACAACAAAGTTAGAGTTTAATTTATTCACTTTTGTTCAACCAAAAAAATATTTCTACAAAATATTTAAAAGGCACTTCTGAATCCTGTGGATTCTGTATGTTAAATACGGCATATGTTATGTAAATAAAAAATGTTTTATTTATGTGGAACAAATACAGAAGCCTTAAAAGGCAAGTTCATTTTTGTTTCTAAGATTTACATTTTTTTTCATCTGTGAAAAAAGGTGAATGTTTCAATTCAATTCAATTCAATTTTATTTGTATAGCTCCAATTCATAACAGAAGTTATCTTAGGACACTTTTCAAATAGAGCAGGTCTAGACCGAACTCCTTAATGTTTGTTGTTGTAATACTGCAGTGCACCTGATGTGCTAAACACGAATAAAACATTAATATTTTCTTGTAGGAATTTTAATTTCTCCTGTCAATGTAAACACAAGGAACATATTGTCTGTTACATTATGCAACTGTCATGTGTCTTTCTTCTGTAAAAATCTGTGGTTTTAACTTTAAGATACATTTTTCTAATCTCAGTTTTTTATGAACAATCTGTGTGTCAGAGAATCTGAAAGGAGGCACATTTGTCAGAGCAACTATATACATTATTGTTTAACGTTATTACACAGGTATAAACTCTTACAAACAGTGAATGTGCTTCAGGTTCCTACTGAAAGTGTGTGTATGTGCTGGGATGTAAGACAATAAATCCAAAGGAAGACTGGAGGTGTTTTACCTGCAGCATTAGATCCAAAGCGGCATTAATGTCGGCCTTCTCTGGAAAACACTGACAGACAGGAGATTAGTCAGAGACGGCAGGAAGAGCAGACATTGATGACCTTTAACCTTTGAAGGGTTTTTACCTTTTTCTCCTGCAGGTAGAAGGACAGGGCGTGGAGTCGGACACTGGCCTTCCTGCTGCTCTGATAACTAAACAACAACAACAAAACCTCACTGAACAGCAACTTGGTGTCTTTATTACCAACCTTTTTCTGAAACATATTATACACATAGAAACTATTTTGAAGATAGTCTGTAGAGCCCCACTGTGAACCCAGAAACATTGAGTATCCGTCAGTGTCTAACTGCTGGGGACCCATACTGTACATTTCTGACATTAAACTCTGGTACTCAGTGTTTCTGGGTTCAGGTTGCTGCAGGTGGATTCAGACATCAGGAGCAGGTCAGTGATTGGTTGTGGTTACCTGGTGCAGTTTAAGTTGGCGTGCTCTTTGTTGCAGAGCCTCCGGATGACGTTCAGCACCTACAGTGCAAACACACACGGTCAGTTTCTTTCTGGGAGGACGTTTACGGTTTCTACCATCTGTCTGTGTCACTTACCGAGTCGTACTTCTCCTCTTCCTCTGAACTCAACCTCCCCGCCAGCTGGAGACACAAAGTACACGGCATTAGAGTGATATCACTGCTAATGGATGGATGGATGGAGGGTGAGTGAGTTACCTGTATTAAAGATGTAGTAACGATGGCTCCTGTCTCAGTGAGTGGGCTGTGAGGGATCCCTGCACACAGGAATAATAGTATTACTGCCCTCTGCTGTTCAGGGTCGATTTCATCAGATAGTAGTTTATCTTTTTCTTAACTTACTTTCTCAGGTCAAGAACTTGAATTTTGAAGTAAAGATTTTACTGTTTCTGAATATGATCAACCTGCTGAGAGTAGAGCTCCTATCGGGCCCAACCCGACCCAATTATACTTTGTATTATTAATCCTAAAGGTTCCATATGTCAGATTTTATTTTCTGTGTGAATCAGTGTGTGTGAGCAGTGAGTAAACAGGTTACAACGCAGTGACTTCCTCTGCTACTTGTGGACTGATTTATATGTGTTTCTATGTAGGAACCTTGCTCACTAATGTTAGTGCTAGCAAAATACTATGTGAGTTGATATGTTAGTCGGCTAATGTTAGCTTCCCCAGCTAACGTGATCCATGATACTAACTTCTGTATTCTGACAAAGGGTGTTGATAATAGCCAACAATAAATGATGTAGTGGTACATAGCTAACGGTAGCTTTCTACTAGCCAAGATGATCCCAGCAGAAGAAAAACTAATCCAGACCAGTTTAGGGAAGACAGAGGTGACTGTTCCTGGACCTGTTTTAGTGAGAGTAAACGGAGAGTCGTATCTGGAGTACCCCTCCACGCCAACGTATCTGTGGACGAGGTCGGAACCCAGCAGGTCCACCGCCACGCCATACACCAGTGGCCATGACACCTCACCTAGAACGAGAGAGCCAGCCCAGTCTCCCAAAGACAACCTAACAGACACACAGACAGACAGACAGACAGATCCTTTTTATTGTATATTCACTTTTCTCACAGTGCTGGAGGCTAGAGGGAGTGATGACCAAAGTTTACTCATATTAAAATAAAACCTGTTTGTGTCCTCTGATCCCTCGATGTACTCCTGAATCTCGGTTTAGGGCAGTGTCTTAAATGCCTGAAATGGGTCAGTACTCACCAGTACTGAGTAACAGCACTTTTTAATGGGATTTTTGTCCACATGAGTATCCTTACTTCTTATTGCATACCGCCACCTCTGACGAGCGTAGCCATACCCACCACTGAGATCACCAAAGTCCAGACGTTCTATTTTTTCTGAGAGGTATACAACAGTCTAATAATTAGTAAAATAATTTCATGAAAATAACTTTGATGCTTTGATCCCCCAAAAACCCTTCAGTGTTTGGACTTCAGTAATTCAAAAACTTCTGAATGACTGGTTACTGTGTAAACACAGCTAGCTTAATGCTAAGAAAACAGCATTGAAAATGTCCTTGTTAAAATGGACAAAAACGGCAAAAGGATTAAGGTAGGGTTATGTTGGGTTTAGGGTTTAGGGATGCGTTGGGACTTAGGGTACGGGCAACTTTTTTGGTCCATTTCAGGCACTACTTTAGGGTTTAGTCAATCTGGCCATCACATAAAAAGAATTGTTTTCAAAAACTTGACTTTGATGTGAAGCCACTCGACATACCTCTGCCCATCCACAGTGCAGATTGAGACGCCCCACTTAGTGCTGTCCATGCTCTCCTTTTCCTTCTCCTGATTCAACAAATACAAAAAAGAAAAAGGATCAAATGAGTTCATTCACCAATTCTGACCCGGTTTTATTCCCCTGCAGCACCAAAAATATGCTCCAGTCGTATGGGAGTGTCCTACCAATTTGTTTCTTTGCCCACATCTTCTTTTTTAGGTTTCTACCAAAACCCTTGTGGTCTAAAGTTACATTCAAGCAGTGGTTCCCAACCTTTTTCTCAGTGACTATATTTTATGGATATTTCATATGATATTCAATGCATATCAATAACAGTACAGAATGACTGAAAAACTGTACAATGAACCCAAACAGTGAACTCAGAAAGTTTGTGTAAAACCAGAGATTTGGATGAATATTGAGCAGATTATTTCCTGTGAATAACCATCAGAAATGAGTTTTCCTGATAATTTCAAGAAGTTTTTATACAATTCTCTCAAACTAACCATTCTGGGCTACCATATAATGTAGATAAATACGTCTCATTCTAAGGTAACGAAAACACAACCAATGTTATTTTCAGGTGATTACACTAATGAAAACCTACCTATGGATATTATATTACATTTCTGACAATATATCCTCCTCAATGTTACACACCTTTAAATTGTTAGAGAGAAAGTCATTGTTGACCTCTCCAGGTGTCAGAGCAGAACTCACCTGTACAGACGACAGCTGCCGACACCTTGAAAACAATTTCTGAGTTTCTTCAGTGAAGGTGGAAAAATCTGGGATGACAAATCGTCCCTGCAGAGCTTTTAGGATCAGAGAGACAAATCCTGTGACGCACCTACAGCAGAAAAACACATCACAGAACCACAATGAGAAAACGCAATCAGGATTACAATGACTACCAAACCACAACCAAAGTCAGAACACAGGCAGACGCTGAAAATCAGTGACACCAGATCCAGAAACACGACCACAACTAGTCTGATTATCAGACTTTATCTGGAGATAAAGCAGTGTGTCATCTGCAAAATATCGGCGGTAGATTATTGTTTTCTGAATGGTTTGCCTTAAATATTGAAAAACAATAAGACCCAGATAGAGTCAAAGTGAGAAGCCAGTGCAGTGAGAAAAGAAGTAAGAATTAATCTAGTCCAAACATTGAGGAAGGACCTGTGGAAGGTGTTTCTGTCCACTGATCCCTCGGCGTCCTGCAGTTTCCTCAGGTGGAAGAAACACTCTCTGATCCGAGGGTCGGACCTGTGCAGGCCGGAGCTCCAAATGGCCTGAAAGACAACTATTTGTTTACTTTACATAAAGACTTGAATGATGTGTGAGTGTGTCCTGAGTGAAAATACCTCAAAGAACTGGTTGACATTGATTCTTCCATCTGAAGCGAAGCTGTCAAACAGCACATCGGCAGCCCTAAAACAACAGTGAAGTTACATCTGGTGGGTTTACCTGACAGCTGATATTAGTTTGAGTAATGAGTGAGCTGAGGACTTACACCCTGCGTTTGGATGGACTCTGCTGAGGGGGGAACCAGGGCTGGGCAGGGGGGAAGCCTCTGTCCTCCGGCTGAACCACCGCCTGAGGGAGAGGAGGCTTCAGGCAGCCATTACTGGCTGACACTGAAGCCACTGCACATAAAATGTTTCTTTATTATTACGATGTCAAATGTTTGCTTGTTACACCGAACCATCTGGAAAGTCATCGTTGGAAACACTTTGGAAGAGAACACACTGACTGAACAGGAAGTTGTTCATGGTTCCAGTGATACCTGCTGATCCAGGACTGACGAGACTGATAGGCTTCTGGACCGGGGTGGAAACTGCAGTCTGGACCTGGTTCTGGATCAGGTTTCTGGGAGCTGGGCGGGGTGCTGTATCCTTGAAAACAACATAAAATAAACGCAGAGAAGAAAAAAATTGATTAAAGAAATCAGATTTTTATATCCTTACCTAATCATACAGTGGTGGAGGAAGTATCCAGATCCTTTACTACAGTAAAAGTACGTATCCCACCACAAGTACGTAGAATTACCCCAAATTAGCTCAAAATGAATAATCAAGGAACTACCCAGCTAATTATTAATGTGTATTAGTTAGCTAGTTAGCTAGTGTTTTGCTTTGTAGCACCACATTAGATTACCTTGTTAGGTAGCATTTAGTTAACATTTGTTCATTCATATATGTATATATATGTATATATATATATATATATATATAGTGTAAATGCCGCTTTTATCTTTTAACCATTTTCAAACTGGTTGTCTTTTAAACACAGGCAATGTCAGTCGCGGCTCTACTGGTAACTAAAGCTGTCAGATAATTGTAGTGGAGTAAAGAGTATTTCCCTCTGAGGGCGTAGACGAGTCAGCCTTCTTCTTACAGAAGGTTTCTGTTCTGACTGAAGACAAGAGAACTATCTGATGCTCCTCTCTGGTTCTGTCAGGGAGGAGGAGTCCTGGTCTTTGATCTAGAAAACAGAGTTTGACTTAATAATATGAGCACGACATGTTGAGGCAGGTCTACCTGCTTCTCCGAGTTCCTCTGCTGGCTCTCATCTGTCATCCCTCCATCATCTGCCAGAGAAGAGAAAAGAAACTGCTTCAGCAAACACTGGAGGTTTCAGGTTGTGAGCTGATGACAGTTAAAGTGAAATCTAAGCTTTCTAAACAAGTTGGCCTGAGGACAATGAGAGGAGTCTCCATACGGTCTGTAACCAGAGAACACCAGTTGCACCAAACCAGCCAGAAAACCACAATCTGACCAAAGAGCAGTAAATGTTCCTGTTTTATTTTGGTGAAGAATAACCATGACAACAGAGACAGCCTAAAGTCTCTGTCAAACTTATATGAATCTATTACTGATACTGGTCTACATATAGATCCAAGCTATCATTTATAAGTATTCAGAACTTATACCTTATACACTACAAGGAGTTTTTAACAGTTTATAAACTTTGTTTAATGTGTGTTTAATACTGAGGCCTCTACATGAGACACACAAACAAACCATCAGAGACCAGATTGGATATTTCTACATAGTTACTCTTAATGTCTGCCACCAGGTTAGATTCTCCTTGAAATCAATGAAACAACCTTTGAGGGGCTTTAAAGTTTCTATACCCACACAGCGCAGCCAAGACACAGCCAGCTGGACTACACACTTTGGACTCTGTGTTGGACTCTGTGTTGGACTCTGTGTTGTGGACTCTGTGTTGGACTCTGTGTTGGACTCTGTGTTGTTGGACTCTGTGTTGGACTCTGTGTTGGACTCTGTTGTGGACTCTG
>NW_023339762.1:27413775-27422376 GCF_004916995.1 Morone saxatilis | reverse complement strand
TATCTGCAGATGGGTTCCTATAGTTTGTTATTTGGGAACGGTAGCTCCATGCTACTAACGTAGCTCGGCCGTTTACAAAAGACTGTGTGTTGTGGACTCTGTGTTGGACTCTGGTGTTGTGGACTCTGTGTTGTGGGACTCCTGCTGTTGGACTCTGTGTTGGCTCTGTGTTTGTGGACTCTGTGTTGGACTCTGTGGTGTTTGGACTCTGTGTTGTGGACTCTGGTGTTGTGGACTCTGTGGTTGTGGACTCTGTGTTGTGGACTCTGTGTTGGACTCTGTTGTTGGACTCGTGTTGGACTCGTGTTGGACTCTGTTGGACACTAGAAACATCCTTTGGGTTTCACTGAAGGTGAGACTGGTTCGAAGTACTATGTCCCAAAGTTTCTCTGCTAACTGGGAGGATAATTCTCAGTCTAAGTTCATGTAGTCACATATGGACCAGAGGCTGGATCACAGAGTCCACCTTAGGTACCTTGGATGTGACTCATACGTGCCAGATATTTCTCCATGATTATGTGGCTCTCTGTGTGAATTCCCATCCACGTTGAACTCACGTCGAGGCGACGGGAGTTCTTCCTGGAATTTAACTGAAGAGTGAACAAACGAGACAGAGCTGAACGGGAAACATTGTCACCGCATCGTTTCTTCCAGTCCTCTTCAGGTTTCTCTGTAATCCTCTCAGGCATGAGAGCAATCCAGCTCAATCCAGACTCAAATCAAACCAAATAAACTTCCTCCATCGACCACTCCCAACGAAGCAGGCAATGTCCTCTGAATTTATATTATCTTGTTAATTTACCTCAGAGAACCTTTTAACTGATGGGGAGGGAACGGGTCACAATCTTCCGTCTGCTGGTGATGTGAGACCAGATTAGGAAAATAACCAACAAAGAGGAACACCAAAAACAACACAAAGAGACACAAAATGAACCCTACAGAATGATGCCAAAACGACCACAAAGAGTTTTAAAGTGACTACAATGGAGGTTCCTTCAATTTGGTTTGATCTTTGACTCTCTGTGTTGGAGCGGCTGGTGGTTTCAGGGTAATTGTGGGGGTTCAGGGTCCGTCGTGTGAACAGACTAACTCCATCATTCTTTTCTTATTTTGAATCACTTCAGTTCTTTCATTTTACAGAAGAGGCAAACCTGTAACTCCACTTTAGACTGACCAGGACAGAGTTCTCCCAGCGCCAAACATTGGAGGAGAAGAGGATTTATGAATCTGAATCCCTTAAATTTCGGAGCTTAACACGTCGTCTGAACATCCTTCAGCCTGACAGGAGGCTTCAGCAGGACTCAGCAGCAGGACGTTAAAGCTGCTGATCCAGGCTCACACATTAGGAGACACACCATGGAGAAATCACTTCAGTTAGCATGAAGCAGTACGGATTTGGTCAAAGCTGAAAACAAACTCTCGTGTAGCCCGCTCCAAGGTAAATTTCTGATATATAATGTTCTCAGTGACAGAGGAATAACTTCTCCCCTAACAGTCCCCGACAAAGCAGAAAGTTTAGTTGGGAGTTAGAATATGAAAGATAAAAACTCAAGCAGTTTGAGGACGACGCTTCCATGAAAGCTGTGATGGTTCGATTAGCGACTCATTATCTGTCCGGGCTTTGATGTCGGCTCCAACTGAGCTCTCGATGTCTTTGAAGCTTTAGTTTGTAACTCCAAGGGAAACCAGCTCATTTACGCGCCACTAATTCAACGACAATCCTCTGATTCTGTGGCTGATTGGACTGACGCTAATGAGCTTCTTTTTTTTTACTTCAGGAAACTTGTTGATACGTGGCGGACTGTTTCTGTCCCACAGGGTGAAAATAGTACCAAAAAACAGGATTCTCTAATGTTCCACTGCCTCGACCTCAGATACCCGATCCAAACCGCCCTTCCACATTGGGGTAACTCAGTTACTTATATATAATAAAGTACTAGTGTTTTCTTAGTACAACTATTAGAGGATAGACCAAGAATATATCTATAACTGATCAAACCATTTCCAGTTTGAAGATTTTCTGTTTTACATTTAAAAGTCAGTTTAACCACTTTAAGATCACATCCTCAGTTATATGCCCCCTATTTAACAACTTATGCCAAAAAACGTACAAAAACAAACTGATAAAATAACAAAGTGACGCATGAACAACTTGATCTCAACCATATTATATATTCCTTGACATCACTACATTCACCCGTCAATCAATATTTATCTTCTATGAACTTTTAGCGACACAGAGCAAAGATTTATTAGTTAGCTCACTGATTACTGTACAAACACACAACTTTATCAGTGATTTGGGTGAAACTGGATCAGATTTTATGGAGAGAATATTGGCTCCGCTAACTGCTAATGTAGCTGCTGTTAGTGTGCAACTGAACGGGGCTCAGCAGCCTCACAGTGAACACAGCCTCAGAGACAGACAGAGGACAGCGGTACCGAGGTGATTATTGGAGTTTCCAGATGGACTCGTTGCTAAAAGAAGCTACCTGTTGTAACGTTAGATGCACAGTCTCAGGAAACCAGAGACTGTTGTGTGACCACATCTGTACAGAGACCTGATCCATCAACATCCCGGAGCCTCGACAGGCGGACGAGTTCAGATCTGACAGAACGAGAGGAGGCGAGTCTGTTTCCATCGGTCATACTTGGTGCTCAAAGGCAGTCCGACTGTATGGACTCTGTTTGTATGTGAAGATGAAACCATGTTATCATCACTGTCTTGTTATATAAATATCTGTATTTTTATTTTCTATGTTCTTCTATAAATGTAATTTCTTTTTCTGAGTGGAGCCTGAAGGAACTTCTACAACCTTGTGCTGTTTAATCTATTTGATTAATAATAATAAAACCTGTTCAGTGTTTGAATCCTCAGCTCTTCCTGCAGATCTCACAGCAACTTATAAACCACATCAGACATTAACAGCAACACGGTGCCACCTACTGCTCGTACAGCTGTTTACACACAGCAGTATATATGCAGACGTGTGTGGTTGCAAAGGGCCCCTGAAGCCACCAGGGGGCCCCAACTGCCAATGTCATCCACAGACAGTAGAATATATATATATATATATACACACACACAGAATATGATGAGGAGTAGCAGCTTTTACATATTAATTACCCTTTAAAAAAACTCTGTGTGCTCTGGTTTCTGATTTCAGGAAAAACATTTAAGTGTTGGAATCTTTAAAATCACTGCAGGTTGTATTTAATGTTGGCTGAATTAAAGAATGTGTGAGGAGTGTTAAGAGTGATCTTACTGACAGATTAAAATGAAGACAGCTTAGATTCATTCTCACAATCTGTTTATTTAAAGACACCAAACAACGAGCATTAAAAGCTCTTTTACACGAGTGACTTCATCTTCATCACCCCGTCCTCCTCCAGCAGGTCTGGGGATGGACATCAGTCCGTTTCCATGGTGATGTCGTGGTTTTTCAGACCCCCCAGTAACTGTACTGGTCCAGCTGTGACATGTGTGCTGGTGGTAAATATAGTTTATAGATTTAGATATAGATATAGAACAGGACAGGTTAATATACAATGAATGATTGTCTCCTCCCACCTCCTCTATCCTCTGTCCTCCTGCGGGCCTGCAGCCTCTTTCAGCCTCCGTCCACCTCCTCCGTCCACCTCCTCCGTCCCTCCTGTCAGCCCGCAGCCTCCCTGAGCCTCCTCAGTACCTCCTCCGGACTGAGAGAGGAGTCCACTCTGATCAGCTTGTCTCTGGATCTGGAGCCCTGCAGGAGACAGGAGACAGGAGACAGGAGGTGAAACAAGGAAAGGAAAGATGGTGTAAAGGAGGTGAACTAGAAGGAGAATACGTTTATCAGGAACCTTGTCCAGAGATACGTGACTTTTCTTCAGCTCCAGGACTTCAGCCAGGTAGCGAACCAGCTCAGCGTTTGCTTCTCCGTCTGTTGGCGGCGCCGCGATGGAAACTCCCACCGCCTCAGCAGAGACGTCTGCAGCAGCAGGAGAAAGGAGGTTAGAGTTCAGCTGAGGATCAACAGTCTGCCATTAGAATCGTGTGGAGGTGACCTGTGATGCCGCTGTGCTTGGATCCGGGCTTCGCGTGCACCGTTATGGTAACAGCGCCGCTTTTGTCTCGAGCCACCGGACAGGAAGCTTCCGCCTCTGCTGCTCCACCGACGGGCGGCCGACCTTTCACCTGTGGGACAGAATCAGTGTGAAGCTTTAAGGTTTAACTCAGGTACTGTGGCTGAGGGCAGGTACACGTCATTACACTTTATTATTAAAAGTTCATTTTTTTATTTACCCTTTTATTTAAGTCATATATGTATTATACGTCATTATACTTTCATTATACGTCATTACACTTTGGATTATAAGTCATTATACTTTATTATAAGTCATTATACTTTATCCATAAGCTCATTATACTTGATTATACGTCATACACTTTATTATAAGTCATTATACTTGGTTGATAACAGATATTGATTAGTAGTGATCAAAGAAACCGATATTTGGTGGTGATGTACATTTGCAGTAAAGGGATGTTTATGCTCACTGCTGCGCCTGAAAACATTAAAGTGTAAGATTTGTGAATGGAGTCTGGCATTGTGCTGTGAACAGAGCATCCACTGCACATTTAAACATTGTAAACTGTCTAACACTTATAATAACTAATCATAATTAATATGTAATTTAGCACAAAATACAGCTGAATTTAATCCTTAACACTGAACAGAATTCAACTTTAAATGTTGCTTCTGCAACTATCAGTTTGGATTTTAATTGAAGGGTTATTTAAGTGAACTGTTCCTTTATATGAAGGAAACATTAATATAATTAATATTAATAATGATATATATGAAGGAAAATATAAAGGATTCATTATTTATAATAAGATGTGTGTGTTTAGATTATGGGATGGTTTTAATAGATGGTTGTATGTTTAAGCTGTCACAAACCAAACTCCATTGAAAAAAACATTTTAAACATTTTATTAAAAACATACTAGATATATATATAATATAATAAAATATAATATAATAAAGTATAAAATATTATATAATAAAGTAATTAATCATAATATAATATACATATAAGTATAAATAAGTATAATAATATAGATATAATCATAATAAATATAAAATATAATATAAATAATATATAATAAAAATAATATATATAATAAAGTTATAATATAATATAATAGTAAGAAATATAATACAGGTATAATATAAATTAACCATAATATAAGTAATAATCATAATATAATATAGATACCAATATAATATAATAAAACGATATATAATATAAGATAATAAATAATATAAATAATATAATATAACAAAAGTATATAGTACAATATAAGTGATAATATAATAAGAGTATAATATAATATACTAAGATCATATTAATATAATAACTATAAATATATAATATAATACAGTATAATAGAGACATCAATATATAGTAATAATAATATATAATATAATATAAAAAAGATATAAATGAAAAAAAGATAATATAATATAATATATATAATGATAATAAAGTCAATAATAATATAATCATACTAAAAATAATAAAAATAATATAATATCAAATATAATATAATTAATAAAGATATATATCAAAGTAACAATATAGGCATATACATAGTAATATAATATAATATAATAATAATATAATATAATAACACCTCCCCGCCCAGCTCACCGCTTCTCTTTTTTGTCCACTTCTTGTGTTTGTGGGAAGAACTTCCCATACCTAACCGGGTACATTCCTGAACCGTAGTATACCTTCAACCTGCGCCGAACAACCTTTGGTGTCATGTCACGACCGTTCAACTCACCATCTTCAAACCACTAAATATTTCAATAATCGAAAAAGTCTCCGGTAAACATAAACCAAGATCTTTAAAGACATCCACCATCTCTAGCTTACTAGGACTGGGTTGATATGCGGAAATACCTGTACATTTAAACCACCTAATTTCCGGCTTTTCAAAATACAATCACTCCGATGTCTTCAAAATAAAAACCTCATATTGGGCAACGTTTGTTTCTAATTTTACATCATATAGAAATCACTTCAAATGGTACAATGATTATATTTATTTAAATATGTAAAAATCAATCCATATTATGTTTCTGTAAAATATTCATTTTTTTATCTTTATTGGACAATCCATCAACATATAGGGCCTAAAATATATAAAATTACTATTGTAAAAATTTCACTAGAAATGGTCTTCCCTAATATTGAATAATCATATTATTTTATTTTTTTCACTCACAATTAGAATAGTTAAGGAAAGAGCAGTTGAATTTGGTTCATATTTATGTAAAAAGACACTATACATAACTCCAAAATATTATGAATAATTGATGAATTACAAACGGATGGCATTTTTTCACAAGATTAGTCACTTCCTTTTAGGAAACATTTTCATATAGACTTATTATTGCTCATATAAATAATAGCTCCTGGGGATGCTCACTGGTGAACTTCAAAAATACTGCAACAAATTAAAAATAGAGGGAAAAATAATAAACTACAACAATAACAACACTGTACAGTAAATGTCTAATATTTCTCACTAACGTCTCAGTGGACGTAAGAATCCGAAAAAAAATATCACATGATCCCACCCAGATGTCAGTAAAAAAAAACTGCTATATAATTATTGTGGTAGGTTCTGACCCTGTGTCCTTATTTCTGTCAGTTGCTTAATGAGACTTTCTGGGGGTTCACTTAAGTGTTCATGTGTTTTTTCTTTGGCCTTCCCGCCAATAACTCTGACTTTATTTCCTTTAAGTTTTTGCGTTTAATGCATGCACTGAGTGTCGATGGGTTCCCCTCCTCGCGACCGTCCCATTCAGTAAAGAAATTACGCCTGCACGACCGCCCCACTGGGAGCCAGCTACATACCTCCAGAAAAATGAATAAAACAACCTGGAGCGCAATGAAACACCAGAACCAGGAGGCAAGGACGGCTCGTACCTGTGGGAGGAAGACTACGAAGAGATTACTCTGTTGTCTGTTTTATCACAACAATGCTCCGACTGACAGCTGCCATTAAACTAAACACTCCAGTTCACATCCTGCGGAGGTACAGGGCACTAACCTGCAAGCTCCAGAGACATACAGACAGTGAGGACATACTGACAGTGAGGAACACGGGGACAGAAGGACATACAGACACCAGACTACAACAGTGAGGGGACATAACTACATGAGAGACCACACCTGTACATGAGGACACACTACAGTAGACATACAACAGTGAGACATACAGACAGTGAGGACATACGACAGAGGACACACTGACAGTGGACATACAGACAGTGAGACAATACAGACATGAGGGGACATACTGACCAGTGAGACCACACTGACAGTGAGGACAACAGACAGTGAGGGGACATACTGACATGAGACACCACAGACATGAGAACACAGAAATTGAGACATACTGACAGTGAGACAATACTGACATGAGACACAGGAGGACATACTGACAGTGATGCAACATACAACAGTAAGGACACACAGCATAGGACACACAACAGTAAAGGACATACTACAGTGAGACATACAGGACATGAGTACATACTACAGTGAGACACAGTGGAGGACATACTGACATGAGACATACAGACAGTAAGACACCAGACATTAAGGACACACAAGACAGGTACACACCTGACAGTGAAGGAATACAGACAGTGAGGGACACACAATTGCAGTGAGGACGCACCAACAGTGAGAAATACAACAGTAGGACATACTGGACAGTGAGGACATACAGACAGTGACGACACACAGACAGTGAGAACACAGTGAGACCACAACAACAGTGGTCACACATAACAGTGAGACATACAACAGGAGACATACAGGTAAACATAAACTATAACAAATCACTATCTCATAATAACCATAAAATCCTTGTTATAACATAAATATTACGTACACGTGAATATATAAACACATAATACGTTTCAGAATAATTTGTGCAAAAAAAAATTTCTGTATATTAATAATAATACTTATTTAACACCTTTTAAATGATTTCAAAATCATAAACATATATCTTTAAGATAAAAATAACAATAATAGACAGAAAGAAGCCATAAAAATAAAAATAAATAATAAATTGAATAAAATCAATGCATAAAGTAACAAATATAAATATAGTAAATTTGCTTTAGGTGCAGAGAAAAATGCAACTTAACATAACATACAATATATAACAATATATAGAAAAGAGATGTGTTTTAAGTTTAGTGTAATAGTTAATTAACTATTATAATTGTACAAATACTTCATTTACCCAATACCCGGAAAACCAATTAAATTTAGAGCCTTGTTGCGATCAAATATTATGCTTAACATGTGAAATTAATAAAATTGCATTCCCCCAGTTTGACGAAACAACAAACCAAATCCACTGTTCCCTTACACGCGCCTAGCGTACCTTTAGCTCTTTTTTTTTGCGTTGCTGTTTTTCCTTTCAGTTTTAAATGAATAACCACATCGAGGCTCTGACAAACATACACTGACGAAAAACTCTATTTAAAAAAAACTTATTGTTCTGAAACTTTGTCTGCAGTTTCC
>NW_023339762.1:27407684-27413675 GCF_004916995.1 Morone saxatilis | reverse complement strand
AATATATTATAATATAATATAACATAATATATTATAATATAATATATTATAATATATTATAATATAATATATTATAATATAATATATTATAATATAATATAACATAATATAATATAATAATATTAACACAATGTGGTTTTAATACTTTAATAAATGATGTGAGGTAAACACGGATACTAGCAGCGAGCTAAGCTAACTGATTTGTAGTATTTCAGGTTCTTTAATCGAACTACAAGAATAAAAACTACAAGCAGAGTTTCCGTCAGAGTCTGAGGGTTTGAAAGTGTCGATGTTATAAACTATTTGCACAGATTTATGTAGTTTTACCTTCAGGAGGAGCTGCAAGCTGCTGAAGTGTTCGCTGGAGACAGCGGCAGCCATGTTGGCGTGTGACGTCAGGTGATGGTCATGTGACACGCGGCGCTACTGCTCATGGGAAATGGAGTAAGAAAGCTAAAACAGGAAGATAATACAAATAAACTAAAGAAATAATAAACTAAAATAACGATGCAAATTCTTTTATGTAATTTAACACAAACAACATTAAAAATACTATAAAATATTATAAATATATGATAAATATGACAGAAATACAGAAGTAAAAGAGTTTACGAGCATAGAGCACGTGCAGATAATTAAAATAAACATATTTAAAACATTTTGGTGTAAAGAAATGTACAAAACATGAGAAAAAAATACAAATGGGCTAATAATTAATATGTATAACAGCTCATGTCATAAATCCGATATTGTTACCAACACCTGAAAGCAGCAGCCTACAAAAACAGCAATAACTGATAAAATAATATATAATAAATAATAATAAACTAAACTAAAATTATACATTTTATGAAAATAAAACACTGTTAACAGCAGATTATATAGGATGAAACATTAATCCCAATAAAGAGTCATTGATTATTAGTAAAATAAAAACTATAAAACTCCTCTAAAAAAAGATGAATAACAATATAAATTTACTTTAATGATAATAACAATAAACCCTATCTTAATACTAATATGCTAATCAATTATAGGTTATGAAAATAAATAAATACGTTATAATAATAATAATAACATCAATTGGGTAAAAATGAACATATGTTAAAGTAAATATAAATGAATAAATCTAAATAAATTATAATAGTAATAATAATAATGATAGATGTAAATTGTGTAAAATATATTTTAGTTTAATTAAAATAAATATAAATGAATAATTTAATATTAGTGAAAATAAAAAAAGCCTATATAAGTCTATATTAATGATAAATATTATTAAACCTTCACAATAGTTCATTGATTATAAACCCGGCGGGTCCCGGTGGCTCCGGCCGGCGGGGCGGTGCAGTCAGTGTCTGCGGGGGACGGAGCACCTCAGACGGGATGGAGGCTGTCGGTACGCGGCGGTAGCTCCGCGGATCTCCGGCCGGCCGCTGTGTGTCTGTCCCCGCTCAGGATGTCTGTGTCCGGGATGAAGAAGCAGCTCCACAAAGCCAGCCAGGTAAACCGGGACGACCCGGGTCGAACCGGACTGATGCTTTATACCGTCGGTGGTTTTACTGCGACACAGGGCCTGCTGCACACACCAGTATCGATCCATCACACCACTATTGATCTATCAGTTCAATATCGATCCATCAGATCAGAAAGACTCAATGATCAACAACAACAACGATTAATGTTTACACCGGAAACATTTACATCTGATATCTGATGTTAGACTGTAGACCACTGCACTACTACTGCTAATACTGTTATTATTATTACTAATACTATTACTATTATTATTATTATTACTAAAATAACTGGAAATGGAGCTCATTTTTCTACTTTATTGACTGATGTGTAGTTTATTATATATTTAGTAAAACAAATACCTCAAATTACACTTTAAGTGCAGTAATAGAGTATAAATGTACCTAAATGTAAGAGAGGCTGGAGGAATATAAAGTATGAAATCAGTTTAATGTTGATGATGGAATATTGTGTTTTTTATCTCTGGTTTTATTTTGTGTGAAATGTAAAAACATTGTTTTCCACTTTATACTCACTCACTGCTGTAATTGAGTACTTATGTAACCTCTCCTACTCAAACATAATTAATATAACTTCTGTTTGTGCAGCTGCTGAACGAGAGGCTGATGGGAGCTGAAGGGACGAAGATGGACGAAGACTTCCTGAAGATGGAGAAGGTAAAACTGGGAATGCTACACTGGAATCTGGAATCTGCTCTGAACTGATGATACAAACTGTCTGTCTGTCTGTCTGTCTGCCTGTCTGCCTGTCTGTCTGTCAGAGCGTTGTAGTCATCCACTCTCTGCTGGTTGAGCTGCTGTCCAGAACTACAGAGTTCCTCCAGCCGAACCCAGGTACTGACAGTGAACACATCACGTTGTTTCACACACACCAGACAGACTGTAGCTGACATTAATATAATAATTAATAAGATCAAAGTAAAAGGCAGAACTGCTGATAGTTCTGCTACTGGAACAGGAAGTGAATGTTGTGTCTTCTCAGCTGACAGAGCCAAACTGAGCATGCTCAACACGATGTCCAGGATTCGAGGACAGGGGAAGTCGGTGGGTTACCCGCAGACAGAGGGCATGCTGGGAGACTGTATGTTGCACTACGGCCAGGAGCTCGGAGCTGCTTCTGAATTTGGTACGATGTCAGTTTCCACAGGGCCAGTACGGATAAGAGCTGTGTTTCCATGGTAACCATCAGGACCATGTGACATTAAACACGGCGAACAATGAGAAAAGTTTTATTCTGTAAATGTTTGTCACATTTCTGGTTGGACCTTTAACTTTTGTTCTTTATCTTAACATTTAAATACAAAATATAGTAAAGTCCATCTGGAGTTCTGTCATTGTTGTTTTTGTAGAGGAATAAATTCAACTATTTAACAAGTTCAGCAATCTGCGCACAGAATGTACAAAATGTTTATTTTTGACTCTCTGCTTTTTTCCTATTTTCCTGTTTGTTCATCCTGCCCTCGTCCTCTGGTTCCTCTCCTGGTTCCTCTCCTGGTTGGTCTCCTGTTCGGTCACCTGGTTCCTCTCCTGGTTCCTCTCCTGGTACCTCTCCTGGTTCTTCTCTTGGTACCTCTCCTGGTTCTTCTCCTGGTCCTCTGGTTCCTCTCCTGGTTCCTCACCTGGTTGGTCCTCTGGTTCCTCTCCTGGTTCCTCTCCCGGTTCTTCCTCCGGTGGTTCAGGTGGCGCTCTGTCTGGTGTGGGTGAAGCTCTGCAGCAGGTTGCTCAGGCCAGGGACACTCTGGACATCAACGTCAAACGCAGCTTCATCGACCCACTGCAGGACCTCAATGACACGGAGCTGAAGGAGATCAGGGTGAGAGGCTCAACACGAGCTCATGTTCATCAGAAACACAGAGACACAAAACTGATGTTAATCAAAATCAAAGTCCAACTTTAACAGAAACTGCTCAGTAACGGCGTCTGTGTCTCAGATCTCTGCTCTGATTGGGTCCTCAGTACCAGCTGAAGAAGCTGAACGGTCGTCGGCTGGACTTCGACTACAAGAGGAGACGAAGAGGGAAAGTCCCGGCGGAGGAGGTCCGACAGGCCTGGGACAAGTTCATCACATCCAAAGAGCTGGCAGAGAGGAGCATGTTCGTCCTGCTGCAGAACGATGTGAGTCTGACGATGGAAACAACAAGAATAGAAACATAAAACATAAAAGTATTTGATGACTTATCCTGCACTCGGGGGCGTTTACTAATGCTCCCTCAGTACTGGACTCCCTGTGTATTGTTGTTGTTCTGTGAAGATATTTAAAGGTAAATATGATGGAGTAATAATTAACTGATTAATATATGAATGATTATTTCTCTCATGCTCCATTAACAGATCCACACTGTCGTCCTCCTACAGGTGGATCAGCTCAGTCGTCTGGCTGCCCTGGTCGCCGCGCTGTTGGACTTTCACCGCAACGCCCACCGCATCCTCCTGGGTCTCCATGGCAACCTGCAGGCAAGGTGAGACCGTGTTCAGTCACATCTCTCCGGAGGGAAGAGCTCAGCAAACCCCTCCAGCAATCTGTCCGTTCGTTATCAGTACAGAGTTTATAAAGGTTCCCAAACCGGTAGCAGATCCTTCGGTTAATCTATCAGATTATAGAACTGAACATTTTGGTTTGTTGTTGGCTATAAAAAAGTAAATGTAGCCTCACAGAGCCGTCGACCCTCAGTCTAGCTTTAATAATAATTCACACAGTTTTCTGTATGTGTTGGAGAACAGGCTGACGGCTGCCAGCAACAGACCAGAGCGACGATTCAGACCCAAAAAGATCCGGATCAGGAGTGAACACAACGGCAGCATTGGATTTTACCACCAGCCGGCAGTCACATCTACGGTTTCCTCAGGTTACTCTGGTTTCAAATATCATCTCACTCTCACATTTCTCTGGAATTAAATATATAATTGGGTCATTTTCTGTTATATTTCTACAACAGGAGAGCAGTTCACAGCATTACCGTCCAGACCCGGCAGTCCCATCTCCTGTTACAGTAAGAAAACATCAAAACAACCACTGACAGGTGGCACAGAGGGGAGATTTATTCTTTACAGGAAGTCTTCAAACAGGATGTTTCAGTTTTACAAGACAAAAGACTTCAAGCCAAGAATTGTGATGCATTTATGGTGAAACACCTCAGACAGGGTTAGCATTAGCACCTTAGAGGGCACTGTTGGTATTTAATAATTATAATAGTTTGAACCTAATAGTCTCTGCTAACAGTAAATATAACAATGACTCGATCCCTCTCTCTCTCTCTCTCTCTCTCTCTCTCTCTCTCTCTAGGTGTCTCTCGTCCAGCCGACAGTAAGCTGGTCCTGGATCAGCCCTGTTGCCGGGCGCTGTACTCCTTCCACCCGAACCACGAGGGCGAGCTGGACTTCAGCGAAGGCGACGTCATCATCCTAACCAATCAGGTCGACGGCAACTGGTACGAGGGCACGCTCGGCGGCCAGTCGGGACTGTTCCCCGTCAGCTACGTGGACGTGCTGGTGCCTCTGCCGTTACCATGATGACAAAACATCCACGGACTCCACGCCAAACATAGTACACGTTGGTCTGAGTGTGCTTTCAGTGATATGCAACTTTTCGGCTTCTTATTTGCACTTTTTCACACGCGACTCAGCGGGCTGCGAGTCGGTTTCACAGGAAAGGAAGGCCATAGTTTCTACTGGAGAGCACTTTAGTTCCTGATCTCATGTTAGACATTAAAACACCAGCTGCTACAGAGCTCAGTCAGTAAAACAAGTGTGTGTTTCCCTTTAAGACTTTTAGCTTCTTTTCGAGCACAAAACTGCTCTTGCCTTTCACGTTTCTATTTCTGAACTTAAACACATGCAGCCAAATAAGATAGATCGACTGTTTTAGAGCACCATCAGGGTGCAACCACTAGAATGTTTCATGATAAATATCAGTGTAAGTTTACTTTATATTTAAGGCTACCAGTGTCGTGGGTGGTACTGTGTGACAGCTGTGATCAGTGTCGTTCACTCTGCATGTACTTAAAGCAAACTTATTGTATTGTCTGCACTTTATCTGAAGCTTTATGAGACTCAGGCCAGGAAATGCTTTTTTATGACTTAAAGGTACATTATGTAATTTCTGCCACTAGGGGGTCGCTCACATTAAAACAATAATAAAAGAGGGAGTGGTTAAGTAGTGTGGGATCATGGTAGTCTTTTCCATCATTTTTAGACACCTAAAAGAAAAATAGTTTAAGTGTATACTATATTTCTCTCTTCAAATCCACCAGACTCCATTGACAAAAACAGCAATTTACCTCTCTGAACAGAAGTTTATGTTTCTATTTGTGTGTGTTATTGTGTTATTTTTACGTTTTGAACTTCAAGTGTGAAACATTAAGGAGGATCTATTGTCAGAGATGTAATATAATATTCATACGTATGTTTTTAAGTGTTTAATCACCTGAATATAAGAATCATTGTGTGTTTGTTA
>NW_023339762.1:27405969-27407617 GCF_004916995.1 Morone saxatilis | reverse complement strand
TGTTTCTACAGTAACCCAGAACAGACAAACCAAACACTGACTATAGATTGGACCTTATGAGTTTCACAGCCACTGTAGTTTCTCCTATACACTTGGATGGGAAGGTGAAGCGAGGGAGTTGCAGTCTGCAACTACACCGCTGGATGCCACTAAATCCTACACACCGGACCTTTAAACGCTAATTCAGATCGAGGCAGCGGTAGAAAGTCTCGTATCCTTCGACGTAAAACTGCTGTTTTTGTCAATGGAGTCTGGTGGATTTGAAGAAAGCGATATAAGACAGATAGATAGGACTGTGACGGCAAAGTAAAGTGGAGAAAAATGTCCAAATATAGCGTATACTTAAACTGATATTATTTTTCTTAGGTGGGCTTTTATTTACGAGGGTAAAATCTGATTGTCTGCTGCGCTCGTCCACAGCTGTGACCGCTGACTCTGCACAACCCCCCTCAATAAACCTGAACTAACCTTTTCAAGTGACTCCTAACACACATTTGTATTTAGAAGTAATCTAATGATTACATTACAAACCAACTGACACACGCCTGCTGTAGTTTGCAGCTAACAAAGAAACCTTTACAGAACAAATAGCACATTAAACGGGCCTTTATAGTGTTTCTGCACGCTTCAGTAGATTAACTCTCAAAGAATCAGATTATTGTAACACACCACTGTTGCACTTAAAGGAACTGTTCAACATTTGGGGAGCTGTTAAAGATATAACTTTCATTTCTGTCTGTATGATCGGTATCAGTACTAAAAGTTCTCACACACACAGATGAAACAGAAACAACGGTCTCATCAAAAATGTTGAATTGTCCCTTTAATATAAAGTAGTTACTATAGGATAGTTAATATAGACTGTATAAAGTAAATATTAATTAATGTAATGGCTGTAAATTAGAAATCTGATTTTACATGGTAAATAAATTCACATGAATGTAGTGAAACTGTGTGTGATTAGTTAAGTATTTTAAAAATAATTTGTCTTTGGTTAAAGTTATTTCAGCATTGACCAAAAACCTTAAAGTGGTCGAGGTATTAAAGGTTCCTCCTGTCAGAAAATAAATCCTGTTACGTTACAGCCTGAATCAGATTATTGATCAGCAGACAGTGAACAGGTTGTAGTGTAGCTTTGTTCCTCTGCTGCCTGTGGACTGATTTCTATGTGTTTCTATGTAGGGATGAGGGTCAAAGGTCGTGACCGGACCTTTATGCTCCAGGTGCCTTCTCTCTCCGTTCCCTACAGTGTGCAACAGTGGGCAACATAGCTAACGTATAGCTCTCCCCGCTACTGATCCTGATATTAATTTATCCTATTCTGACAACGGTGTTGATGTTAGCAACGAAATGATGGTGAGGGTAGAGGCATCCGCTAGTTAACTGTAGCTAAGCTAAGCTGGTTTGTCCGGCTGGTGTCTTGGCTGTACGGTGGGGTTCGCTGTCGGTCTCTGTACGGATGTGGGTCTGGTTCGGTCTTGTACGGTGGGGTCTAGGTGTCGGTCGTGTACGGTGTGGGTCTGGTGTCGTTCTTCTGTACGGTGTGGGTCTGGTGTCGGTCCTCGTGTAGGTGTGGGTCTGTTGTCGGTCGCTGCAGGATAGTAACGTTTATTCCTTAAATATGATTGTCAGTTATTTTACATCTCCT
>NW_023339762.1:27400438-27405869 GCF_004916995.1 Morone saxatilis | reverse complement strand
CGCGGCGCGGGCGGGCAGCGCGTGGCAAACACTGGCGGAAGAGAGGAAGCAGCTCGCGGAACTTACGGGTTTCTGGAATCATGTGGGCGCGAGCTGTTGCTGTGCGCGCGCTGCTGTTCGCTCTCTCCCCCGGGGAGGACGGAAGCCGAGAGGGACGACAGAGGACGTCCAAGACTACACACTACTCCAACTCCAACAGACTGTTGGTGTGAGACACAGTACTGCAATAACTGTTTATAATGTATGAATAGTATATAATATATAATTATATAAATACTGTTGTTATAATATCTATATATCTAATATATAATATGTTTTATAATATCTAATATATAATACTGTTTATAATGTATAATATATATAATATATAATACTCGTTTATAATGTATAATATATAATAATAATAATACTGTTTATAATGTTAATATTATAATATATAATACTGTTATAATGTATAATATATAATCTGTTTATAAATTCTATATATATAATAATATAATACGTTTTATAGATCAATATATATATATATAAATACTGTTTATAATATCTAATATATAATACTGTTATAATATATACTATATATATACTGGGTTTAATAATGGTAAATATATATAATATATAATAACTGTTTATTAACTATCTAATAAAATACGTTTATAATATCTAATATCATATAATATATAATACTGTTTATAATATCTTAATATATATAAGTATATAATACTGTTTATAATATCTAATATATAATACTGTTTATAATATATAATATATATACTGTTTATAAATATATAATATATAATATATAATACTGTTTATAAATATAAATATAAAGTACTGTGTATAATGTATATAAATATATATATAAGTATATAATACTGTTTATATGTATAATATATATAATATACTAATACTGTTATAATATCTAATATATAACTGTTTAAATGATAATATATTATAATATATAATATATAATACTGTTTATAATTCTAATATATATAATTATATAATACTGTTATAATATCAATATATACTTTTATTTAATATATAATATACTGTTTATAATATAAATATATTAATTCTGTTTATAATATATAATATATAGTAATACTGTTTATAATATATAATACTGTAAGATATAAAACAAAACTTTATTATTGTTTTTATTTATTATTTTCTTGTTTACTAATTTCTACTGAAACATTTGTGTTCAGTTCATATTTTAATAGTATTTAATAAAGGTATTTAATAATAAACTGGTAAATAAATAAATAAATAATAAATTAGCTGCAATTATTAATCAATTAGTCTGCAAGTATCTTGATAATGGATTGATTTAAAGCCTTTTTTATTCAAAATCACTAAATAACCTCTTTAATATCACTACATGTTGAATGGTGATTTCTTTTTATTTCTATATTTACTATATCATATAAATACTACGAGAAAGTATCAAAATAATTGTTTATGATATCGGAAACAATCAGTTGTTTATCTGCGGCTCTAAAACATCGACATTAACTCCTGTAGAGCTGAAACTGTTTCATTCATTAATTAATGAGCCAATAACACAAAAATAACCTGCAATCAGTTTGTTAAATAATGGTTTTATTATCAGAAAAGACAAAAAAATGATTTAAACTTTCTGTTGCTATATTATTTTTCTCTGAACCAAACCATTGATCGAATCCAGACAGACATTGGAGATAATTCGATTAATAATGAGAATAGTCTAATATTTGCATCCCTAAACTCCCGTATAATTAATGTCTCCTTAATTAAACCATATTCATCCTGTTTATGGAGCTTAAATTTACATTAAATCTCACATTAACATTAAACTGTGAGATTATTATTAATCAGTCATAAAGTGATTGTATTGATTAGAGATTATATCTGATGTACAAATACTGCGTTCAAATGTTATTTCACTAAAAATACAAAAGTAAATCAAAAGTACCAAAACTAAAAGAATAATATAAATGATTTATTCATCACTTTAATGTTACACTGTTTAATATTTGACTGTATATTTACAGTAAATTACAGATAACGAGGTCCATTACTTTCACAGCAGTTTACTGGGACCTCACAGTGCCTCCATATTACTGTAATTAACTGTAACTCTACTGTTAGTTACATATTACTGTAATGTTAAAGTAATGTAACCAGCTAGTAGCCAGTAATGTGCTTTTCTGGTAACCAATCAATAACTAATAACACTGAAAAACAGCTTAAATTCAAATAAACACAAAAACAGTGTGAGTATATTTACATATTGCATCCTTATTTATACTTATTGATATCTGATTTTGCGTAGTTGCTAATTTGATCGAATTTACACAGCGTCTTTCTGTGTCTCCACATTTTCAGAAAATAGATTATTATTATTATTCTTCTGGAGCGATCAGTTATCGGCTATAATTGAACTATGGGGATGATTCAGTAACTGTCTGTCTGTAAAAAATCCAACTGACACTTTAATTCATGTGAATAACTAACGTACTCCATCATAAATAATTCATTTTACACCCTAACTGGATCAATGGGACACAGCACGATGTGAAAATACTGTATTATATTGTAGAATATCACAGTTAAAGTCTGTGAAATGATAAAAATGTAGTTTGAACAGTTTAAATCCTGTAATTAATGGACAGTGTACAGCTGGTGACAGAGGAGATTCTTTTAATGACTAGAAACTGCTGACTGGTGAATTCATGAATAAATAAATAATATTAATATGTTGTTTTATTTCATCTGAATCTGTACTAAAGTTATCAGATCAATAAATAATGCAGACTTGCAAACTTCAGTCTGAAGTTACAGAACTAAAAGACGAAACAACAAACAAAAACAAATACATATAAATCATATTAATAATAATAATAGGAAAAGAGTATATCATTTATAATTTACAGTTTATACATAAAAAGAAACCAAAAGAGAATAAAACCAAATGAAATCAGTTAGTTTTGTGTCTTTATGTGTTTGTGAATGAGCTCCTCTCTTCAGCCATCCTCCAAGAATCACACGTTCAATAACGATTTAACGCTGTCTGAATATTAAAAACACTTCATTTAGGATCAATCTGTGGATCAATAACAATATATCCTCCTTTATTAGACTGATAGATTATATAGGAATAATATTAGTAACTTAATGTAATGTAGTAAATGTGATGATTATATGAGCTGTTCTTAGAGAGAAGTTTTTAGTTCATCCATTAATGTTTGAATGGAAACACTAAAGTTCCTCAGAACTGTACTCACATACAGTACTCGAGTAAATGTATTAAGTTACACTGCAACACTGCAGATAGCAAATATCAGTGATTATAGCTCATTATCTGTCAGCTTAATGTGTGTGTGTTACTGTGTGTGTGTGTGTGTGTGTGTGTGCAGCTCGGCGCTCTGCATGAAGTTCTGGAGAAACTGCAGACGAAGAGGATCAATCCCTGGGAGAAGAAATATGGACAGGTCCCCTCTGTGAGTCCCCCCCACTCCCATTATTAAAGCATCAATCAATCTAATACCGATCAGCACCAACCTGATCCAGCCTTTATCAGTCAGCCTCGTGTTTGCTGTTAGTGGAGACTAAACATTATAGTGGAGACTAAACGTTAACAATGATCCATATCAGCAGTTTGAATCCAACTAAAAGCTCCCTGCACCAAACTCCCTTTAAGAAATATCACATTTTAACAATTCCTAACGTTGGTACAAACGTCCGTCTGACGGTTAGAAATGTTTAAATAGTTTTAAACGCAGTTCAACTTTGTTCTAAACGTTTTGTGATGATTGAAGAAACAAAAATGTGTTTGTCAAAAATATTAAAAATGGCAGACTTTAGTGGTCCAAGAGGGCTTCTGTAGAGCGCAGTGTGAGGTGTGAGGGGGCGTGGCCACAGCGCCACCTGCTGGCTGACTGGGCTCACACACAGTTTCCTGTTTGTATGGTTCCAGCTCACAGTGAGCAGCAGCAGATTATAATTAAAGATAATAATTAAAGCTAAAGCAGATGAACGGGTCCTCGCAGTCCGTACGTCCGGCTGATGTCCTGTTGGCTTTGGGATATGAAGTGTGTACCGATTTAACAAACATTTTAGACACTTTACCACACCCAAAGAATACTTATGTGTGTATATATATATATATTTACAATTTAGAGTACATTATGTCTGTTATTACTGCATTAATATCACTGATCCATCGACATTTGAAGTTGTACCTGCATCATATCTGATATCATTTACTTTAAATGTAAAGGTACTAAATATAAATAACTAATTATAAATGTATAAGAAATATTTACTGAGTAGCATCAAATACAAGTTCTAATGCTACACCTGACTAAATGTACTGCTCTGATTTATACACTGATACATTCTCATAATAATAATAATAATAATAATAATAATAGTTCTATTCTTATGTAATGTGTATTTTATTATCCGTGTGTATCTGGAGCTGCTCTAACAAACACATTTCCCCAATGTGGGATCAATAATCTTACATTATCTTACATCTTATCTTTATATTTTATACTAATACTGTTAAACACATAGTACTCTACTTAAATAGACACAGTATTATATTAATGTATTTTCTGTACTCACCAATCTGTTTTCATCATCACATAAATACTTTATATAAACGTTGATATGTGTGTGTGTAACTGTGTGTGTGTGTGTGTGTGTGTAACTGTGTGTGTGTGTACTTCCTGTGTGCAGTGTGACCTCGGCGAGCACTGCGCCGTCCGGAAAGGATCTCGTATCGGGAAGATGTGCGACTGCCCTCGAGGAGCCTTCTGCAACTTCTTCCTGCTGAAGTGCTTATGAGCCAATCAGAACCCACAGCGAGAGTTTATTTTAACATTATGTATATTTTACACTGAATTAAATATTAATGTCTGAAATGATGTAAAGTAGTTTTTAGTGGGAATAAATCCTCTGTCAACCTGTCCGTCCAGTCTGTGCTGCATTAAAGGTGTTCTTCCTTTTCCCAACGACTCCTTTTACTGGCTGTAATCAGTCATAAGCCCCGCCCCTTTTAGTGTGTGGTTGGGGGAGGGGCTTATCAGAGGCGAGAAAGGTATAAAGACGCTTTAGGTTGGTGGCATGAACGGGACAGAACCAGGAGTCAGTAGGAGGAACCAGAGGAACCAGAGGTTGTTGTATCAGGATAAAGATTCAGTGACTGAAAGTAGTTTCATTCAGAGACTCTAACGTCTTCCAGATCAATAGTTCCCAACCTTTTCTCTCAGTGAACTGACTGAATTTAATGTATATTTCATATTATAATTAACATTAAACTGAACAGTGAACTCAATAACTGCAGTTTGATTATTTCCTGTCAATATTGATCACAGATGAGTTTTCCTGATATATTGATCCGTTCTCTGTATTCTGTATTTGTATCATTTTATCAATCAGA
>NW_023339762.1:27400156-27400338 GCF_004916995.1 Morone saxatilis | reverse complement strand
GTCGACAGGAGACTGTGTGAAGATCTGGGATGCGGTTTCCATGGCGCCGCTGGAGCAGTTCAACCCCCACAGCAGCAGCCACCCTGTAGCACAGGCCTGCTGGAGCTCCAACAGTATCCTGAGGGATGGATCCATAGAGGTCCTGATACACACAGCCACAGTACAAACTGACTGTCTGCAAC
>NW_023339762.1:27399452-27400122 GCF_004916995.1 Morone saxatilis | reverse complement strand
GTTTTCATCATTCATGTTGCTGATTGTCTTCTTGATTAATTGTAATCATAAGAAAAAGAAATTGTCACATTTAAGAAGCTGGAACAACGAACTGTTCAGTGACTCGAATGGTGAAGCAGAAGTTTTGTGTCTAAACGGAAACAACAGAATGTTTTAGGCAAAAAGGCAAAAATGTTCATAAAATGAGTGAAAACAGCCGAATGCAGCCTCGTCCTGTGACTCCTCACTGAGAGTTTTATCTTAAATAATAATGACAAAGGTTTTGTGTGTAAATTGGTGAAATGTTGACCAGCCTTAAAGCAGTTCTTCCAGACCAGTACCTGGTCAGTTCCAGCAGCAGCGGAGACAAACTGGTGGTTTCCAGCCTCAAATCGACTCCGGTTCCAGTGGTGGAGCTGGCTGACGGGGTGAGCACACTGCTGCTGTTATCGGTTATCTTCTAACACCTGTTGCCACTGACATTCAGTCCACCCTCACCATTGACGGCTCTCTTTCTAATCATCCGTTCAGAAAAAGCAAACCCGTGTGTGTCTGAGTTCGTCGTCTCAGTTTGTGGTCAGTGGAGGTCTGGATCACAGCGTTAACATCTGGGACCTGAAGACCAAGAGACTGCACCGCTCCCTCAAGGTAAGAGCTCTCACAGGACAGACAGCATTATGAAAGGATCCCT
>NW_023339762.1:27398362-27399437 GCF_004916995.1 Morone saxatilis | reverse complement strand
ACAGCCGTAACATCACTATCACTCCACACTCCACATCTCAGTCTCCCTCTTGTCTCTCAGGACCATAAAGAGGAGGTGACCTGTGTGTCCTTTAATGCCAACGACAGCTACATCGCCTCCGGTTCCACCAGCGGAGATCTGGTCCTCCACAGTCTGACCACCAACCTGTCCAGCAAAGCCTTCGGCCACGGCAGCAACCAGGTCAGAGTCTGCAGAGAACAGTAGTGTCACTGCTCTGCTGTGTGCTTTATACTCTCATCTTTCACATGAAAAGCTTTAATCCAACCAGGAGAAACCAGGTAACACACACCTGAGAGCACACGCCTCATTTAGTGAAGTCTGTAGTTAATCTTTCACCCTAGTTATTGTTTTTATTCTTGTCAATATATTAGCTGATTGGACAATAAAATGTCATATTATAATAAACTGACTATCTTTGGGCTGTTAGTTGGACAATACTTAAAGATGGGAGTGTCAGCAGGTTCATTGATAATGCAGCCTTACTCTAGATTGACTATTTGATTTATTATTCATCCATAAAATGGCAGAAAAGAGAGAGAAACATTCCCACTACAAGTTCCCTGAGTTGAAGGTAAATTCTTCACAATGGTGTTTTATTCGACAGAGATCTTCAGTTTACTGTGACGTAACAAAAGCAGAAAATATTCACATGGAAGGAACTTCAAACCACAAATGTTTCATCCTCAGCCCATCCATGACCTGAGGCTGTCCGCGTTAAAGCGCTCCCTGCTGGGCAGCGTGTCCGACAGCGGCACCGTGGTCCTGTGGGACTCCAACACCCAGAAGGAGATCCACGTGTTTGACAGCGCCCATAAAGCCCCCGGCTCCGGCCTGGCCTTCTCCCCCGCCAGCGAGCTGCTGGTGGTCAGCGTCGGCCTGGACAAGAAGATCGTCTGCTACGACACGGCCAGCAAGATGTACGACTGCCGTAACGCTGCTGCGGTCTTTATTATTAAGTTTTAATGTGGTGTATATTTAACAATTAGCATTTTGTCTATAAATAGTCCGAAAATAGTAAAAACTGCAGTTCACTGAACGACCACTGGTGGCGCTG
>NW_023339762.1:27397491-27398293 GCF_004916995.1 Morone saxatilis | reverse complement strand
GTATTGATCAATCAGTATATCGGGTTTATAATGTGTGTGTGTCTCCAGTGTCCTCAGGTCCATCCGGGTGGACACTCCACTGACCGCTGTAGACTTCACTCTGGACGGTACCGGTCTGGTAGTGGGATCCACTCAGGGGAAGATCTACCAGTACGACCTGAGGAACTCCAGCGCCCCCACCAGGATCACTGTGGCACATAAAACCTCAGTCACCTGCCTGCGCTTCCAGAGCAACACCAGCAAACACAAGGTACCGCCACGTACTGCGAGACGGGTTCTGCGAGGCGCCACCAACGCCGTCTTTAAACATGTGTGACCGTCAATCTGTGGGAATACTGGATGGAAACACAGCTGCTAAATGCTCATTTGTCTCTCTCTTCTGCTCCAGTCCAGTAAACTGGGCTCCACTAAGATCAGCAGCACTAAGAGATCCTCAACCAAGCTGTCAAACATCCAGCCTGACCCCGCCCCCAGCACAGGCCCCGCCCCCCACAGACAGCTGACAGGTACAGGTCGGTTCATCTCATCGGTCCCTGTCTGTGGAGCATCATCCACCACTACGTTATCACTGAACCCTGCTTTCAGAGCTCAATTGTGGTCAATCAATTTGATTCCAGACTCATTAGAACTACATATTATATGGCGTGATGCAATCTAAATAATCTTACAAGCAACGAGACAATATGCTACAACTTTCTAGAGTAATTCACACTGAATACATTTTTGTTCGACCGAGCTGATCCTGAGTAAAGAAGCTAATCGTGCTAGATGACACTTACATGCTGAACCAATACACGTCTTG
>NW_023339762.1:27388827-27397391 GCF_004916995.1 Morone saxatilis | reverse complement strand
TTTGGATTGTGAGGACTTAATGATGAATATTTAGTTTAGTGATTCTCTGACCGGAATCATAGTCCATAATCTGCCGCCTCAACCAGCAATCCTTTTGCAGAGGCTCGCCCTCAAACACTTGATCCCAGCTAACAGACAGCAGATGGATCAATGGGTGGATGTTATGAATAAATAATTCCATCCAGGTGGACAGAAACCTGAAACTCTGTCCCGACAACGTTCTCTGAAACTGTGACGGTTTTTTGTATGAAACATTTAACAACAAAAGGAACAGAAAGCTTGTTTATATTCTTCAACAAATATAATGTTGGTGTCAGTACTGAGAGTTCCTGTAACAGTGCTTCAACAGGTTAAAACATATTTCACTTCCATACTGGTAAAAACAATCTGAAGCATATTGGTTGGCACTGGTTCCATGTCGATTTGGTTCTGTAGAGACCGATCAATAATGTTTCCCCAAAACACACGTAGAGACTGCAAAGTGCCACTTTGTACACGTTAACTTCGTTGAACCCTGCTAGTTTGAGTTCTTTGAAAGGTCACAGATTAAACACAGTGAAACTCTTCTTTCTGTCCAGACTCTAGGACCCAGGGGACGTCTGGAGACACGCCGTTTGGAAGAACGCACGGTACGACAGGAAGTCCCTCAAGTTTAACACAAGTTGGTTTGAATGCTTCTGGACTAACTGATTCTGTGTTTCCATAGTTTCCAGTTTGGAGATGCTGTCCAGAGAAGGGGAGGGTCAGCAGGTCATAGGTCGGGCCAGTCTGGACATCTTCTCCCCGGTCAGAGAAGGTCAGAGGTCACTCTGTTGGTTTTATTGTGCCTGAAACCTTCAACTCTTAAACTCCACCTCGGAGTTTCCAGGTGTTGCGTTTGTTTTAAAAGTAGTGTGTGAGGAGTGAAATAATAAATCTTTTCCTCTGACGTGTAGCTTATTTTATTGTTATTTTATTTATCAGACGGCACATTTTAGAAACAGCAGTGTCTCCTTCCAGAAATGAATACCTGGTTACTTAATATTGTGGATGTTCCCGACAACTACTTTCCCTGTCGATTAAACAGAAATTTAAATTCAGACTAGTTAACTGTAAACTGAACAATGTATTCATCCATTCACACCAAAACAATCTAGATGATCAATATTACTGCAAATAAGAGCTGGTGAACTGTTGTTGTCTCAGACTCTCATTCAGGTGCCAACTCGCACCGGAAGACCCCCCTGGGGACGCCCCTGGTAGCCTCTGCAGGGCGATGCTACAGCCCGCTGTCCGTCTTCCAGACCCCTCCCCCAATCAAAGAGGAGGAGCCAATCCCTGCCGCAGCAGCTGAACCATGTGACTCCAGAAAGGTGCTGACCTCTGACCTCTGACCTCACTCTGTATAGAAATGATCTGCATGATATGACTCAGTACAATGTCATGTAACAGCGCCGCTTTAAAACATTGGTCTTGATTGACAGTCCGACAAGGCCAGCAGCTCCAGTGTGGAGGGCGAGGCTCAGACTCCGCCCACATCATCCCAGCAGACCAATCAGAGTCAGCCGGCCCCGCCCTTCTTCACTCCAGAACCCGGCCTGAGGAGAGCCAACAGTATTCAGACCCAGCTGAGCTACGACTCCCCTTTACAGGGAGCTCCAGCAGGTAGAGAACGGCGGCGGCGCTGCAGCTGACGAGGCTGTCAAACGTTAAATTACAGTGTTTAGTTACGTCAGCTACGGAAACCTTTCGTACGGTTTCTGATTGTTGGTCTGTACCTTCAGGTCCGGCTCTGTCGGCGGCTGTTTCCTCCTCTCTCTCCCAGAACATCGCTGACGTGGTGGGACAGGCAGGAGCTGCTCCTCTCACCTCCCTGCAGATCCACTTCATCCAGAACATGATCCATGAGACTCTGGAGGACTTCAGGTTCGTCCCTGACTCCTTTTAAAGGCTTCCAGCACAAACTGTTGAGTATGATATGGTTTTGATGAGTCTGCTCCTCCTCTTCAGGGACGCCTGTCACAGAGACATCGTCAACCTGCAGGTCGAGATGGTCCGACAGTTTTACATCCAGCTGGTACGAACATCACACATTTTCTGTTTCAGCTTCTTCCTGCAGCCCGTTAACAGTCCACGTTCACTGGTTTTTATTCATTGTTTCTTTCTTTCTTTAAATGTTTTTTAAAGAAAGAAACCGACCTCTCCTCCTCAACTCTTAGGGGTTTATGGACTTTACTAATGGACTTTACTTGTTGCTACTGTGGCTAACCCCTAACAACAAGTAAAGCTATCTGAAGCTGAGCAGCCGGAGGACGTCAGAGGGAAAACCAGGAAATATAAAATAAAACCTGATCCAGTTTCACCAAAACCACTGAAGTTGAACTTCTGTACAGTAATCAGTGAATCGTATTTTCAACCTAAAGCTTGTTCTGATAAAACATTCAGAGCTTCAAATCGCCAACGTAGGGTTTAGACAGAATGAGTCTCCTTTAAGTTGTTGATGAACTCGCGCTCTCTTTCAGAACGAGATCCACGGTCTGATTGAGAAATACTCTGTGAACGAGTCTCTGGTGGAGGAGATCGAGAAGCTGAAAGAGGAGAATCGCAGGCTGAAGACCAACTACTGACCCTCCGATCCACAACGGTTCTGTAACTGTCCCACCGAGTTCAGCCTCCCCCAGACCGCATCCCCTCCCCCGCTGAGGTCAGAGAAGGTTCTGGTCCCGGGTTTGGGATGTGGTTTGAACTCTGTCAGAATAGAGCCAGAGCAAAGGAAGCTGCCTCCCTGTTGGACTCTGCTGCCTGCTGGTTGAGGACTCTGTCCACCACCGCCCCCTTCAGTCTGCGGAGGTCGAGCAGCGCCGCAGCGCGAGTGCCTTGTTCTGTAGCTGAAGAACAAACAGATGATGCAACAAAACGTCCGTCTGATCCTTCAGACCAACGTTTTCTTACATCAGCAGCCGGTTGCTTCGTGTGTGCCTCCATCTTTTTTAAAGAATAAAGAAGATTCGTATTGAAAATAAAACAAGAACTCGTGTTTTATTTAACAAAATTTAATCTGAAACACAAATCTACTGCTGGAAATTCATCCAAATCTCAAACAAACAAACTCAATCTGGGAATTCAGAGGTTTTCCGGTCCTGGAAACACCTGGAAATGTTAGTATTCACTCAGATATATACTCAGCTGTTAGGATAAACACTTCAGAGTGGGTTTATCTGACTGCACTGATCTTTCAGCATCCATTCTCCACGCACACATTAATCTATTACTGATCAGATTTCTTGTCCCCTAGGTTGATTAATACTTCATTACCTGAAACTGCAGCTCAATGCTGTCCTATATTGTCAACAATACCTGAAACTTCCTGCAGTTACTGTGTTCACAGTTGTTCTTTACTGTTGATATAATCTGAAATATCCATTAAATATGTCACTCAGTCGTTTACTCTGATAGAAGAGAGCTTCCTTAAGGCAGAGATCTCAAACTGACGTACTCCACTATTTTAACTTGAGGGGAAAAGTGAGGTGGAATAAATAATAATGATGGCTGTGCTTGACTTAAATGTCTCATTGTACCAACATGCACAATATGACAAACACCTGAAGGTATGGGAGCCTGTTTCTGCAAGTAAAATAAAGAAAATACAATGAGATGAGATAAAAATCTATAATTATACTAATTAGTTTATCTCATAATTATGACTTTCTATCTTATAGTTTCAACTTTTTTATCATAATTATGACTTTTTCATTTCATCATTTTCACTTTAAGGTCAAACTTTGAGCTTCCATATAAATATGTATTAGTGTTATTAGTATCTGTATAGTTATTGATAAAACGACATAACAATCATAATAACATCTTCCTCCATTTTATTTATAGAATATAGTTTTTGCTACCTTATAAAGGTTATAAAAATCCTTTAAAACACGAAATTCACTGCTGCTCTCTAAGCAGTTGTGCGCATGTACGGAAGCGTTTGTTGTCCGTTTTGGGGGATTACTATCTCTGCGTGCGCTGCTCTTTGGTTGTTTACTTTCTGAGCTCGTTAGAAAACGTTAAAATATAAAGCTACCGTTTAACGTTACTGTTGATGAGGCTGCCGCTGACCTCGGGTCAGTTTTAAACAAACTCAGTTTTATTTCTTTTAGCACATTTAACCGCCGTTAGCACTGTTAGCTTGCTCGCTAACTCACAAACTGAACTTTGAACTTTGAGCCGACGTTGGAGCAGCTGCTGCGGAGAGCAGAGGTCATCCGACAGGTAAGACTCTTCTCTCTGATTATAAAGCGCAGTAACATTCATAACATTAATACACTGAAGCTGAACTTTATGTTGATATTTCTGCTCCTTTCATCGTCCACTGACAGCTGTTAGCAGTTTAATGAGTGAGGAAGTTCTCAGAATGACTAGTTATTAATATCAGTGTCAGTATAAATACACATATTTAACTAACACTGTTTCTCTGCAGTAACTCAAACATCCACTGTAGTTTATTCTCTGCATATTGTTCATATTACTGAATCCACTAAAATACATATCCCAGCGTCCTTTGCGCTGTTTACAAATGTTATTGTTTGTTTATATCTACACTCAGTAGTTTATTTTGCTGAGCTCGTTGTGCTGTTTGTTATTCTGTTTCTGTCCTTAAAGAATCACACACAGGCTCACATATATAACAGTACAATAAACTTTATGAAACAACGTTTACAACACATTTAATAGTTTGTCCTCTTTTAAATTCAGCAAACCGCTCTCCGGTTGTTTTCTTCATTTTTGGAGGAACTCTTTGGAGACTTCAGCAGCACAGATTGGAACATTTGTGTGGTCAAATTAACAAACAATGCTCGAGTTTGGGGCCCCTGGGGGCCGCGGGGTCCTAACAGCAGCTTCTTTGGCTTATAGGGAGGGCCGGCTCCACACAGTGTACAAATCTATTATTCTACTAATATATATATATATATATATTGATTATTTTCTATATAAAGATGGAGCTCATTTTAACTTCTTTTTACACTGTAAATCATTTTTATTACCATCATTATTAGAGTCTGTAGAAGAATCTAAAGCTATCGGAGTAAAAAGTACAATATAATGTTTCCAAGTAGAGTCCAGGTATTGTTCAGTAAATGTACTTTCTGAAGATTAATGTGAACTTGGTTGTCTGTTTTGCAGCTCAGCCCCCTTCTCTTCCTCCTCTTCCTCTTCCTCCTCCCCTGAGACGATGGCGAACCCTCTGAGGGCTGAAGTGGTCCGACTTTATAAAAATGTGAGTCTGTATTTTTTGATTCTGGATGAAATGTTTGTATCAGACTCCTGATCGTCGTCTGAATGTGATTTAATGGTGAAACCAGCGGCGTTAGTTTCATTAACCAGCGGGAATAAATCCTTTAATTCCATCAGGATGAAACTGACGGTAAAAGATTAATGTGGACCCAAATACAACGTATTTAAATTCTATAAATGAGTTGTGTATCATTAAATATGATCTCATTTCCACATTTTAGGCCAAACTCATTTTTAACAAAGTTTTTAGATTATTTCCAGGATTTTTGATCTTTTTATTCAGTTTCAGGTGTTTGTGACTGAAAAATAAGTCTCAGAATTTCCAGAAAAGAACAAAAGATCAAACATGTCTCTGTCTGTTCCCACACATCTTCTGGAATCGAAATTTAGAGACGAGTTTTTCCGTCTTGGAAACGCCTGTAAATCGATTACAAAGACCAAAGATCCTGGAAAGAGTCGGCCATGTCCTGGAGAATATTCATTGTATTTTGTCTGAAACTGCACAGTGTGACTCTTTAAAGCCGGTTTACTGGAGGGAAAACGTTAACGCTCCCTTTTTATTTCAGCGCCGTAAAGACCCTGAAACACTTTATTATGAACCTTAAAACTGGCTCATTATGAGGCTGATCAGTAAATGATACGACTGTCCTGAACTGCTGAAACCTGGAAAAGAAAAGATTCTCTTTCATACCAAGAGAAACTTTCTTCCTCCTGAGTGAACAACGCTCTCCTTCCTCCACAGCTCCTCTACCTCGGGCGGGAGTACCCCAAAGGAGCCGACTACTTCAGGGACCGTCTGAGAGCGGCGTTCGCCAAAAACAGATCGGTGCAGGACCCGGAGCAGATCAAGGAGATGATCGGTCGGGGGGAGTACGTGGCCCGAGAGCTGGAGGCGCTCTACTACCTGAGGAAGTACAGAGCCATGAAGAAACGCTACTACGAAGAGTAACAGACACTCACACTGGCAGAAACCACAGGACCCATTCGTCCTGCTGGAAGTACGAGACAAACATAAGAGGAAAAAAATCTTTGAATTTATTGCAAACAGCGGACGCCGTCCCCTCGAGACAAAAACAGAATCACTGATTCAGTACAGAGAGAAAACAAATAAAAGTATAAAAAAGACAAGTTGTGAGGTGATGGTCCTTCAAATACTGGCGGGACGAGAGCGCCAACCCGTCTGTCTCTGGAGGACGTCAGAGGTTTGAGGCCGGGGGGGCGAGGCAGTCCCCGTCAGCCAGGTTGGCTCTGCAGATCGGACACGTGGGGTTATCCTGTCGGTGGAAAACAGTCTTATTCTCTTAACCTGTTCATTATAAACCTGTAAAACAACAAACTAGCTCAGTCAGAGTACGAGGCCACAGCACGAGTTCTTTAAGAGTTTCATTCTGGTGATCATCCAGGAAGAAACCGTCAGTGTGGGATCGAGGTAAAGATCGCAGTCCGGTGCTTCTACAGCGTCTAAAGTCCGAACCAACTAGCATAAAGCCAGAGTCACTAATCAATACTCTCATCATTAAAGCATCAATCAACCTGATCAGCCTTTATCAGGTTAGGCTCGTCGTTTCTGTAAGTGAGATCTAAAACGCTTATTGGACAACGCATCCATATGCAGGTTTCAGTTTGAATCCAACTAAAATAGCTCGCCTGCACGCAAACTCCCTTTAAGAAATATCACATTATTAACATTCCTAACGTGTTCGTAACAACACGTAACTCTAGAAACTGCTGGCTGTGTTTGTGGCGGGAACGTAACGCGTGTTACCTTTAACCATCTGTCAATACACTGGACGTGGTAGTCATGGAAACAGGGCAGCATCCTCAGCTTCTCCCCGTCAGTGTAGTCACAGAAACAGATCTGACACCTGTCAATCAGCAGAAGGTCAGAGGTCAGAACAGACAGCAGCAGACAGTAGACTCTGAGGTCCTGGTCCAGCTCAGACCAGCTGCTGGACTCACTGAGTGTTTCCGGCGCCGCTGGCAGACTTGAAGGTTTTGGTGGGAAACCTCTGGATTTCCCTCCGGCTCAACTTTTTGGACACGACGGCTCCTTGACGCTCCTCGAACTCCAGCAGAGCCTAAAGACGACATCAGCAGTTCTACGGGTCAGCGTCGGTTTAAATCTGCTAAATAAAAACATTCCTCTTCCTCGTCCTCTTCCTCACCTCGTAGTCGTTTCCCTGAAGGTTTGTTGAAAACTCTAGCGGGGCGTTCCTCCGTCGGCCCCGGCCACGTCTCCTGTGTTGACCAATCGGATCTGTGTGAAGAACCATCAGTTTAAATACGCACACACTAAACCTGCAGGTCGTCTCACACTCACAGGCGAGGGATCGGCAGGAAGCGACATTTGTTCTCGTCAGCGTCACCGTTTCCTGTTCACTTAACGCTACAACCTGCTGCTTCACGATAAATCTTCTAAAGTTCACAGTTAAAACAATCCAATTCAGAGAAAAATAAGTTTGACATTTGTTTAAATTTCATGTTTTCACAGAATAAAAAACAAATAATAATTTGCCTTCAAGGCTTCCGTAGAATTCACTTTAATTTATGTCGTCTTGTTACAATCTGTTCTTCTGGCGCCACCTACTGTTCATCTCATGAACCGACTCCTAATAATCTCATAACGAGGGAAACTGCAGCTGCTCTAACACTGGATTCCTCTCAAAGTACTGTCACTTTAAATGTTAGTTTAGAGGGTTTTAATAATAATAATAATTTAGTTTATGATCTCACCGTCTTCAAAGCCGACCAGCGGAGAGACAGCAGCCAGCATGTGAGACATCCAGCTGTGCTCCATGTAGGAGTAATACTGCAGAGGACAGCAGCTCAGTTATTGAAGCACTTTACATGTGAGAGCCTGTGATGGAACAGATGATGTGACGCTGACTCACCCTGTGGTGGCTCTGCTGATGAAGATGATGATGATGGAGGTGGTGCTGGTGTCTGCTGTGTGTCTCCTCCTGGTCGAACTGGGCCTGAGTGAGTGACAGAGACATGATGAGGTTTCCACTCGGTACAGGTGAGTGGTTGGTCTGCAGGTGAAGGATCCTACCTGCAGGCTTCGAGCCAACGCCTCGTCTTCCTCCTCCTGCGCCGAGCGAACCACGGCCTCCTCATCGTCACTGATGACGATCTCCTCCAGTGCTGCACAAACAAAGGAGAAAATAAAGGATCTTGTTTTGGATCAATGATTCAATTTACAAGTTAGAATAATTATCAGGTTTTCTGTTTTTACATTTACGACCTTTTAAATAACATTTAATTTCCATAATTAACAAACAACAACTACTGTTAGT
>NW_023339762.1:27387767-27388715 GCF_004916995.1 Morone saxatilis | reverse complement strand
CAGCTACTGTTAGTGGAACAAACAGCTTCTGTCAGTATACAGACTCTCTGAGGATTATCTGCAGCCCATTTCACATCTAGCTCCATTAATAATATCATATAGACTTTATTGATCACTACAGCAGCTGCAGATACAACAGATAACGTTTATTTATTTTGATAACGATTATTGGCGATTGCTGGAGACAGATGGTTTAGATTTGTGACTGTCAGTGGAGTCAGGTCGGCTGTGAGCTCACTGTGTAACCTTTAACAGTATCTGAATTATCTGTTAGCAGATAGATTGTTCAGACACCCGTCACTGGATTACTGTGATACTGAAGAGAAACACGTCCTCTGTGTCCTGACCTGTTGAGGCGTTTCCTTGCTCTCCGTTCAGCCACCTCCTCTCCTCTGCGGTCAGGAAGGACAGGGACTCTGAGGCGGGCAGAGGCGACCCAGACGCCGTCGCTGACATCAGACTTTGCCTCCTCCTCCAGTCCAAACAAGCAGGGCTGGCTTCTACTGCGGGGCCCGCCACTTCCTCCTCTGATACTGGAGTGAGGTAGGCCGATGAGGAGGAGGAGGAGGAGCAGGAGGAGGAACAGGATGCAGTGGACACCGGGGCCTCCAGCCAGCTGCTCAGAGGGAACGCCCTCAGAGATGAAGCTGGAACGAAGCTCTGCTCCCCCATCGCCGCCACCAGCCGCCTGCGTTTGGAATTATGAGAGAAACCTCGTTCGGTGCCAGAAGGAACTTCCGGTCGTCCCGGAGAGCTGCCGACCGCCACCTGAGGACGGAGAAACAACACATCAGGACACACGCAGCCGATGGCGGCGAGGACGAGCTCAACTGGTGACTTACAGGACTGAAGTGTTCCTCTGCGATGCGACCACGTCTCCTCCGTTTGCCGAGCTGTGGGCTGAAACCAAACACATCTCACATCAGAGCCACAGCTTGTTTAATGCGT
>NW_023339762.1:27387069-27387698 GCF_004916995.1 Morone saxatilis | reverse complement strand
CAGACTCCCTCAGAGAAGCACTCAGTTTTAAAGGAGTTGTTGAGTGAGGAGAAACCTGATCAACTGAAACGCCGTCTACGACAGATTCTTCTTTATCGTGACTTCAGCTGACGTTACAACTTAATTCATTTATTCATTTGTGTATAAACTTTGTGTCTGTATGTCCCACAATGCACCACAGAGCGACTCTCCTGCTGCTGACAGCGCAGGTAAAACTCTCAGACTGAAAGAGTGAGAGCTAATCAGTGTTCCACTCGACATGGAGTCTGTCCTTCCTCCTCCTGTTCTGTTAATATTGTCTCTCTGACGGGTTACTGTGGTAACCAGATAGACAGCGAGTTTACTTACAGGACGCCAGTGGAGTAGGCGGTTAGAGTTCACACTACAAAAGATCAAATGTGTCCCCGACCACCTCAGCAAGAGCTCTGAGCTGTCCGACCACAGTGCGTCTTTGTGCTGGTTTATACTGGATTCAGAGCAACAGGACGCGTGTTAACATCCGCTGTAAACAGACTCTCACTGGTGACGACAGATCTTTGCTGAACGGAAAGAAACTTCATGGAAATACCCCAGTTTTCCTTCACTTTCACTTTCTGAGTGACTAATGCCACAACAGTGTGTGTGTGTGT
>NW_023339762.1:27385119-27386923 GCF_004916995.1 Morone saxatilis | reverse complement strand
ACACACACACACACACGTGTAGAGCTGTAGCACCTGTGCAGGTGAGACAGAGCCACGTTACCTGGGTGTCTCTGGGACGATGATGGAGAGATCATGATAGAGGACATCAGCCGGGTCCAGGAGGCAGCCTCGGTTCAGACCTCCGGGACTGTCCGGCTCAGACGAACAGGGACTGCCTTCCATGGCCTCCCTGCAGCAGTGACACACCTGGAATCACCTGGAATCTGTGACACACCTGGAATCTGTGACACACCTGGAATCAGCTGGAATCCGGACTCATGTCCTCCAGATGTGTTGGACCATCCACCTGGAGGAGAGTCGGAGAATGTAAAGGTTGGATTATTGCAGACGGATTAAACACAAAGAGTCCAATAAAACCCGCGTTGTTACCGGAAGTCAGTAAAAACAAACTCGTCCGTTTGTGAGCCGGTTAGCTCCGAGCTAACGTTAGCAGAACTAGCTCCATAAAGACGAACAGAACCATAAATTAATGTGAAATCAATTAAACTTCACTGCTATCGCCCACAGTGACATTATAGACCTGATATCTCTTCACTTTACCTGGTAGTTGTAGTCTTTTTCTCGGTTTGTTAGCGGAAGATCTGCAGTTTGTGCGCAGCCGCTGGACTCACAACAGGAAGTGGACTCACAAATAAAAGCGGCGAACTTCCGGTGTCTCACCCAAAAAGCACCGAAAATCCCTCCGGTTAATTTGTTTCAATTTTAGTTTTATTTTTAATTTTCCATTTTGTTGTTTTTGCTTTCTATTTTTCTTATTCAACAATAACAGATATTTTTGTTACTCACTTTACTTTATTCTTTATAAATGAATTAAATATATATTTTTTAAATTCAAACTGTATTAAAGGAGTTTCAGAGAGAACACAGCACAATAAAATAAAATAAATAAAACAGAACCTTCTTGTGTACATCTATTTCATTTTATTTTTAGGACTTCTGTTCTGCTTATTGTATTTTGGTATTTTGTATTTTTATATTTAATTACATTTTGTGTATTAGAACCATCATTTTGCAAGTAAAGTTTAAAAGGTGTTATATGAATAAAGTTATAATTATTATTATTAGTACTATTAGTATTATTATGTGAATATAACATATAATAGACTTTATTGATCCCACAGCAGGGAAATTCATTTATTACAAAGCAACACAAACAATTATATATTAAATAGATAATACACATATTATTGAATACAAGGTGGGTAGTATTATAATTAATATTTATATATTTATAAATAAAGAATAATAAATAATATATTAATTTAATACTTCCTCCACCGGAACAAAAAGATGGCGCTGCGGTCGCGCATTTTGTATAACGGCTGCTGCGCTCTTTTCGCGGGTGAGCGACGTTAAGTCCCGCCCTACTCTGCCTCTGATTGGCTCATGCTGATATCCATGACAAACCTAACTCATTCGACCAATGAACGGAACTTGTACCAGCCAATCAGAGGCAGAAGAGGGCGGGGCATAACTGCAACCCTGAGGCGGGAAACCGCTGACCGACCGGAGTTGTGGCGGGAGTCGAGTTAGCTCCGTTAGCTCCGTTAGCTCCGCTTTATGTAAGTTAGTTTGTGTTTGTGTAAATATTTGAGTGTAGCTTCACTCAATAAAGCTAGAAGCCACATCATTATAAGTTTGCTTTAAATAATTAGCCTAAATTAAGTTGCCTGTTAATGACATTAGTGAAACTGTAGCTATATCAATTAGATAGCAGCTAACGCTAAGCTAATATTATCCGTTAGCATCGTTAGCATCATTAGCATCATTAGCACCGTTAGCA
>NW_023339762.1:27384833-27385068 GCF_004916995.1 Morone saxatilis | reverse complement strand
TTAGCATCATTAGCAGGATCCTGCCTCTGAATTTATTCCGACAGGTTGTAAAATGGCTACAGCGAGAAGACAGATGAAGAAAAAACACCCAGAAGAAAAATCAGATAAAAATGTGTTTGACTTTAGTCCGGAGCAAGTAAAGAAAGAGCTGAGCGGGTCGGACGACGACGGCAGAGCAGGTACATGCTAACTCTATAAACTAACTTTAACTATAACTTTAACTATAACTTTAACT
>NW_023339762.1:27382207-27384808 GCF_004916995.1 Morone saxatilis | reverse complement strand
TGATAAAGAAAGTGTCTCATTGTTTTGCTAGCAACCATGCTACTAACATTTTCACTGTTTGGGACCCACTGGGGACCTTATTGGGAGGATTATAACCTACTTTATCCTGATTTGGTCACTTCCTGTACCTCTCATAGCGTCACGTTCCTTTGTTACCGTAACCTGATACCCCTGAAATTTTAATTATAATGAATTCATGCTGTACATTTGTACAATTTTAAAAGTTTCTGGTATCTAAATCAAATGATTTATGAGTAACATGCCAAAAAGAACATAATTTGGCATCCAAACCAAGTCATCTTCAGGAAATAATATCTGCAGCGTCAGGTTCTCAAGTTCACAGCGATGAAGTCAAAAAGTGCAAATGGTCAAGTCACGATTCATAAAGGGAGTGGTGTGTGTGGTGTGTGTGGTGTGAGTGTGAGTGTGAGTGTGAGAGTGTGTGTGTGAGAGTGAGTGTGTGTGTGGTGTGTGGGATTGGGATGTGAGGATGTGTTGCAGGCAGTCGGCGGTCTGTAACCCCCCCCCCCCCCCGCTAATTAGCTGCCACACATCTTGACCAATCACGCGGCTTTAACAGGAAAAAACGGGAAAATACAGGAAAAAAAATCCGGATCTGGCTCCCAATCAGGAGCCGGCTCCCGTCGTTCACTTCAAAGAGCCGGCTCTTAGAGCTGGATCGTTCATGACCGACCCATCACTAGTGTTTAGATGTGCAAACCACATCAAATACGCAAAAGCTTTTTCAGAGTATTTTGGAAATCCGTACCTTAAGAAAGTACTGCAGTAGACTAACGCAGTATTTTTATTTGATGCTTTTTTTTTGTCTTTGTGAACATCCCAAAAGGATCAATAAAGAGAAGTCTAAGTCTAAGTCTAAGTCTTATTATCTTTGTCCTTGATTTGCAGTCTTGTAAATTCCAAGTTTGTGACTGTTGGATGTTTGCTTTCACTTTATTACCACACTCTCTACATGTGTGCATTCAGAAGAGTGTAACTGAAACGCCCTGTATAAATAAGGGTTGATTTAAAGAGTCAATTATCCTGGTCTGTGTCTGGTATTTCTAGATACAACCAGGAGTTTACTGTTCAGACTGGTTGCAACAACAATGTGTCTTTGTAATCTCATTTGGTGGAAAGGTGGAAACGTGTTCAAAGAAACAATCCAATGTCAATAATCAATGAGGAAGTGATCATAAAACACACAGTCATGAGTTTTCAGACAGAACTAAAACTTACATGCTCTGATGTTTACTCGTCGCATTTTTGCTTTTCCTGTTAAAAAAGAAAAACATAGTGTTGGAAAAAGTCAAATTAAAGCTTCCATATGTCAGACTGTGAATCCTGTTTCTATAATAATCAGTGTGTGTGAGCAGAGAGTGAACGGGTTGTAACGCAGCGACTTCCTCTGCTGCCTGAGGACTAACATTTGAACTCAGCCTGAAATGTGGCTGCATTTATCAGGATGAAATACAGTAATTTTATGTAGCAGAATATGAAATCATCAAACACCATCAGTTTGAATTGTAAATCCAGAGCGGATTATGGCTGTCACAACACACACACACTGTAATAACAGCTGGATTAACACTCCTCACTCACACACTGCTCCATTCTTATGTCCCTACTGTAACACGAAGCTGAACGTTCACTTTTACTGATTGGAAAAAGGTGAATGTTCTTTTATTTCTCCTTTTTTAAACTTTTTTAATAGTTCAAGCTGCTACGAGCAATTACAAAACAACTAATATTAAAGAGACTGAAACTCAAACATATTCAGTTTACTATCATATAAGAGAAATATTCAATATCTCTGGAGGAACTGAAACCAGCAAATGTTTGGGGCTCAGTCATCACATTAGTTGCCAGCTGACTTATTAATTAATCGACCAACTGTTTCAGCTCTAGATGCAATGCAAATGTCAAAAACAAATCCATATAGAGGTAAAACTGTTTTCTGTAAAATATAACAAAATTAAAATCACAATTTCCCCAAGCTGAAAGCCACTTAATCCAATGTATATTACATAACAACTAACAGTCAAAAAGCCCAAATATTCCATTTAAAATTGTATAAAACAGACAAACCTCAAATTGGAGAAACTGAAAGCTGCAAATATTTTAGATTTAAGCTTCAGAAAAATGACTCAAATAATTAATTAATTATAAAAATAGTTTTCAAATTGAGAAAGAATCAGTGGAGAACTGAAGCTAAACAATAAAGTGAATAAATACCTCAGTAGTGCTGCAAATGCAACCACACCTGTGTAGGTAGATACTGACACACAGATAAATAAATGAATGTCTTACTGACCCACTCTGACTGTGAGCATGTCTCTGACAACCGGTCCCACTGCCTCTGAGTCCCGGGAGGCGTTCACTTACTGGAGCTGCCAGGAGGAACAGGTTGATCCGGTTCCGCATCCCTGATCTTGATAACATTGTTAGAGCCAATCAGCTGCAACCAGGAGGCCAGAGTCCACCTCAGGCAGCAGGTGATAGTGTCATAAACACGCTGATGGCTGATTGGCTGAACGGCTGACTTTCATGATGGAGTTCCTACATCCTGTTTGTTAATTAGCAGCTGTGACACTGATGGGG
>NW_023339762.1:27381845-27382107 GCF_004916995.1 Morone saxatilis | reverse complement strand
TTCATGCATATTGGTGAAACATGCCACCGGGGCTTTTCTTTAGGGGGCGCTATCGAGCCTAAGTACAAGACCCATATGAAACGCATTCTTCACCGTGTTTCGTGGGTTTTTGAGCATCTTTAGCCCCTCAAAAACGCAATTCATTCAGCTTGTTACAATAATTAAAAATAACTTTTATTGAATTGAATGTGAGCTGATCGGGTATCTGAGCCATTTACTTTGACGAAGGGTCGTCGTAAGATGCCATCAGCACAACGGAGCC
>NW_023339762.1:27380504-27381812 GCF_004916995.1 Morone saxatilis | reverse complement strand
GTCTCAATGCTCTTCAGGAGTTCGATGAGAGGTTTGACATCTGCAACAGAAACACTCATCTTTTAAATCTTCATCATGTCGATGAAAGATATTAATCAGAATATCAGTAAATACGTACCGCCGCTGTACATGTCAAAGTGATCGGTCTTTATGACTTCTCCCGTTTTACCTGTTAAAAAAAGAAGCTTTAATATGACAGACAATTAACCAACCGCAAACAGGTTTATTGGTTCAGAACTCACCATTTATTATAGCAATGTTTATTCCGTATCCGGCGTTGTTCAGCATCGTTCCAAGAACCCTGCGAAATGTAAATAATAATCAACAATAAACGTGCGAGCAGAGGACAGACGAGATGAACAAAGTCTCAAGCCTCAAGTCTTGGATAAGTCCTGAGTCCAACAAGTCTAGCTCCTAAACCTTAACCATTCATTATGCACCACATTAAAGTTCATAAAACAGGAACCGTTAGCATAGACTAAGAGTAAAGACTCACTGAAAGCGAAATGGGAGAAAATTGCTTCACAAGGAATCGTGGGACTGTGGAAACACGGTGACCAGTGATGCCAGCTAAGCAGTTTTGTGGCTAGATTGAGCAACTTTTTAGACTACACAGGAAACTTTCTTTTGAAGAAGCACCTTTATTTGGACATTTTTAGCAACTTTTGAAAAAAAAAATCTAAACAAACACATTTCCAAGATGGCTGCTCGATTCAAGTAATGTTGTTGTGTATTCAATGTAATGAAGTCATTACACAATGATGTCGTTAAAAGCAGTGAAGCAAACAGGAAGTGTTTGAGGAGAAGAGGGAGTTGAAGACCTACACTTTTTTCTGGACGCAGATCTTTGGACCCACAACGTTAGCCGCTCCACTGTGGATGGAGAAGCTGAAATTATCCTCTGGACAGGTTCTGTGGACACACGGTCCGGCTGAAGAGGAAACATTGATTAATCCCCCATCAGATCAACTTCAACCTTCGTCCTGATCAGGTTTAATCAATCACTAACCTGACTGTTTAAGAGGCACCTTGGAGGGCCTACTGAACATGTCTGCAGGTAAAACCTGCCGCCAGTCTGCTGGAAAAAGTTAAATCACAGAGATGTTTGAATCAGCATAGTAAAGCTTCAACAGTCTGAGTTATATAATCAAACTGGGATCTTCCAGTGTCAAACTTTGAAAAGTCCCTGATGTATAAATTAGATTTTCTCTTCCAAATCAGTCTTTACGCAGACGATACTGTCTTATACCGTGCTGATCATCCATTTCATCACTGAACAACGCTCTTTTAAAGGAATAGTTTAACATT
>NW_023339762.1:27379675-27380321 GCF_004916995.1 Morone saxatilis | reverse complement strand
TTTTTTTTCTGTTTTTGGATGAATTAAAAAAATAACAGAAATCTGCATGATTTTCCTGTTATGGATTATAATTTACTCCTGCACTATTTAATTTCTTTACAAACCTATATCGTCAAAATGAAAAATGCTATAAACACACAACGTTTCGACACACACAGTAGGGGCAGAGTAATAAATGTTGCTGTACCTTCGAACGGGTTGCCGTAGTACTGCAGGATGAGCATGAGAAACAGAACCAGCGGCACCAACACAAACATGAACTGCACCACCCCTGCAGAGAAACACAGATCTCAAAGTTGTCACCAGCTCCACCATTCACACCTGATCCCAGCAGGGAGGATGACAGACTTTAGTTGATCCAGTTTTGTGCTGTCAGTAAAAGTCCTAAACCTTTCAATCTGAAGGACATTTCTACCGACCTCGTCTGAGTCTCCCTTTCTTGTCTGTTTCGTCAAAATAATGCTAATAATAATCAGTTTATTATTAATAATCATTTCCCTTCGATTCTACTGTGAGTTTAAAATGGTTACTGCTTTGGTTAATGTGCTAGCTATTGTTTAAAGTTAACCAGCAGTTTTGTGTTTTATAATGCCAGATTATGGAAGTTAAATGATCTCATTGATTATTTATTATTAGTAGTATTATT
>NW_023339762.1:27373796-27379650 GCF_004916995.1 Morone saxatilis | reverse complement strand
GGTGTGCCGGAGTGTCCTTACAGAGTTCAGCATTCAAGGCTCTCTTGGTCCAGCACCTTCCCTCTCTCTGCCCAGCCGGTGGCTCTCTCCTGCCCACCATGGCTCCTGTCCCTGCTCCAACCGCCGCCTCTCCCGCTCCAGCCACCAGCCTCTCCGCCTGCACCGCCGGCCCGCTCTCTCTCCCACAGACCGCCCCTGGTCTCTCTCCATCATCTCCCTCTCTCGCTGCCAGCGGTCTTCCCTCTCCCTGCTCCAAACCAACTGCCACTCCCTGTCCAGTCCTGCCACAGCGGCCCGTTGCACGGACTCCGAGCTCCGCTGCGTTCTGCTCGGGCGGTGGCCGGAGCGCCGAAAGCCTCCTGTCCGTTAGTCCTCATGGCGGAGGACGAGGGAGAGGATGGGAGGGGCGGACCGGTGGTGCTGGGAGTTGGTCGGGTTGCTCTCCTCGTCCTGTGTACGGGGTGAGGAGGGGGGGCGCTGCCTCGCCAGTTCGGCCCTCCATGGCTTCGTTCATTCAGGTGAAACCACGGGGCCAGAGGATGCTGCCGTCTGCGGCGCTCTCCATTCCGCACAGGAGGCGTACTTCAGATCCTGCAGAGGACAACAAACTGAGGATCAATTTCCACCGCTGAAAGAGTTCCCCAACAAGACTCCTGATCAGCCCTGATCACTAATCAATTACTCACATTAATCCAAACTAAATACTGTCAGACAACCTGTATCAGACTTAGGCAGACCAGGGGTTCCATATTAGAATAGAAATATAGAGATATGGTACCGAGTCCCGTCGGATTCAATAGATCGTATGTCACTAACTAACCTCTGGCAGTCTGCTGCTTTCAGTGCAGCTACAGACTCACTGACTGAACTGTACTCTGCTCAGTGGTTCTTTTTGTGGGGGCCCCCCCAAAAAAAGGGATTACACTCACTGATCTTCTCACTCACACACACACCACACCACACACACACACACACGAGTGATGAAGCTGTATGATGTAACAGAAACACAGCTGATAACCTGATCAGGTTTAAAAAGCCTGATCGACGCTTCTCATCATTGTAATTGCCTCTTTCACTGAGATGACAGGTGGAGCAGGTTCACTGGTTGTGGACAGATACTGCTTCATTCACCGTATGTATGTGTGATAGATAGATAGATAGAATAGATAGATAGATAGATAGATAGGATAGATATACCTATATCTATTCTATTATCTATCTTATCTATCATATCTATCTTTCTATCTCTTATCTGTCTGTCTGTGTGACGCCAATGAGAGCGAGCTGGTTTGAGTGTGATCGCTCAGTGAGAGCTGATGTTGTCAGATAACACTACCTTGTATCTCCTCTTCAGATTGTCCCATTTCTTTGCCATCTGGTAGGTGGAGACTTTCCCCTGCAGCCCGAGCTCCTTCAGGATGGCTCTGAGAGACAGTCAGGACACATTCACATCGACCAATGAGACGCCAGATCTCCAGGAACAGCTGGTATCACACACATAGAACTGATAGTATCTTACTTCCAGGCGGCTTTGGCGGCGTTCCTCCTCCCGGTGAACAACGCCTCGTTGGCAGCTCGAAGTTTAATCATCCTCCTGGTGTCCTGGTCCGTCACTGCGGCACAGAGCGGCACAGTTTGGTCTACGTTCTAACAGTATGAATAAATATCTTCCACAAACACATAAATAATAACAAACCCAGAACAACCCGTCTTACTTTTATACGAGAGGTCCGAGGGCGTGGAACACTCCTCCCCGCTGGCGTCGATGTAGGTGACATTCCCGTCGGCCTCGGCGTTGTCTCCGCCCACCATGCTCTCCAGCTCCGACACGCTGCTCCTCTCCGCCATCAGGCAGTCTCTGTCGGGAGGCGGGGATGAGCCGAAGACGCCGTCCTCCTCGCTGCTCCACACGGGCGTCACTCGGGGAGCTTTCCCCGCCAGCCGTCCCTCCAGAGCGTCGCTCATCAGCTGGAACCAGGGCCAGGAGGCCGGGTTCGTCTGGCCCTCCATCCCCCGAGGAGGGAACTTCAGGTCCTGCAGACACACACACACACACATTCATCTATTAACGGAGGAGAGATCTGTTGTTTCAGGGCAGATTCAGATACAGATTATTAATCAATGAGACAGATAATCGATTATTATGGTGTTATTCACATGAATCATTCATTCATATAAGTCATATTAATCAGTCTCACTGTGGTGATATGAGCCTGAAATAATCAGATATTTCTGTGATTTAATGTCATTAAACTACATCATGATGCTGATTATAAACAGTCTGGATTCACACTTTGTCGGCTCGGTCAGCAAATAAACATCCGTTAAAACACTTGTTTTCTGAATGGAGTTTGGTTGAGCAGGGCTTTGCTAACGCAGATTAAAGGGTGAATATCTGCTCACACACACTGAGGACTGATGAGTCACCTTGAACTTGGTCTTCAGGTTGTCCCACTTCTTGGCGACCTGGTCAGGTGTTATCTTCCCCGTCAGACCCATCTCCTTCACGATCCCCCTGTGGACCAAACAAACCCGATCAGGGACATAAAACCTCTCCTGAAGGATCTACAGCTGCTTTATTTCAGTGCTGAGATGTTTACCTCCAGGCCGGTTTGGCCGTGTTCCTCCTCCCCGTAAACAGAGACTCGTTAGCGGCTCGTAACTCAATTAGTCGCCTGGTGTCTTCCTCTGTCACTGAGGGTGAAAGGTCAAAAATCAGTTATAAATTATAGAAGAACAGAGCTGAACCACTGTGGACGGTACGAGAGGAAGCTGTTTGACAACCTTCAGCAGGTCGGTAATGTGGATCTGTGATGTTCGTTTCAGTCTGACTGAGATCAAACATCAGAACACAAAGAGTACTTTATACTACTGTGGTTTTATACTGTGGTTTTAGTACTTTATACTGCGGTATTAGTACTTTATACTACTGAGGTTTTATACTGAGGTTTTAGTACTTTATACTACTGTGGTTTTATACTGAGGTTTTAGTACTTTATACTGAGGTTTTAGTACTTTTACTTCAAGCAGCTACAAGGAAACGTGATTCTGGCGCCCCCTGTGGAGAATTATTCGATCTTCTCTCTGCAGGTCTTGTTTGTTTATGCAGGTCATACAGAGGCATCCATACTAAACTGAGACTGTTTCATAACCTTGAAGTAAAGAAAAGAGCTCAAAAGTAAATCAATGTAAAGAAAAAACTCAAGGCAGAGCAGAAACTCTTCTGTGTGTATTAAAGGAGTGTGGTGGCTCTGAAGAGAGAGACATACAATGAAAACACATTTTTTATTCCACACATTCTTCCTTTTCAAAACCCGGCACCTACATTACCCACAATGCATCTCAGCAGTTCAGATCCATGTTGGTTTTCTTACATTTGTAGGTGAACTCGGCCATCCGGTGCAGCTCTCCCAGCGCCGAGGATCCGTTCTTCTCCTCGTTATCAACCAGCAGGTCCATCTCCGACTCCGTCAGGAACTCGGCCATCCCCCCTCGGCTCCGGCGGGCTCGTTTCTTGGGCGTGGGCGACAGCGGCTCGCAGTCCTCGTCTTCGTCCTCCACGATAGGCGTGAGGATTGGCGCCGCCCCCGCGAAACGCCCCTCCATGGCGTCGTTCATTCGGTAGAACCAGGGCCAGGAGCTCGGGTTTGTCTCCACGCCTCGAGCAGGAAACTTCAGCTCCTGGTAGAGACAGAAAGCTCTACAGATCGTCCACAGAGGGACCGTACCCTCCTGTCACTGCCACCAACTCCTGTTATCCGTCACCCGCAGGGTCGTCTCTGCGAGTGACGGATAGGTGGTCTCTGGAGTTGGAGGTGCCCCGACCTACCTTGTATCTCCTCTTCAGGTTGTCCCACTTCTTTGCTAACTGATCCGTGGTCAGCTTCCCCTGAAGACCCAGCTCGTACAGAATGGCTCTGCAAGAACGGAGACGCAGGATTAGACCCTCCTGAAGGAACCAGGTCTTTGGACCTTTCACGAGTCAGCATTTATTGGTTCTTTTAAAATTCATTATGATGTTATTGATTTATTGAGAAATGACTCTGATCTGTTGGTGTAATTATCAGTTTAGCTCTCATGATGAAGAGTTCTACACAATAAAATAAACGTTTGAACACCAAACCAGATTCTGACTGTTAATGGACCGATGGAGTTATTTCATTTGCCATCAAACAAAGATTTTATCATTTAAAGATTAAAACTAAAACATAATTAACTGCACAACTCAAAAAGATTTTAGAGACATTTCAGATATGACCGACAGGAAACTGTGGACCCGGTAACAAACTCACCTCCAGGCCGGTTTGGCTGAATGTTTCCTGCCGGTGAAGAGTGCTTCGTTGGCGGCTCGAAGTTTGATCATTCTCTCCGTTTCTGGTTCCGTCACTGAGAACAACAGTCAGAACTATTTTACAGTCAGATAACGGATTTATTCTGTAGACACATTTAACTCGTTTTATTCCTCCGTGTTTAACGATGCAGGTTTGTGATGAAGACTCTCGGGTTCATTACAGGTCAGTGTGACCACAGTTAGTTTACACTGACGAAACATTAACCTCCAATCAGGATTTGTTTTATTGACATGGTTGCACCACTGTTATACTCTTTATGAACCACAGCAGGCCGCAGCAAACTAAAGACAGCCATGTGTCCATCATCAGTTCCAGGACAACGCAGATTGTTTCCAGGATTTCAGGTCATTTTAATTTATTTCCAGCGTTTCCATGACAGGCTGACGTCCTGAACTAAAGAACGACTAAACCCCCAAACCTCTTGTTTCTGCTGCCTCATAAAGCTATAAATACACAGTGAGCGCCCTCTGCTGGTTGGAACCGGCTGAGTTCTGCTGTTGGCTGATCTGGGCTCAGTTAACGTCTCCACTCTGCTACGTCGCCGTTAGTCTACAACAGCATGAATGTGACTCTTAAAGCTCCGGAGACTCTCAGCATCGTAAACAACTCTTCATTACACTTGAATACTCTGGTGCACTTTGACTCCGCCTACTTTTATAGGAGCACTCGGTCATCCTCCTCCAGCCCATCGGGACTCCCTCAGTAGGAGGAGCCTCTGTGGGAACTGTCCCATCATCCTCAGCGGTTTCCGCCGCCACCGTGTCCTCCATCTCCGTCTTGATGAGGAACTCCAGGATGTCGGTGTTCTCCTGGTTCTGGTTCTGGTTCTGGTTCTGCTGGCTGCTGCAGCGGTGAGCGGCGTGGCCGGCGCTCTCGGGGCTCAGGACCAGGTTGCTGTTGTAGAGGCGACCCTGCATGGCTTCATCCATGATGTGGAACCAGGGCCACGACTCCACCACCCCCCCGATGCCGTCTTGACCCTGGTAGGGCTGCTTCAGGTCCTGGAAGACACCACCACACTTACAGACACCTGCAGCCCCGAAACCCATCGACAACAAAGTCCTGAACTAAATCTGAAGACCGGCGGAGAACTGACGGGTCAGACTCAGGTTGGATCCGTTAACACAGTTCGGTTCTGGTCGTATCAGCGCTCACCTGTCGGACTCACCTTGTACTTCGTGCGCAGGTTGTCCCACTTCTTGGCGATCTGGTCTGCAGTCAGCTTCCCTTCGAGACCCAGACCTTTAAGGATGGTGCTGAGGGGGGGACAGGGTGGGGTCAGAGGTCAGAGGTCAGAGGTCAGCGTCAGAGCAGACTTACAGCAGCTTTGGTCCGTACCTCCACGCTATCTTGGCAGAGTTCCTCTTCCCGGTGAACAGAACCTCGTTGGACGCTCTGAACTCTATGAGCCTCTTCACATCGTCCTCAGTCACTGCAGGGGTCAAAGGTCAACAGGTCAAAGGTCAACAGGTCAACAGGTCATCACACACACACTCACACTC
>NW_023339762.1:27369861-27373696 GCF_004916995.1 Morone saxatilis | reverse complement strand
AGACTCCAGAGACACAAACACTCATTTTACCTTCAGATCATCGTAACTTCATTAAAGTGGACAGAAACAGAATAAAACTCATTAAAACCGTCTCTGTTAGTGTTTTAAAGGTCCTTTGATAAGCAGGTCCTTTATCACCTCCTCACTGTGTTGGGTTGAGGTGTATTTGACTCTAATTAATGAACTAAACCTGCATGAAAGCAGTGATTTCATTCACTGGTCAAAAACATTCAGCTGACATATTTAACTTTAATTTAAAATCCTGAAAAGTGAATCCTTATGGTTCCAAAAGGCGTCCTGATGGGGACAAATAAATAAACTATAGTGTCAGTGTCTCTATATTATAGCATTTATTTATTGGATTCATTCTTCGCTGGTAACTGCAGGGAAAGTGAAGTAGTTTAAATGAAACAGCAATGTTTGGACAAAAGGCCTCGGTGCAGCTTCAGCCGGCAGCTGGATGCAGATACAGTCGCTCCTCTGTGTGCAGCAGCTGACCGTCCCGTCTGTCACACCCTGGGACTGATACACAACCAGCACATCCTCCCCAACCAACCCTGCACAGACAAGTCTGCTTCTTCTCCGTCGTCACACTGAGAGAGAGTCTGTACAACCTGTGAGGTTTTACACAACGTATGCTTCAACAACATCATTTACGTCCGTTTTTTATCGCTTTATTGATATTTTTGGTTCAGTTTGGTTCATTTTAACTGACTTTCAGCACAAACTCAGCTTTAAAGGTTCCATATGTAAGATTTTATGGATTATTTTTATGTATTGATCACATTTTAGTGCCACAGGTTGTGACTGATTTATATGTTTGTATGTAGGGATGTAGTTCAAGTAAAAAACTGTCAGGAACCCAAAATATAAGACAAATGACACAGGTGCCTTTAAAATAAATCCAGTAATTAGTGAATGTTAAAATATTGTTCCACAATTTATACACACAAATACAGCAGAAAATATAAATAAAGGTTTAAAAGTTCCTCTCAATAAAATGTTTTATGGTCTGCAGATATAAGTGAGTTGTTCCTTTATTGATCTCCTGTAGGGGAAATTCAGATTTAGCAGAGCAGCACAGAGGGATGTAATGCACAGAGCAGAAAAAGGATAAAAATACAATAAAATGTAATAAAACAAAAATACAATAAAAATCTAAAATATATATTAAAAATAAACACATATACAATAAAGTGGGGTATCGTCCAGACGGATAACTGTACATAACTATAAGTGAGATGCTGTGTGAAAGCTCCACATCAGCACTTTTACAGAGTTCCCAAAGGTCCTGGAAAATGAAGAAAACATGAAGCCAGACGATAAGCTGCTATTTGATGCTGTTTGTCACTGAGACTGAAACAAACTGTCTGAACCAGATTTAAAGGATTCAGAACAAAAACACTCACATGCCAAACCAACGCCTCCCACACCAGAGAGGGCCGAGTTAAAGGACCAGGTGGCATCTAGTGGTGAGGTTGCAGATTACAACCAACTGAACACCACTCATGTCTGTATTTGATGACCTGGGAATGAAAACGGGTTGTGAAGTGTCCAGTAATGTGACCCACTGGAGCTTTTAATGTGGGCTGAGTTGAGTTTCACATTTAAGGTCTCTGGTTATGTTTGCTTTGTTAACTCTTCCGTTATTTTATACTGACATCTTTCTACTCGTCTTTCTCAACCTAAAATACATGATAAATAACATGAATAATTTAATGCTTCTCTTATTATTGAACACAAAGTACTGGACTGCCATTGAATATAGTGATGATGAAGCATCGTCCTGGTTCCTATAACTCGTGCAGGAGAGACTGTGATCCTTTAAAGAAACCTTTTAAAAAGTTAGCATAAAAGCTAAAAGGCTCTTACTGTAAAACATTATAACTATTTTATCTTAAAATTCTTTCTCACTTTGCTCCACTAATGGGGGCCGAACCTCTGTGAGAAGTAAACTTTATTAATAAAGCTTTTGGACACCAGAGAAATCCTAGATTCTTGATACCTGATTGGATAAAAAACCAAAACAGAACTTTAATATTTGAACATTAAAAAGAACAAGAGTTTTCATATTGACTATCAGCCGATCAATATCAGCCAATCAATATCAGTCTCATTGTTTTAATGCATTTCTCCATTCTTGTGCTTTTATTTCCCAGTATATTGTTTTCATATGACAATGTGTTATTTGGCTTTTCCACTCCTCTACCATAAGAAACAAACACTATATCACCAGTTTGATTGTCTTCTTGGAAAATCACACATCCTGCACATAAATCTACATTTTCCAATTATAAACCATTTTGAAAATGAATTCAAACAATATACATACACTTTAATTTTACATTACTCCCATAATCCAAACTTTTCCCTGTACAACATTTTGTTTAACTAATGTATGAGTTCCTGGTCTGTGTGTCACTGCTCATAGCTGAGTTATAAAATCCCAGCGCAGCACATTCAACAATCATTAATTCACTTTTTAAGGTCACAAGATGATTAAATCAGATTCCTGTGAGCTGATCAACAAACATGAAACTGGGTCCAATAACAGGAAATAATGTGTGCTTCCCAAGAAACATGAGCCCAGTCAGCCAGATGGTGGCGCTATGGGCCATGCCCCCTCACACGTCACACTGCGCTCTACAGAAACCCTCTTGGACCACTAAAGTCGGCCAACACATTTCTGCCGTCTCCTCCTGAACCGTCAGTCCAACTGCTACCAAACCTTCTGTGGATCAACATCGAACGAAGCTGATCAGTAGTTGTATAAAGCTTATTGATAACTTATTCAGTGTTCAAGATATTGACCGATGAGCTTCAGAGGGGGCACAGGATATGTCCATATAAGGACCTGAAACTTTGCGATAAATGCAAAATAAAATGTAATTAAAACAAATCAGACTATAAATCAGAAATGGTTTCTCTGTTCATCTCAAACTCACAGGATCTGTTTTATAACAACGTTGAACCATGTGAGTAAAACTATTAATTTCTAACCTGAATAACATGCAGAGTGTGAAAGATGTGTGAGGTTGTCCCGGGTCAGAACCATGTTCATCACAACACAGCGGAGTTAACCCGGCTACGGGAATGGAACTAGAAGACCTTTAAATAGATTACAGAGTACTACAGCCACAATAAGCCTCAGTGAGGCAGCGGCCAAGTAATTGTTGGAGGGGGGAGGAGGAGGAGGACGTTTGGCCAGACAGGGTGTCTTTGTGGTCCGCTGGACAAAGAGCCGTTCTCCTCGCAGGGTCACAGTGGAACCAGCACGGACGCCAAACCCCAGCCGGACACTCTGCCGCCACAGCCTGACTCCTTCTCCCGTCTGCTTTCACCTCTCGTTCGCAGGGAGACGCCATGAAGCGCTGCCTCGGATTATTCCTGCTCCTCTGTTTTGGGATGCTGCATTTGGGTGAGTGGACCACATCACACCTTGATTTACACTAATGTTTCCCGAACTGATACCCCGCCGTACGTAGCAGGTTTGAGAAGCAGTAAATAAATGGTTTATAATAGAGACAATGAAGATAAATGTGTACAAGACTGCAAGAGATAAAAGCACAATACGGCTAATAGTTAATTTCAGTTGATGGCTACACAAACAATACCAATAAAAACTGACTTATAATGTTTACCCAAAGTTAAAACCCTCAGAGAAATGCAGCAGTGTAGAAACTGGACTTTTACCTTTTATTACTTATTACTCCCTGCCACCAGTAATTAGTTACACTACTAAGTTATATTACTTTCTGCTCCTCCCCACAAAATTGGTAATTGTGTTTTTTCTCCCAAAAAATTCAGACTGACAATGATTAAAATCCAGTTTTGT
>NW_023339762.1:27362757-27369761 GCF_004916995.1 Morone saxatilis | reverse complement strand
GAAAGTAATATCATTACTGTAATATTACTACTAGTAATAAGTTACTGCCCAACACGGCTGATGAGACTAAAATAGTATAACTGTCTATATAATTGTATAAAGTTTTGTTTTTGCAGTTGAAGTAATAATTTGAGTAATTATTATCTCACTGTGAGAAAAAGGAGACTTTTGATGTAATTGTGACACTGAGGTTCTGCAGAGCTGCTGAACCAGAACAATCACAGTGACACTGAAGTAAAACTACAGCCAGAAGTGTTTAACGTAGTGCCAACTAGCAAGGCTAAATCATTATTGGTCCTTTATTGTTGTTATTGGATATAAATGACGTAGCAGAAGCAGCTTGTTCACAGCCTTTATTTTCTATGCAGACGATTGAGCTTTGTGCAAGTATGACAAAAACTTATCTTTACACTTCTGAATGTGTTGCTCATGGAACAAGACATAAATGAAGACCAACAGTGCTGAACGTGTGTTACGTCCTCCCAGTCCAGCAGCTGTAGTGGATCCATTAGCTGACCCTGTTGGACTGGGAGCTCCCAGTGAACAGGATCAGATACAGCAGCTGATGCAGACTGATGACAGGGAATTTTTGTGTTTTTGTACAGTAATCAGTGAGACCCAGCCCTCAGAAACACAAAATTATTGTGTTTTTTAGGTCCCTTTTGTTGTTAGTTTTCACTGTTATATTTTAAGATAATATTTGTTTCTGTAGTCAAACAGATTGAGGTTATCAGTCAGTTTTTACCGACTATAGTTTCTGTGTTTTGTGGGGCAGACCGGCTGCTGGAGGGCTGAGATGGAAGCGAGCGTACAGATGAACAATGGAGGTTTATTATGTTGCAGAAGGTTTTTTTAGACATTTCTGAGGATGTTTTTATATATATTTTTTTCAGGGTTAAAACTTGTTAATCAGTTGCAACCGACATGACTTAAAGCTGCTGACAAACCTTTTTCTGGCAGCTGTCAGACTGCCACTGTAGAGTGGTCTACAGTGGTGAGTGTCTGTTGATCCTTACAAACGGCTAAAAAACTGTTTCTTGTTCTTCTTTTTCAGGTTCTGGACTTCGTTGCTACAAGTGCGCTGATTACACGGGACAGTGTCAGAATGTGCAGGAGTGCACGTTTGAAGACTCCTGTATATCCCTGAGTGAAAGAGGTCAGTTATCTTCAGTATTTACTTTATTAAACGTACTGTTAGCACTAAGTGAAAAAAGAAAATGGCTTCTTCTACTTAGCTAACTAACGGCTGATGTAAACTAGCTGGCTAGTTAGTTAGCTAGCTAATCTAAATTCAACATTAGCTAGCTAGTTATGTCTGATAGCTGATATTAACAGCTAGCTATCAGTTGATAAAGATAAGTTTATTGTTGCATCTGAAGTTAGCTAATGTTGGCAAAACGCTAACTAGCTAGCTAATCTACATCAATTGTAAGCTAGCCAGTTAAGCTACATTACATTTCAGATCTTCATTAATTGAATGTCAGACGTTCAAATTCTTTATTAATCGTTATCGTCTTTAGCTGCTAGTAAAAGTTAGTTGATTATTTGATCAGTTGATTGACAGAAAAATAAAACTATAAATATTTTAAATATTCGCAGTTTCATTCTTCTTATATGAGAAATGTTCTGTTTTTGTTTTTCTTTCTTTAATGGGAGAGTAAATACATTTTTGGAGTTTTTAATTGGTCAAAACAAGAAAACTGTTAACGGATTACGGAGACCAAACAATTAGTCAATTAATCGATAAAATAATAGTCAGATTATTCGATAATAATAAAATAATCCTCCAGGATCTCGCAGGCTTTTTTTATTTGTTTATTTATTTTTTACTGTTAGCTGATTTTAGGGCAGCTCTTCTGAAACATAGCAATGCATGTTGGGATGTTTTTGCAATGAAATTGCAGGAGAAAATTTACTGTGATTTTTTTTCCCTCTTCACCTTTGCTCATCACATTACCGCCGTCGTTTGTGTGTGTGTGTGTTTGTGTGTGTGTGTGTGTGTGTGTGTCTCCAGGTGGGAAGACCATCCGTCAGTGTATCAGGTACACGGACTGCGATAACTCTCGCCTCAGCCAGATGTTCCCGTCCATCGCCAGCTTCACGTACCGCTGCTGCAGCAGCAACCTGTGCAACTCCGGCAACGCTGTCACCACGGCAACGCCCGTCCTGGCTGCGGCGGCGAGCCTGCTGAGCGTTTGGTGGTGTTGGGTCTGAAGGCCTGCAGGTTGTTGTAGTTCAGTATGAAGCTTGTTTGAGTTAACACCAACTAATGTGACGTCACTGTGGCTCCTTCAGGTTCTCAGGTCAGTAAAGAACGACTGCGTCTACTAATGTTCAGTTTAACAGGAAGTCCAGAACAAAATGACTTTATGTCAAATTCATATTCCCGTCTGTTTGATGATGACCTAAAAACTGAAACTGATCACATTTCAAAATAAATTGTCTCTAAACTTTTTGTTTGGTTAGACTCTCAGATCTCTTCAGTCTCTCGTCCTCCTTCTTTCTGCTGCAATCGATTGTTTTCACAGGAGGATCTTTCATATTATTAGTGACATTTATTTTTCTATATTAAAATACAACCATCTGGTTCCAATTGGTGCCGTCTGTGTGTTCATGTATTCAGTGTGTCAGATCTGTTGCTGTCTTCTTTTTGTAAATTAAACATTTGACAAACAGTTTAAATAAATAAATGTGATTGAAGGCGACTGTGGTTCTACGTTTGTTTAATCTTTATTTTGGTTTCTGTTGTCAGTCGGGACCACGGGCAGCTACATCCCATCTTCTCCTCATTAACTAATATTGTTCCTAATGTTCTTTCTTTACTACAATAATATGAATAATAAATCTGCCTCGCATATCCAGAACCAGGATTAAAACATCTCAGGAGGCCAAATTAAAACCATTTAGAAGTGAGGTTAAATAAAAGAGAATATAAATAAATACCAACAATAAAACAGATAAAACATGTTGCACAATGAGTTGTTTGATGTGTTGTAAAGTCTGCAGACTCCTGATCTAAACTCAATGTGTTTCACTTTGTTTTTCAGAATAATCTGTATGAACTGAAGATTTATTTGAACAGTTGGAGTTGAGATCGTAGAAACAGAAGAAAGAATTTAACTTCGGCTCGAACATATTGCTTCAAAATGCATTTTATTAGAACAGAAACAAACTTACATCACAGAAACAGCCTCATTAATAATTAACACAGATGAGAAATTGATAAAACAAAGATTTAATCAACTTGCCACCAAATAAAAAAAATAGAATATAAATAACAGCCTATAGACTGTAAAACTCCAGCAGTGTCACAGTGAGCATCATCTGCTGTAGGGTTTAAACCCATATGTGACTTATAGAACATCCTATAACACACCAGCTTTATATGGCTTACATTATAATGAATAAATAATAAGCAGTGGTTGCTGCCACGCCTGAAGAATAAAAACAGATAACATATAACAACAAGCTTTTATTGTTGTACAATATAATATTTATCTCATTATAAAGTGTTTCCTGTATAACGTAATAACTTATACTGTTATAGAAAAGTTAATATAAGTTTTTGCAGGGTCTCTGGCAGTGACATTCGAAGGTCGCAGGATTCGGTACATGATTGTGTCATTTCCTGTTTCTGTATTCACCTTTTGCACCTTTTACTTATTCCTTTCACAGAGAGAGAGTTTATCCTCACTCAGTGAAAGAAACCCAGTCTGAGAGTCAGATGTTCAGATTGATTCCACTCTCACGTCTGAACGCTAAACACGAAGCTACAGCCAGCAGCTGGTTAGCTTAGCTTAGCATAAAGACACCTAGGCTGGTTCTGTCCAAACCAAATCCACCTACCAGCAGCTCTAACGCTCCCCATGACAGTCAAATCCCGACTCATTGTGAGACATACTGACGTTATATCTCGTGTACAAAGGGTCGTACAGATCATGAGAGTGGCGTCCATCTTCTCTTCTGCCTCTCAGTCTCATCGGCCATCTCCATCTGGACCTGAAGAAGTGGATGTTGTGTTCACTGAGTAGGATCCAGTTTGTAGTCTGGTCCCTGTTTCCTGGTTTTCAGTCGCTCATCTCTCCCAGTCCGTCCTCTTCAATCTGTCGTCCAATCACCTCCAGCTGCACCTTCTTCTTCTGTCCTTTCTTCTCAACCTCTTCCTTTGGAGTCTCTGATTGGGCGTACCAGGGCTGAGGGGCGGAGCTATCGCAGGTCCGGCCTCCCCTGCGGAAGCCCCCCCTGCCGGCCCGGACCAGGCCCCAGCCCTGCAGCTGGCCTGTGTTGGAGCTGCCCTCCTGGATGCCCCTGGTCTGGTCCAGCTCCTTGGCGCTGAGGGACGACATCTTGATGGGAACCGTGTTGCCGAACTTGGAGTAGTCGACGCAGTAACGGGCGTCCTCCTCCGTGATGATGGAGACGAAGCGCCGCCCCCACAGGATCTCCTCAGGAGTGTAGGAGGTCCGAGCCTGCATGGTGATCCCCGTTGTTTCCACCACACCTACAAACCGAGGACGACTCATTCTTTAATGATAACACAGTTAGCATTGCCCTGATCAACCAAACTCCATTCAGAAAACAAACATTTTAAACGGAGATGTCATTATTTCAGTATCAAATGCTATCAAATAAAGATCTGAAATATAAACAACGTGTAGTCTCTTTATCTTTCTTATACGACTATATGATTATTATTAGGAGTGTGCTCTGATGTTTAATAATGTGTTTAATATTCCCAGACCTTTATATCTTTAAGTGTTTCACAGGCTGTGCGGTACTCTCTATATGTTGTTGTTGTTTAGAACTTGGAAAACCACATCCTAAAGGAAAAATAAACTTGTGAACAGGATCCAGGTCTGCGTGGGTCCCGACCTTCCAGGATGACGACGATCTCCAGGTCCTCGGAGGCCAGCGACTGGGCGGAGAGCTCGTACAGCGGACTCCCTCTCTCCATGGTGTGGCTGATGATCAGAGGAGAAACCAGGAAGATGCCGTTGCTCCTCAGAGGGTTCTCCACCTGGATGTCCAGCTGGCAGACCGGGATCACCTCGCCCTCCGCCGTCACCGTCCGCCGGATCACCTGGAGGGAAAGTCAGCATCCAAACAGCTACAGTAGGTACGGGCTCCGAATGAGACCAGTTTATGTTTATCAGCTCAGAGACGAGACTGGTTTAACTTCACTGGTTGTGGTGAAACTGTTTTATATAATATCATATAATAATATATAATATAATCTATGGACAGATAGCTTGTTGCTACGGTAACTGCTAACTGCTGTTAACGGTAGCTGCCTTTAGCTAGTTAGCAGTGTCTGTATCGTTAGCTACACGGCTCACTGAGCTAACTAGCTAACAGTAGTCCAGTTATCTGTCCATCAGGGAGTTCAGACGGAAAACCAGAACACATTTTATGATTATGATCCAGATCAGAGTCCTGGTCAGAGCCGCTGTAAATCACCTCAGTGCGACAGCCAGCAGACAGTTAGCTTAGCATCAAGACTGGAAACAGGGACAGAGCTAACCTGGCTATGGACAACCTTTCTGTGGTAATTTGGGGTCTGTAGCTTTTTCATCTCTTTGAGCTTGTTACTGTCTCTTTCTCTCACTCTTTCTAGAGCTTCCAGTCATAAATACACAGTGATGTTTAGCTCAGAGTCGTCACCTGCAGCTGGATGGTGGCAGAGATGATCATACTCTTCCTCAGGTCTCCGACTCTGAACATGAATGTCGGGCGACCGTTTCGTGGAGCGATGACGGCGTTTCTGGAGAAGATGAGCGTCTCTGCTCGTCGGTTGGCCTGCGCCGTCTTCATGAACACGCAGCCGAGCATCACGGCGTTGATGATCAGCCCCAGAATGTTCTGGATGATCAGCACGGTGATGGCCAGAGGACACTCCTCTGTCACCATCCGGCCCCCGAACCCGATGGTCACCTGCGGCAGACGGGACGTCAGCATCCACAGCTAACAAAGCACAAACACCTGGACCTGGATCAGCAGCTCTCACCTGGACTTCAATGGAGAAGAGGAAGGCTGAGGTGAAGGAGTGGATGGCGGTGACGCAGGGGACGGGGCCCGGCTCGCCGTTGGGGTCACGGGGCTCCAGGTCTCCGTGAGCGAAGGCCAGGAGCCACCAGATCATAGCGAAGAGCATCCAGGAGCAGAGGAAGGCCGAGGTGAAGATGAGGAAGGAGTGCTGCCACTTGAGGTCCACCATGGTGGTGAAAACATCCTGCAGGAACCGACCCTGAAACCCACGAAGAAGAGAAAGGAGCGTAAAACTGCACAGAAAACAACCGTCATCCATATCTCGTATCTCGTATCTCAGCCTTTCATACAGCGTTCATACGGTATTTTCATGAGGCAAAACTTTCTTTTAATAGTAAAAAAACGTAATAATAATATAATTAATAAAATATGGACTAAAACTCAAACTTTAACAGTAAAATCAAACTCTAATGTCCTTTCACTGTAATAGTAGAAGGTTTATACTGTATTAATTACAGAAAATATTGTTGTAAGTTAATCGGTCCTGACGCCTTCTCTGCTACACGTGGACTAGCAGCTCCGTACACTGTGTTGCTCTTTACACTGCGTCACCTGACCCTTTTACCCCCAGCTGATCTGCTCTGGGTCAGTATGAACTGGCTGATTGAAGCTGGATCAGCACTTTGACTGGATGGTGAGTCTGTGTTATTGATCGGGCCTGCAGCCGCTGTTAGAGGAAGGAACCACAGTCACACAGGTAACACGTTCCCATTGGTTGGGACGTACCTGCTCCCGGATGTTCTTGTGGGCCACGTTGCAGGATCCGGTCTTGGTGATGAAGCGGGCTCTCTGAGACCTGAAGCGGCCGCGGTTCGGCTGGTTCTGGTCCTCCGCCAGACGGGTCAGCAGGAAACCGTCCGGCAGGAGGCCCTTCCTGGCCAACATGATGCTGCACACACACACAGTAACACACACAGTAACACACACACACAGTAACACACACACAGTAACACACACAC
>NW_023339762.1:27361943-27362657 GCF_004916995.1 Morone saxatilis | reverse complement strand
GAGACAAAACGAACGCACCATAAAGTCCGACGTCCCCCCCCCCACACAGGTACAAGGACTTTATTGAAGCGTCTGCAGGTAAGTCAGCGACGTTTGGGGGGTTTTCTGTGAAACCTTCCGGTCAGTGAGTCCGGAACTGATGTAAAATCAGAGTTAAAACCCGGAAGTGTAAAACCAAAGTAAGACAAACAAACAAACAACGTTAATTAGTGTTTAATGTAGATTAATTAACTGTTTACTGCTCGAGGACCAGAGTCTGAAGAGCTTCAGGTGGGACAGTCGGTCCCCTTCAGGGTCCTGGTCTACCTGGAAACACCTGACTGAAATAATCAGAGATAATGAGCTCAGCAGGTGGTTAGCTTCATTAATTAGCTTCATTAATTAGCTTCTGAGCTTCAACAAAGGACAAAATAACGTCTGAAACCCACAATTATATTTGTTATATATTATTTTTATATGTGTATTATACTTTAAATGAGCTGTCCTGATATAATATTGTAAGGTTGCTTTTTTTCTAAACTTTATTGAAGAATATTTTGTTTAATAGAACATAATAGATCTAACATTAATACTCTAATTACTCTTTATTATATCCAAGTTTTCAGATTCAGTTCTTTTACAAAAAAAGACAAAGAAAACAAACAAACATCAGGTCATTAATTAACTAAAGTGGGAGAAGTAGAGTTTCTGCTTGTTTAGATAGATAGATAGATA
>NW_023339762.1:27358389-27361790 GCF_004916995.1 Morone saxatilis | reverse complement strand
TGCAAAGAGTTGTAGTTGCAAGATGGTGGTAATAGTACAATAGTTTGAGTTTAAGAAAAAGTAAAGCATTAATCAGTAATCAATCATACAAAATATTTCACATTGACTCAATGTAAATAATTTAAACTGTATTTATTTAACTTATTATTAAACCAGTTTTTTAGATTTGGAGCAAAGAATTTGCTATAAATAATTTTGATCAATAACTTCAACAATTAGTTTGTTTAAAGGTAATATACGATAAGATAGACATAAATTCACTTGTTACAGATACAACACAATAGATTACAAAATACAACATAGATCAGAATTTAATAGAAAAAATATAAGATGTAATAGAAATATAAAATAGGAGTTAAATTTACACTAAATACAGCTTTTTATATACAGATGTGACAGATGATCACAACAGGAGGTAGAAACACGCTGTAGAAATAAATATAACAGGACAATAAATATATACAGCAGTGTAATGTAAAGGTCATGTATACTATAAATATACAGTGCAGATATAATGTAGTCTTTATAAACTATATATGTATAAGTAATAGTAACAGTAAAATCTTTATTTTATGTAAATTAATAATTAATATGTAAATTAATGTTATATTGTTCAATAACAAATCCAACGTGTGTTTTCAGATCAAACTGACAATAATATCTGTTTCCAGTCTGTGTTGATTTATTTAAATACAACTTTATTGATAATCACATTTAAACAATAACAATAATAATAATAATATAGACGTGAATATAACACAAAAATAAAATTCATTCAGTACCAGGATTGTGAAACAAACATTCAATAAAAGAAAAACGATACAAAGAAAAAATAAATGGACACTGATTAATAAATTACTGACAATCAATCATTTTATATGTTTCAAATATTAGTTGGGTTTTTGTTTTTTTATATTTAAGCTTAGCAAGAGAATTGTAATAGAGGTTAATATCCGTTATAAATGTGCTAATGATGTTTCTGATGGATAAAAACATTCAGATATATAATGCTGATAGTAACGTTATTTATTTATTCTGTTGTTTATCTGTGTACGGACACATAAACAGATGCCACACGCTGCAGCACTTATAGCCAAAGCTAATTTACACTGTCCCTCCCATGATGGGCCTTAAAAATAAATCCTTAATTCACAGACATACATGATAAAATATATACAGACATTAACGTTATTCTAAATATGACTAATATAGGAATTTATTTTCCAGCGTTCAGTCTAGTTTATCACTTTTGAAAGTTGCATATAAACCTTTGATAAAGAGTCAGAGAGGAGCCCAGCAGGAGGTGGAGGACGGAAACCCGGGCTGGATCAGAGGTTCTGTATGTGGGAGGACGTGTCGCTGTCCAGGAGACAGAGCGTCAAAAGAGTTCTCCTGCTGAGTTTAACAGCCGCTGGGACTCAAGTCTGAAGAAAAGGAAGGAAAAACCCACAAAAATGAATAAATAAATGAGGGCAGGAAGAGGTTTGACAGCCAGTAATACTGTGAACGTTGTCATGTAGAGGAGCCAGAACTGCTGTCCACATGAACAGCATTGATCTGCTGTCAGTGTGTCAGAAAGTGAATGGACGCTGGCTGCTGCTGGGACTGGGACCTCTTTGTTTGCTGACGAGCTTTAATGAAATGATCTTTGTCCTCAGGCGTCTGCTCGCTCCATGAGTCTGCAGCTGCCTGGACTCTGACATCACCTTTATTCACACGTTCCTCACACGCTCTGTACGATACAAGCTGATAGCGACTGTTTCTGCTTTAAGAACTTTGTGTGAGTGACAAAAGTCAAAAATCCCTCTTTTTCTCCACAGAGGTGCTGATTGGCTCCCCTCCGTCCAACCACGACACTCTGAGGTGAAGAAGCTTTCATTCAACAGGTAAGTTTAACACAATCTGTAAATATAGACACACGATACTAACACTGGTGGAGGAAGTATCCAGATACTTTGGTAAAAGTGATAATACTGCAGTTTGAAAATATCTGCTTATCCGGGATCGGGTCGCTGGAGGTGGCAGGTCCAGCAGAGGACCCCAAACTTCAAGAATAAGATTCAGCAGGTTACTATTACGGAGAATTGAAAAGAACGAAAGAGGTAGGAAAAAAGATCTGAGAGATATCAAGAGGAGTTAGTTAAAGATTGATAATCGTATAAACGTAGTTTTTAACTTGTGGTTTTTACTATTTAAAGATTGTGCTTGTGTTGTTAAACAAAAGTGAAAAAGAAGTCGTTTAAATAGATGTATTTGTCTTAAGGAATGTCGTGCGTTTTTTAAGTTTAAATAGTTCATAAGATAGTTTTTTTAGGTTGTGAAGGTTTTGAAATGTGATTTAGAAGTATATAGTTTGTTAATGTTGCATATTTCATGGATCCTATACTGCCAAGAATTAATACCCGAGCAACGCTTATAACGTTTTTTATCCAACAGATAAGTATGTTGATTATAATGCTCATCTTAATATCGGTCTTAAAAAATAGAATTGTTAAATATACATGTTAGTTATGCTGTTAATAAAGTGTGATAGAATTCATGGCCATGCCGCCATGTTTTAAAGGTAAATACATTTAAAATCTGGGAATCTATAGCCTCAAACCAGATTAATACTGTATAAATTTGGTTTTTTATACTGGAGAATCATTTTTGGACGTTCTTTAAAATTAAAGATTTCTATGTGTAAACATGAGATCAGAATTAGATATCGCAGTTCTTTCAACATAAACAAAAACTGTCTTTCGACTAAAAGGAATAAGTGAAACGTTACAATTCGAGTTATGAAGATTCAAAAAATGGATCATGAAATTCTAGTCTGATTCTTTTTTCCTATCGTGAATTATTTAAAGTGCAATACAATAATTATAAGGTTGCTCTATAGAGGTGGCTAGTGGGAAAAGCCACAGATACGTTACACTGATCCTGGATATTTGGAGTTTTTTTTGTTGAAATTAGGTCTTGTGATAAAAGGTTACACAGAATTTCAGCGTGGTGAACTGATAGTCCAGTTGTATAAATCGTGGGAATCAAGTATATAGTGTGAAAAATAACTCGTATAGCTACTTGCCTAAATAAGTGTTTAATTGTGTTTAATTATAATATTTAATTGTGAGAGAAGAAGTGAAAAAGGGGTTTTAATGTGGGAACAGTGTTAGTCGGTTAACTGGAATAATTAGATAGGTTATTGAAGTGACTGGAGGATTTAATTCTTTTCTGGATAGAGGTATATTTTATACAAAATATGCTCTTTTTATAAGCTCTACTTAAGGTTAAATTCCCGCCGACCCCCCATGGAGGTTATGGAAAAATTCAGTACTTTCGTATGTTTTGTATACAATACGTATGGTGGTACCATCTAAAAATAGCGCTCTATTCTAGTATTTATTCACTACTAAGACGAC
>NW_023339762.1:27351599-27358364 GCF_004916995.1 Morone saxatilis | reverse complement strand
CGTTGGACAAATCGAACGCGGCAAAATGCTGTTAACATCCCGCAAAGCCTCATGGGAACTGTAGTTATAAACCTCAGAGCACCACAAACATGCTGAGTCCCTTTCAAATATAAATCTGTTATTTAAAACCATTCACAGATATTATCCAACAAATTCTATAATGTGTGAATATAGAATATAGAATATGCTCTTAATGTATTAATATGTTATCATAAATACTTTATTGATCCCCCTTATTGGTTCTGTTACAGGAGCAAATTAATTAAATGAAATTAAAAACAATATTATTTATTTTCTTATAACTTGAGCAACTGTAACAGAACCAACTTCTCCTTAAAGAACATCATCTGTTGTTAATGTTTAATAATTCTAATTTCTCCGGCTGACTAAATCAGCGTTTTACTACAGAACAAAACACCAGCTAACTATCTTCTTCTTCTAGCTACATAATCTACATTCATCTTTACACAGCTTTTTTCACAGGATGGTGAAGTCATGACCTGAACTCTGATCGGTCTGATTACCATGACGTTCACACACTAACCAACAAAAATAACCACTAACCTAACCAACCAAACCAGTGAAGGCAACACCAATCAGCCAGATTAAAGCGCGTCATGACAACAGCAGTTAGTATCCATTCAACATGGCCGACAAAACTCCTTCAGATAAATTGTCTTTTAAAGTGTATTTTTAAAGCATTTGAAACAGAAATAAACAGTGTACAGAGAAATAAAGTCACCACAAATGTTCGTTCTGGTTCGTCTGAAACCAAAATTCAACTCCAGCAGTGAAAATCTCACAGCAAACATCCAACAACGTAAAGTCGACTCCGATCAGCTCTGGAGTCAGATTACAATCAGCCAAACGTCGGTTTAAAGATGACCAGCCGGTGTAACACCTACATCGTAAGGCGGAGCACAAAGTATTGGCATTCATAAGTCAAATGCTTTTGGATTGAAATGATCAAACTCTGTCTTTTATGACTCATCCTGCATACAAACATTACGCTCTTAAAATCAGCTCAGTTTTATACAGTAATAATAACTACATGCATACGATACAGACATGCACAATATGTAAAAACAAAGGTTTCATCTCTGGGTGAAATGACAGGAGCTAATCATACAGCAAACATTAAGAAACAGTTGGACATTTGAGGACAATATTTACTTTCTTGTGAAGGAGGAGATTAGCTTAGCTTAGCATGAAGATAAATCAACACACTACAGATATTTAGAGATGTTGGGTGGCGTATGTTTTAGCTTTGGGCAGAACCAGGCTAGCTGATTCCCCCTGCTTTCAGTCTTAATGCTCTAGGGCTGCCATCATGCCATGTCATCAGAATGGGAAGAGCAGAGAAAATTCCTGTTTTTCCGACTTATTGCAAGATGGCTAACCCCATTGGTATTCTTTTAGTCGCAACATTTAAACAGCCTAAATTAGCTTCTTTTGCTTTGTTAGCTATTGGGAGTGAAACCAGATACAACAAAATGATGCGTTCAATTTAAACTCCGTAGTTGTCGAACTGAACATTCGACCCTCTTTGTTTCGCTTATGTTAGCTTACTTAAAGATGTGACTCTCTTTTATTGTTCAACCATGAATCCAAAAGGATGGTTTAATGTTAGGGACTTTTCAAGTTTTCAACACCGCCTGAAGTCGTATTTATGACTCAGAAAGTCCTTAGACCTTAAAATCTAAGATGGCTGCTTATTAACCACTCCTGTCTTTTACAGCCGATACTGTCCACCTGTCTTTGTGGACATGTTGTTATAGTGTTTGGGTTGAAGATACTGCAGAGATATTTTATTGTTGCTGTCAAAAACGGTTCCTGACGTTAACAGTTTTCCAGAACCTGTTATGGTTCAAATAATATGACGTAATGCACATTAATTACAGGCATGAGATTGGGAAAAGGAAATATTTGCATATTTCCCAAAATGTCAAACTGTTCCTTTAACTTAAGACAAAACAAATTTTCCCCAAAAATTTGTAAAAAGAAATAAGAAAATAAACCAGCAAAAGTGACCGTCTGCCTGCTGAGGTCATCCTGTCTCAGCTCATTGCATCCCCTCCATTTTACATTTATTTCAGCCTTAAACATTTTACTAACAATAATGATAAAATACGACTTAAATGTGCAGTAAAAACTATCATCATGCAGTTTTTAAACCTTATTTGACTTATTTTAAGCCTGAGCTTTGGCCAAGACTGAAGTTACTCTGCTACAAACACCCAAACATAAAGCTGATGCATGAGTGAAAAATAACATATTTCAGATATATCATTTGCAGCAGTAAACATCTAAACAAATATGGCCAAATACAGTATGGCATAGCAGGATAGCACCTTTTTCTTTCGGTTCTTGCATTCGATCATTATGGCACAATCATCAAATTCAAGAGAAAAATACTCTCCTTAAAAACAGGCTCAAAAGCATTTACAACATATACAGTTTATACACTATATACAGTGTGGAGCAGGGTCGTCTGCGTTTCTAATAGAAATATAAAGCCTTTATACATCCTCACACTCTAGCTTTTTTATTCCAGGCACTACATGACTGAATATCCCATTGGCAGATAAGCTAAAGAAGCAGAGCGGCTCATAGCACAGACATTTAGTTTGACACTAATTGATTGTTCCCAGCGAATAACTGACTTTTATTCTGGCAACAAGTGCTTTATTATTATGTATAACAAGTGTGGGGCCACTCAGTAGCCCTCCGTTTGACAATGCTCATCAGTGAAAGACGTCAGTCAGCCAGAGGAGGAAGATTTCAGCACAATATCCAGCTGAACATGGACGGAATATGAGACAGTGGGTCCCTGGGACACACACATAAGACCCACACAGCTGCTTAGTAGTTTGTAGTTGCAGTTGTTGGTGGTTGGTTTGCGTCTCTTTAGTCATTTTGCATCTTTTTTATGTCTCTATGGTTGTCCTGTGCCTGTTTATACTTTTGTTCTTTTGTTGTTTGTTTGTTTTGTTTTCTGTTGTTGTTTTGAGTCACTTGGTTGTTTTGTAACTCTTTGTAGTATTTTTGTGTCTCTTTGTAGTATTTTTGTGTCTCTTTGTTTTTGTTTTGTGTCTCTTTGTAGTATTTTTGTGTCTCTTTGTTGTTGTTTTGCATCACTCTGTGGTAATTTCACGTCTCTGTCTGTTGTTACATCTTGTGGTCTTTCTGTGGTGCTTTGCGACTTTTTGTAGTTGTAGTCGTTTGGTCTCTCTTTGTAGTTGTTTTGTGTCTCTTTATGGTTGTTTGGCTGTTGGTAGTCATTTGGTGTCTCTCTGCAGCTGTTTTGAATCACTTTGCATTTATTTTTACATTTCTTTAGCTGTTTTGTGTCTCTTTTAGTGACATTTGCAAGTGAAGCCCAGGGACCCCCTAAGGCCTGTTTGAAATCCATCCATCCAGCTGGAGATATTGAGGAAAGAGGTTCGCCCAGTGGTGTAGAACAGCGGTCATCCCTACAGTCCTATGAGATGGGTTATCATACCGCTGTGACAGATAGGATGGATTTATGGTTTTCTTCAATAGTGTCACTGTAAAGAGTGTGTGAACCAACATGTACAGTCTTTTTCTTTATTTTGTAAAGTTTGCCTGTCGCAGTGCCATTTGGAATCACAGAAACTGGATATTTCAACAATTTAGAGCATTTGTACTTTTAACTTTTTGTTGTCTTTTTATCTAAGCAGTCTTAATAAAGGTACAATGAATCAGGTTGGTGGAAAACTGAGGTGTGTCTTGTGCAGTCAGACTACCAAGAGTATATAGCTGCAGACAAAATTGTTGACTTCCACCTCTGCAAGAGCATGTGCAATCTCCGTTACCTTTGTGTAAACCAAAACACAACAACTTAATTTACAAAATTTGGTGAAATTGGATCGTATTTTATGGAGAAAATATTTTCAGTTTTTTTCTCTGATGTCCTCTGGCTGCTCTGCCTCAACTCTTTATGGAGTTTCCTGATGGTCAGATAGCTTTACTTATTGCTAACTGCTGCTAACTGTAGCTGCTGTTAGCAAAGTTAGCTCTGCAGCTAAAGCTACTTTGCTAGCAACACTGACACTGCCCCAGTGCTCTGGGCTCCCAGTCCGGGTACAGTGGTCAGTATGTCTGCTGTCATGACTGCTAAACTGAGGTAACGGAGGTACCGTTTATGCATGCTCTTCTGGAGGTCCACCAATGTCTGCATCCAGGTTCCTCTCAGTTATTGTGACTATAACTATACTAAAGATTCAGTCATAATTACTATGTTTCAAATTAGGTGAGCTTTACAATCTTTTCATGTACCCTCTGGTAACTGCAGTAGCTCCTGGTGCTGCCTCATTTTGTTATTGTGGCCTGGTGTTGTAGTATTATTACATTAGTACTACACCACTGGGTTTACCTGTTAGATGTCAGGGTAGAACTCTGTATTGACGTCAACGCTGTGCAAGACAGACTTTTGATCAGCAGCTGACATCCTGTTCAACACCTCAGCTGACAGAGAGTAACTGCTGCCAGACTTCTCCTCAAACCAGCTGTCCAACGCTCGCTTCCCATCAAAGTTACAGATGGGCGGTCCGTTAACTGCCACAGTTAGCAGGTCATTCATCTGCTCCAGAGTCAGCCGGGAACGATTGTTCTTACACATTTTCTGTAGAGATACTCTGCCTTTATCGCAGCAGGTTGTGGAACTAGGCTGGACCCTGACAACCTGCACAATCCGATTCAGCAGAGGAAAACGCTGCTTGTACCTACAGATGTGACCAATGGCTTCTTTAAAACCATTCATACTGCAATAGTCCTCTTTCAGGTCTTTCCATTCAACCACCAGGCTGCCCCTGGCTTCTGTCCTGGCATGGGAGCCCTCCTGACCCACAGAGGGAATGGACTCCAAGTGGTTGAATATCATCTGGATTTCTTCCTCCCCATAAGCTTGTAGGTCCTCCCGGTTGTGGGGCCAGGTGGACAAGTCCAGGACTTTGCAGGCTTTGGCAAATGAACGACTCTGCAGGTCCAGCCTCTGAGACAGGATGCCCTGGCTCCTGTTGCAGATCTTTTCTCGGATGGACTGAAACTTGGACTCCGCAACACGCAGGTTCTTCAGAGCAACACCGTTGAAACTTTCACGGAAATTTTCCTCAAACTCCTGCAGATACTCTCCGGGACAGTCCACCAACTGACCAATCTCCAGAATGGCCTCCTCTATCTTGGCTTCCACTTGTGACACCAGCAGGTACTCTCCCTGAAAAGTGAAGGCTAGTCGTGAGAGAACGGCTATGATGTCCAGAAGGAAGTAGATGAGCTTTACTGACTGATAGTCCATGAGGAACTGGAGGAGGGTAAGCGCGATGGCTGCAGCGTCAGCCCTCTGTGTCTGGCTGCTGATCTCCTTAAGATGGGCGACTACCTCCAGGTAATCTTTGATGAGTGCGTTAAGGACATTTGGTTCTCCTATGATCCATCGAATTGCTCTAATGTCTCCCAGGAACTCTGTCTCCTCTGACAGTGTTGGAGCAGTGGATCGCAGTTCGGACATCATGCGAGGCGAATAGCGGTAGAAACTGAGTAGCTGCTTAAGGTTGTTCTCCAGATCCTCCAGGCAGGAGAGCTCCTTCCCACTGATGCCATCCAGCACCTCCAGATGGGGCCGATGGATCATGATAGGAAGGCAGAGGATCCAAGGGAAAGTCTTTTGTACAGCTATGTACACGTTGGCTCTCATTCCTGAAGACATGTTGGTGCCATCTACCCCAAGCCCTACCACCAGCAAGTCCTGAAACCTGAGGCCTAGGACACCAAAGGCACGATCCATAGCCTGGAGGTATCCATCCACACTGGCCATGCTCAGTCTCTGCAATGACAGGAACTCTGTGTTTGGAGAGCCCTCATTGGTAATAAACTGGACGTAGACCGCCACCATGTCTGAGAAAAGGTCATCATTTTGGGCGTCCATTATGACACTTAGGAAGGGAGAAAGGCGCATCTTCTCAGCAAGATCTTCTTTTAAAGCCCGGGCGATGTGATGGATGAGGATCTGACAGTCTCCTTCATTCATGTACTGGTCCACCACTTTGAGTTCACACCTCTTGAGAAGCTCTGCCAGTGGACGGAGGTCGGAGAAGGGCCTTCCCTCCAGGGCCAAGTGGTATGCTGCGTTGAACAGCAACATCATGTTCTTGCACATCTCCTCTGTCTTTTCTGGATGCATGCGCAGCTTATACAGCTGCAGACACTTCTTATGGAGGTTGCTCTGGCTATGCAGCTTGATGGTGTGGATCTTAAACTGCTTGGAGCCGATGATGAAGGCAGATGTTCGAGATGACTGGACGGTGTACTGGCGGCAGACGTGGCACCACATCTCATTGAGGGTCGGCGAGTAGCGAAGAAACCAGAACTTTTTCAGCCACTCCTGCTTGAAGCGGCGAATCCGTCTGCCTCCTCCAGATGAAAGCTTCGAAGGATCTTCTGGAGAAATCACAAGATCTGCGGCAATTGATTCATCGGCCGAGTCCACATCCTGGTCATCTTCATCCAGAACCACCTGAGTCGGAGTCAGAGGCTCCATCCCTGCAAAGAAAAACACGTTAAAAAAAAATCAAAATAATTTTAAAATCCAATGGATGTGATGTTTAAGTACATTCTCTCCATCTTTTCTTTCCACTTCCTCTACAGATAACATTAGCTTGCTAATGCGGACAAACTGCTAGCTAGTTAACATAGCAAAATAGGCGAGCTAGGTCCAAATAAAATATAGGAACATTGCAAATAGTA
>NW_023339762.1:27343695-27351499 GCF_004916995.1 Morone saxatilis | reverse complement strand
TTAGTAGCATGGAGCTAACGGTCCAAATAAAATATAGGAACATTGCAGATAGTAACGTTATTCTAAATATGATTGTCAGTTATTTTACAGCGACAGAGCAATCTCTGTCGCTGTAATCCTGGCCAACGCCCAGGATTATGCAATTCACTGCAGTTCACTGAGCGGCCACTGGTGGCGCTGTTAGCTACAGTTTAATGAATGTTACATAGAGAAGCTTTAAAGAATTTGAGGATTAAAAACATAACAAAGAAAACAAACCAGTTGCATTGCTGGTTTAAAGAATCAGATTGAAGACAGTCGGCTCTCCGTCAGAACATAATGTTTCAGAACAAACCTTGAAAGTCTTCGATGGGGCCTTGCTCCGGGTGGGGCGGTCCGGCCTGATCCTGCTGGGGAAGATTTTGTTCAGACATTGGTGCACCGACCACGTCCCCCTGTTCTCTTCTGAGACGGGACAGCTCCTCCTCCAGCTCCAGGATCCTCCTCTTCAATTTGACACAGTTGGGGCAGAAGGAGGTGGAGGGCTCCTCGCTGCTCTGGTTCTCCTCCTCTTTCTCCTCCACCTTTAGGTTAGGAACGTTAAAGCTGCTTTCAGCCCCCGGCCCGAGCACCGCTGTTTTACACTCACTGTGGAGGGAAGACTGGGACCTGGACTTGCTGGAGTCCTCTAGAGAAGCCTCCAGGACGTCTTTGAAGATGAGGTCGATCTTCTTCCTCTTGGCTGGAGGCTGGCCGTCTGGCTCTTCGCTGGGTTGTTTGCTGCCCTGCAGAGCCGACTGCAGACACGGAGATTTAAAGTCCTTCTGAATGTTGGGAAGGACTTTCGGCTTCCCAGTATCTGGAATTAGACAGTTTTGTTAGCTATGTCAATGGAAAACACGGTTGTGGTTGTCAGTAATTCAGCAAATTAGTTACTTTTCTCATTTCAAATTAAAGTGAAACACACAAAAACCCACAGATTTGCAACCAGTTTAAACTCTCAAACTGATGGGCTGCATCTCACGTCATAAACTTTTGTTATGAAGGAATTAACTAATACAGCATGAGGAAAACCCTGAGAGCTCCTTGCCGTTTTTCCTTGCCACTGTCTCCAAGGTGCTCATGGTGGGAACTGTTAGGTAAATAATGTTATAAAGAGTACAGTCTAGACCTGCTCTATTTGAAGTGTGCTGAGATAACGTGTGTTATGAATTGTTGCTATACAAATAAAACTGAATGTTATTGACAGTATTATTACATGTTACACTTCTTTCACCAACCACAGCCCTGAGCTCCAACCAGAGACTACCTGTGTCCAGGTTGCGGTCGATGCTCTCCTGAGAGACGCAGTGGAGTCGCTGGATGTAGTCGTCACTGTACCAAACCCGCAGTTTCTCTCCCGCCGCCAGAGGCCGACACACTCTGAAGTAGATGTTTTTATGGTGTTGGAACGCTGTCAAGTTCCTGTCGCTCTCCTCCGACGAGGTTCGGACGAACCTGCAGCTCGCAAACATCAACAAAGATATTTTATAGATAATTTTTCATATGATCAAAGATTTAAATGATTTATGTAACTTTCTGTAATTATACTGTTATATTTGTTGATTCAATCAGTTCAGAGTTGATAGTTAGATAGAAAATTAATAATTATGTATTAAAATAAAAGTGTTACCTCATCCAGTTGGCTTTGGTCTCATCGCTGCCATCGATGGACTGATACGCGTTATTAGAATCAACAATCTGGAACAAAAAAGAACAGGAAACGAGTTCAGAGCTTGTGGTTCTAAAGTGGTTTCAGACTGGTTCTAAACTGGTCTCAGACCGGTTCTAGACTGGTTCTAAAGTGGTCTCAGACTGGTTCTAAAGTGGTCTCAAACCGGTTCTAGACTGGTTCTAAAGTGGTTTCAGACTGGTTGGACTTACGATCCAGGAGAAGAAACCGGAGGATTTGTCCTTGGAGACCAGATCTCCCTCATACGGACCAAACACCGCCCCCCTGGGGATGTTTGGATCCACGCAGCGAACATCCACCTCGTCTCCCTCAGCAAACACCTCCAGGCCCGATGGGACGGTGAGCGCCGCCCTGTTGGCCGACCCCGGCGGTGCAAGCGTATCAGGGACGAACAGCGGGGGCCCGTGGGACGGACACTCCTTCTGGAAATAGTCCTGGCACTCCTCGCAGACTGGAGGACAAACAGTCGACATTTCAGGATTTTATTAACTCTTCCAGCGCTAATAAAATATTTACAGCGTGTTCATAAAAACAACTCCTATATTGCCCTTAAAGATGATTATTATTGCTATTTATGCTAATTGTGCAACATATGCAGGTTAACAGACTGAACATTTCTAACATTAAACTCTGTACTCAACAGTTCTGGTTCATGTTTCTGTTTCTATATCCGCCATAAAGTTGACTTTGACTCGTATTTTAGTTGATGATATGTTGAAACATTTCCTTTTTATTTGGTGTGTAACAGCTACACAATCTTACAACTGGAGAATGTAAAAATCACTTCAGACCGACAACAATAACTGTTATTCATTTCAATACAATCTGTAGTCAAAGTCACAAGGAGCCGCCGGTCGACGACCAGCAGCCAGCGACGGTTTGAGATCAGATTTTTAGTTCATCTATAATGTGCGAATATATCGGTTGGAAAGCGCAGAATCCCAGCGAAGGATCTGAAGACAGGAACTTACACCAGTGGTCCAACGACTCACTCATGGTGGAACCATGTTGGTAGAAACTCAGCACGTCTTCACAGCCTCTGCAGAACAACAACAACAACAACAACACGTGTCAGTAATAACAAACCTTTCCTCACAGCGGACAGCAGGTATCAGGTTATATAATCACTGCTTTGTTTCTGGGTTGTTGCTGCTTAAAAGATCTGATGTCACTGCACCTTTCCTAAAAAATTATGTCTTTAGGAATTTTTTGCAATTAAATTGTTGGAAAAAGTGAAAATTATTTGTTATAAGTAATAATTGTGATTTATTTTTGTATAATTCATTAAAAATTTAAGGCAACTAGTTCCAGAGAGAATAAAATCTGTCACCAGTTTGGCTGTAATAATGTCTGTAGTACCGTCTACAGTCCTGCAGTACTGCCCCCCAGTGGCGAAACACAGGAACTACATTAACAATGAAACTAGGTAAAAATGTTTTTTTGACTGTAAATTCAAATGTGTTGTTATGTAGAACAGCAGTTATGTGCTCATTAAATATGTAATTTTCATGGCTTAAAAATCCAGATCAATTATTTGACCTCCGCCCTGTAAACTCTCTGTCTTTGTATTGTCTTTGTATTATTATAAGTATATATCTATTACATAAACAGATATACAGGCAGTTCAGTAATGACAGTCTGAGTTTCTCTTTCCTGACAAAATCTACTTTATCACATTCAGTCTGTACGTAACAATGGATCAGAGGATTAATATATATCTTACAGGAGAGGAAGTATTCAGGTTCTTTACTGCAGTAAAAATACTGCACTATAAATGTTACTGGAGTAAAGTATTTATTTTTAGGATCAATTAATCATTTTCTCCATTACTCGGTTTGCTGTTTCGTCCATAAAATGGTGAAAACTTTGAATCAATGTTTCCTAAAACTGAAAGAAGACGACGTCCTCAAATATTCAAACTGAGGCTGAAATCAGAGAATTTGGACGTTTTCACTTAATTTCCATTATTAAAATAATTAAATATGAATTTAATAGTTTACCACTGATTACTGTAAACAGGAGGGAAATGTAAAGTATGAACCTGTTGTATTATTATATCTGATATTATGAGATTATTCAGACTCATTAAAAACGTGATTTTACTGTCGGTATTGATTATCAGCTGAGGAGCTGGACGATGTGTAGTTTAGTGTTTCCTGTCGTTGTGCGTCTCTGTCCGTGTTCACTAATCAACTTTAATGTTCTGCTGTCTGTCAATGAGTCACTGAGTGGTTTAGGTCCGAGGTCCAGGTCTACTGACCCTGTACGAACCCTCAGACCTCCGGCTGGTTCTGGATTCAGGCTGTTCCTGCTGCTCCAAAGTGGAACAAACTGTTTGTGATTAATCTTCTGTTGAAGCTTCGGTTTGTAACGTCACTGTAAGACTCTGATTCCCAACTGTATGTTTCATATTGATCAGTATCAGTAACAGCAGAGAACAGCTGATCAACTGATCAATGAACACAAACAGTGAACTCAATAACTGCAGGAGGTTTGATTATTTCCTGTGAATATTGATCAGAGATATATTGATCCATTCTCTGTCTGTATTCTGTATTTTAACAATCAGACTTAATATTCTTCTTTCTCACAGATTCACTGTTTATTGATCTATCAGCTGATTGATTGATGGACAAACTCTGGATCCAGATTAGGGACTTTTTTGTATTTCACGGCCACCGTAGTTTAATTAGAGGTTGAATCAACTTCACCACTAGATAGATCTAAATCCTACAGACTGGTCCTTTAAATCAAATAACTTTATTTTATTGGTTTTATTCTGTTTTGTGCTCCTTTTTAAGAACTTTGGATATAAAATATGACATAAATAAACTTTCACTTCTTCTTATTTGAACAGTAAACCTTCCTACAGATTAACTGTTAAACAATGTTTGATTTTAAATGTTCCAGATAATCTATTACATGTTCAAACTCTTTCTATTGTCACTACAGCGTTTTTACAAATGTGACTTTAATCATAAAAAACCTCATTTCAAAAACATTTGACTAAATTAAAACATACTTTATTTACAGTTTTAACTTTTATTTGTTTATAAATCAGAGAAATATAAAGCTCACATTAAAACAAACTACCAATATATGAGCTTTAACTGAGCAGTATTAATATTAACCAGGAGTTTAATATCACACACACACATTATTGATCTCTAATAACTGATTCTTGATCATGATGCTATTGCACAGTGCAGTCTGTGTGCTGAGGGTTTAAACTCTCTGCTGCAGTCTGCTCCGACATTAAAACACTTTACAAACACTCACAAACTAAAGTTGTGTTAAACCGAGAGTCGGTGTCCGCAGATAATCCGGTAAATTAGCGGATTTTAAGGCTAATTAGCGGCTGAGTTTTAATCTGCGCCACGCTTTCGGTCTGCAGACAACTGGCAATCTGCCTGCTCCTTTCGGAAGCCATTTTCGCTGGCCACAGTGGCTACCGACAGACCCACCGTAAGCACAGCGGGGACACGGAGCCTCTCTCCCGGCCTGAAGCTGGACTCTCCGGCCGCTGCCCGGCCGCCGAGCACCGACCCGCCCCCGGCCGCTGGCTCCGCCGCCGCCCGCTCGATGTTAAAGTTTTTCCCGTTAATTTTTTGCAGCGACTCGGTCGCCTCCCCGAGCTTTGACCACCATTTTTTATCACAGGAAATGACATGGAAAACGGAAGAAAGCAATTGCGCAAAAATTAAAGTTAACAGCGAGAATTTGATTCCGAGAGTTTCAGTTTCTGTCGCATTTTATCCGGAAAAGTCGCTGATTTCAGTCAATGAGCGGAAATAAGGAGGAACAGCCGCAAAATAAGGAACATTTAATGCACAATAAATACACAATAAACACATAAAATAACCCCAATACTCAACCTGCATTCAGGATTTTACTGTTACAGAATATGGAGGCTGTAAAGTACCGTAAATTAAATAAAGGGAAGACCTGAGGGAAAGTGGAGTTTTATTTTCTGTAAAAACAGGTTTTTAATTTGTTTTCTCATTTTTATTATCTATTAATTAAAAATTACATCTACAAAAACAAATATTCAAACATCTAACGAAGCACAATACAAACAAAAATACTGTAAAATGAATCCATTGTGAGTCCAGTCCTGCATTCAGTATTTCACTGTAAACACTGTGAAAACAGTTGAAATGTTAGTTACCTCAAACAACGAAGCAAAGTACGAACAATGTAAACAAACTATTAGAAGTATTACTAATAAAATATATAAAAGCTTAGGTAACGTTTGGCCTCCTGAAAGAATAAACTACAGTGATTTCTCTCTCTTAAAAACTGTCCGTCGCACTCTTTAAATCTTTATTGTTGAACATCCCTCCTAATACGAACAGTTGTGCTCACTCACTAGCTAGCAGTAGCCAACGTATAAAGCTTCATTTTGGGAAATTTAGAGACTATTTTATTGAAGTAAATCAAAGAAACTAACTTAAATAAAAGTGAGAGTGAAAAAGGTCACTGGAAAAGAGTTTGTTTTCTTTTATAGAATATTTTTATTGGGATTTTCCATAACACAGTGCAGGAAACTATGGAAGCTAATTTCCGCCCCCCCCAAAAAAGATTATGTAAGTTATTATAATGCGAAACTTTCTTAATATTTTGACTTATGTCAAAATTACTTTATAAATTTATAAATTTATTATAAATTTTGTTATTAAGTCAATATTTTGAGTTTTTCATTTTAATGACTTATATAATCTTTATTTTTCCTTTACATTGGCATAAAAGGGCTTCCATAGAAAACAGACATACCAGAAAACAAAAAAATAAATAAAAGGGAAAAAAGAGGAACAAAAAACAGGTAATATAGAAAGTAAATAATGAATCACTGCTGCATCGTGAGGCAAACCGGAGGTTGTTGCTGCTGCAGCGTCAGAATGGACCTGAAATGGCCACCATACATCAGAACATTTATTTATTAAGACTTCCCATCATACCAAACTTTTTTGAAAAACAGTTTCATGACAACTACAAAACACTGAGTCACATTTTATAAAAATATTTATTTTCACTTTAAAAAAGTTTCAATTTTAATCCAAAACAGCTTTTTAACTCAAAACTTCACATTCTTTTGAAACCACTTACGACATATAAAATATTAATGTTCAAGTTGTTTTATTCAGATGTAGTTTCTTTTATGATACTTTAAAAAAATTTAAAATGATTGAGTAAAACAGAAAAGTAGTTTCAGCTCAGTATTGCAGGTCTGTGAGGTCACAGTCGTATTTTGGAGCCAGTTTACTTTAAAGGCGGAGTCCGACACCAAAGACCACTCTTTAATAAACGGGTTGTAATGTTATTATTCTCTATTGTGACCATCAGTTCTCCATCAGAGACATTAAATACTGCTGGTGCATCATCATACGAGCCCTTTAGAAAACATTTGTGTATTTCTATAAATATCTGAAGGTATATTTGTTTTTAAGGCCATAAATAAACTCTTTAAAGATTATTTAAACAGATTGTTAAAAAGCTGAAAACAGTTGGGTTGTTGGCTGCAGAGTGTTTTTCCTGCCACCAGATGGAGCCATTGCTCTCTGTCATCTTCTCACCTCCTCTGACCTCAGATCAGTTTCTCCTGTTCACAGAAAGCTGAAGGGAGGAACTCCCTCCGCTCCCAGAACCAGACTCAGGACCATGGGAGATAGGGCCTTTAGTGCTGGCCGCCCACGTCTGTGGAAATGCCTCCCCTGACACCTCTGAGGGCCCACAATCCACTGACTGTTATTAAAAAAGGATCTTAAGACAATTTCTTTTTAGCAAAGCTTTTGGCTCACCTTTTAATTTTTTATTTTTTTAAAAACTTGCTCATATTTTTTTTTTTTTGTTTCTAAAAAACCTGGTAGCAATTTGAGCATCTTCTGATGAAAAGGCATTAATAAATAAAATGTATTATTATTAATACAGGAGTCTTTTAAAGAAATCCTCTGCAGGAGTTTGGAGGACGTCAACACAACCGGTGGTCAGCGAGGACACAGACTAACGTACAATGAGTAAAAATACCTTTTACAATATCCAACAATAGATTTATAGATATTTGTGGCAGAGATGAAGTTCCTGATATCGCTCTCT
>NW_023339762.1:27340736-27343595 GCF_004916995.1 Morone saxatilis | reverse complement strand
CTAGTTAGTTAGCATTTTGCTAACATTAGCTAACTTAAGATGTGACTATATTTATTTATTATATCTTTTAATCTTTGGAATGTGGTTGACTTTTCAACATAGATTAGCTTAGCACATAGCTGACTCTGACCTGAACGGAACAGAGCACCTGGGTTTACCCTACTGTTTCATGTCACAGGTTGCTGTGAAAAAGGTCTATTCAGTCTGATAATCAGGTGATACAACCTATAAAACTGTTAATGAAAAACAAAGCCACTCTGCTTTTCACAATTTATTAACAAAATGATAAAATAAATAAATACAAATTGATCAAATGCTCCTAATATCAACTCCTCCCCATGTTCCCTACAGTATTTCCTAAACACTGCATACAAAGAATTCATCACAGAAGAGGCTCAATACAGAGGTAAGAATCCCACCAGACCAGTCACAATGTCAGGCCAACAGAAGACACATCTGGAACAGAAGTCAAAAAAATAAACACATTCCTTTCCAAAATCATTATGAAAAAATACAAACAATTATACAAATATTCAGATTGTGTAATTACCAATTTACACATTATTCAGCACACCAGGTGAACTTTTTCTTTATTCATATCGCTACAATGCATCTCACCAAATGGAAGATAAAAAAAGACTTCTTTTATTTTTTATTCATTTTTTTTGCACTCAACACACCCCCAATGGAATTAGCTGTGGATGAGGTAAGAAGCTTCAGGTGTACAGTTGGGTCCGGACAGGATGGATGGCGAGCCGTAACGATGGGGTGATGTCATGTTATCGACAGAATACTAGAAGGCCACAATCATGACTTGATCGTTTTTTTGTTTTTTTTAAAGTAAAAAGCTGAAAACTTTACCACACGGGGGAGCTGGAGGCGAACGTTTCAATGCATATAAGACTTCCTCTAATACAAACACGGTCCTCTCAGCTTGCACACGATGCTGACGCAGAAATTAATTTCCAAATGATATGCAACATTAAAGGCTTCCAAACAGAAATGTAGAGTTCTTTGGATAAATTCACTTTTAGAGCTTGACTAAATAGAAACCGAGGAATTCTTTTCTCTAGAATACAATGACACAATTTAGACACGAACCCCCTCCCGACATTCAGCATGGTGCATAAGCCAAATTAAAATCTAAACTCAGGAGAATTTCGCTGCTCCGTCTGTTAAAACTCTGCTTGCAGGAAGAAATGTCTCCGTTTTTATGGAACCTCATTTCAGCCAAAGTGAGGCAAAAAAAAAGATTCTGAAAGTCATTATAATGATAAACTTTCTCAAAATAACAGGATAGTTTTACAATATTTTTACTTAGTATCACAAAGTCATTATTTTACTAAGTCAATAAGTTGATAAAGATTCTCATTACAATGAGAAAGATCTTTTTTTCCCGTCACATTGGCAGAAATGAGCTTCCATACATTCTAACGTGGATGGCTACCGCACTGAACTGCACACAATTGGCATCAGGATGCCAAAAGAAAAAAAGGTGACTCGAGTTTTTAAAAAAAGAACAAAAGTAAATAAAATAAAATAAAATGCATATTAAAAAGGTTTGACAAATCTTGTATAAAAATTTGCATAAGAAGGCATGCGTTCCACCAGAGTGGACAGATGTTGCTAATTGGGTCTAAAGTTTGTTCGTTCCAAATGCACACAGGCTCCGGCTTTACGTGACCTGATTGTAACAAACTCCTCCGAAAACACAAGAAGAAGAAGAACCACAGCACGGCGGGAACAATGAAAACAAAAACAGCTCCCGATTCCTGACCGAGGAGCCGACTACACGGGAACCGGACCGCCCCGTTCTTTACACTCTGTAATAATAATACTGGTCGAACCAAAAGTGCGTCACAAACAGCTGGCTGCCACACCGGGCGAGATCTCATCACCAACAATCCTCTCTTTGGAGCTCGCCAATCGACCTCTGAGCTTCGCCAGCGTCTGCAGCGATTCTTTTTTTTTTTAATAATGTAAAAGTTTAATAAAGGAAAATAAAACACATTTAAGGCAACTCCTATAATAAACAACAACAAAACACTATCTGGTCACTCTAAACGGCTGTGTGAGAATATGAACGTAGTTGGTAACTTGCATTGACTACTGGCAGCCTGAGGTGAAGGGACCGGGTTTGTGCTCCGGAGGTTCGGGGAGGGGGGAGCTCTNNCTCGGAGGGGGAGGCGGGTCGGGGTGGGAGGATTTATCCGGAGGGTTAGTAAGGTTCTACAAGTCACAGTGCAAGTCAAGAGACAAATATTATCTGCTGTTTGAAGAAAGGCACTCTAGGTACCTACTGTACAGAGGGAAAGGTCCAGTTTGTCTGGAACACAAGTTCGGGCTCGTCCAAAGAAAACCTGGTGGAGTGATGACGACTAATGAGGGAGAACGTCCACCCGAGAAAGCTGACAAACAAAACACACAACGAATGGAATTCATAAGGAATTGGGGACATATTAGTTGCCATTTTCTCAGAATTGCAGTCTTTTCCTTCCATGTTCGAATGGCTAAACTCTTCGTAAGAGACACATTACATTTATCAGACAACACTGTGGCCAAACATGTGGAAATGTTAGAGATTTTCTCTTTTCTGGGATCTTCTGAATGAAGGCAGTTTGTACAGCTGATGTCAGAAAATAAGGTGTTGTGTCAGATATGTTGATTCAGTTACAAGAGTCCGTATGATATGAAAAAAAGACAGCTGTAACAGCACATTGTATAGTCGCCCAACAATGTGTTCACCCCCGCAACCGCGTGCACGTATAATTCGCTATTATTGGACGTCTGTGCAGAACTGTGTCAATAAAAACAGGCACAGATTTCACCCTGCCCCAGAGAGTCTACAGCCATGCTAGC
>NW_023339762.1:27333608-27340729 GCF_004916995.1 Morone saxatilis | reverse complement strand
AGTTAAATGCTAACATCAACATGCTAAAATCCTCACAACTGACCCTTCCTGAGCCCCGCCCCTTTTTGTTCTGTGTACGGCAGTCCCTCCAGGATTTGTTGCGGCCTTAAATTCCTGATTTCACAGCAGCTTTAAAAAAAAAAACTAATTATGAAGCACTTTTTTTGCAATAAAATTGAGTGAGAAACTGAAAAAACTTCTCTTCTTCCAGTGAGAATACAAATCACAGTTTGGAGGGAAAATGTGAGACGTTAGCATCACACGTCTGCATTTTCACAACTAGAAGAAAGAAGTGAGTTTTGGTGACGTATGGTTTACCATGAAAGAGACATATCACCTTGAAACTACGATTGCAAAAATTTGTAAAAAAGTTGCAGTGATTGGGCAAAATTGTAAGGTTGCACAGAATTCACTGGGATTAGTCGAACGTCGCAACTTCTGGGATGGACTGCACTTTGAAGATGGTTTAAAGAGACAGTAATGTTAGCAAAGGCTAGCTAACAATTGATGATGGGAATATACGTCTCTTTTATTTTTTAATTATCTTCAAAATGTGGTTGTCTTTTCAACATACATTAGCCTAGCACGTAGCATAGTAAAGTACAGGAAGCAATGTTTTTTCCCCAGGATGGCGAAGTCATGACCCGCCCTACTCTACCTCTGACTGGCTTACACTGATGTCCTTACCCCACTCCTCATGCCTAAACCTAACCACTCCAACCAACGAAGGCAACGAGTACAAGCCAATCAGATGCAAGCTAGGGCGAGTCATGACTCCGCCACCCTGGGAAAAAAGGAAAGGAAAAAGCTGAGTTTTTATAGAAGGGACTTAAGAAGGGTCAGTTACAATGCTAACATGCTAATGGTTACCATGTTCACCTTCTTAATTTAGCATATGAACATTTGCTAATTAGAATTAAAAGCAAAGTGCAGCTAAGACAGATGGGAATGTTATTAGTTGTTAGTTGGATCAAATTTCATGACATTTGATCCAATAGTTGTTGAGATATGTCACTAAAAGCCAAAGGTGTGAACTTTGTGTTGGCGCTGGATGAAAAGTAGGATTCATCCGTCTGTGCAAACTTTCATGTGATTTCTCCAACTGAGTGCTGCAGGAATGAGTCCTAACCCAAAAATGAGTTAGCACTTTAGCTCCCCTGGTTCCCTCACCTTGAAGTTGATGGGTTTTTAGTAGATGTCTGAAATAAAGTCTGTAGTGAAATAAAGTCTAAAATACAGAAGTAAATACCCCAATAATCAAATGGAAAAATCCTATTAGCTTTTTGTTGAAGGAACCAGGGCGATGCTAACTTCCTGCTAAAGACGTTGTCCCTGCTGCACTCTATAGTTGTTGAGGCCGACGTTGCCACTAGCATGGTTACAAATCCCTCATAAATAAAAAGCGGTAAGACAAATTAAATCATTTTGAGATAATCTTCCACATAAAACATCCAGGTTGAAGAGTTGAACACCAATAACAGAACTTTCAACGCTACTCGGGGGTGAATACGTTTTCAGGCGACTACAATTTCAGCAAAAACGCTCCAATATTGCAAAAAGAAAGACATAAATAAAGATTCCAGCACAACCAGAGGCACTGTTAATGAACAGACCAGAGTTTGTTAATGCCCCGTACCCAACAAGAAGCCAGAAGTCATGATCAGTTCACCAGACAAAGACAGACCCGAACTGACAGCCACCAAGCCAACGAATAACAGCATCACATTTCAGCCCAGACATGCTCCAGAAAGAAAAGAGATGCACTAGTCTAACTGTGAGGGGATGAAGGGGTTTCTGAGACAGAAGCCCAGCAATTCCTCCCCAAAAATATGAACTAGACTTGAGCCTTAATGTCAGACAGAGGTTTGTATTTCCTCCTAGAAAAATATTGGCAATGTGGGGATAAGTCACATCACAACAAAGAGATGCATACTCTGTTTAATTCCATATTAACATACAAAAAGCTCTTCAGCACTTCTTTGTAATGCAGCAAGCTTGTGCTTTAATCTCAGGATTTGTGGTATTGTCCTTTGAGATCTGTCTGAAGGAGCAGGTTCATACAACAAATCCCTCCATTTCAAGGAAAAAAAAGTTCCTTTAATGTTATTGTTTAATAAGCTCTCCTGTCTCAATCTGGGGACTTCCAATTTCTGAAATGGTAGCATCTATATCTTACAACGCCAATGATTTGATCTTTCAATACAGTAAGTGGACTTGTCCCTGCTGAATTTGGATACAACATCATTTTGGCAGTTCAGGATTCAACAGAAATGTACATAATGCAAAGATCACCACTTCAAAAAGAGGATTCCTTTTTGTGTTGATAATGCCAGTCCAGCAGGTTCAGGAACAGAAAGCACTTATTCTGAAGACTAGGAAGACCTGAATATCTTTTCCTATAAAAAAGAAACACAGCCCAGATATAGTTTGTGTGTGTTGACATTGCAATATTGCAATTTCACATTTAGTGCTCACAGTTGACACACTTGACTCACGAATGAAAACTCAATCACTACACTTGACCGACACCACTGAAAACATCTGTTAGGCTACCGCGCCTGTTCGCCTCGTCCTCCGTACCTGCTGAACACGACGCTCAGCATCCTTTCTGCCTGAGCTCAGGGATACGAGTGGGGAAAGAGATGGGGGGAGGGGGAGTTAACTGGGATTGTTGGTTGATGGGGACGTTTGGTTATTGGTCAACTGGGACAGGGTAGGATGGACTGGGGAAGGTAAGTTTGGGTTTTAGTTATTGGGGGAAGGCTGATTTTTGTTGAATGAATACATTTAAGCAAATAGGATGTTAGGGACGTTGGTTGAAAGGAATCAGTAAACCTCAAGTACTTGTTGGATCGTTGAACAGCATCTGATTAAAGGTTGAAGAGGGAGAGTACGATAGATTGTTGGCGGACTGGGGAAGGTAAGATTGGGTTTTAGTCACTAGGGGAAGGCTGTTTCGTTGATGTTTTTTGTTTGAATGAACACGGTTTAAGTTGTAGGCTGATATGGAAGGTAGGAATCAAATCAAATAAAAGATCAAATAAAGAGAATAAAGTGCCCCACACCTTTCCCAACTTCTGAACTGATCGGATAAGAAAAAACTAGGTTTGAAGCATACTGATTCCTTTTGGGTTGAGAAGGAAGAATACTTAAAATTGTTGGTGGACTGCGGAAGGTACATTTCGTCCCAAGGGGAAGGTTACTGCTATCTGTCGTTAAGACATGTTATGTTTTCTGTTGTCTAAAGACAGTCACTGGTTAATGGGAAAGTTCCGGACGCTGGTGTAAATGTGCCAGAAGGCTTCAAATGAAGTGCTTGTCTGAAACCTCAGCCCCCCCAAGACCTCTCTGACGTTGCCATTGTTACTTTCCTAGATCGACAATCCAACAAGTTTTTTGGGATGAACCAAGTACAACACAATGAATGTCCAAAAGTGGACTCCATTATCCCCATTTCTAGGATTAATCGCATCTTGCCCCTTGCTACAACAGCAGGCATCTCCCTCGCCATCTAGAGCAGGAATTCGGACGGCACTTTGTACTGAGCCATTTTGGGTTTAAGAGGAAGGTCGCGTTAGATTTTTGGACTGAGGAAGGTAAATTTGGGTTAGGGGTTTTCTGTTGTCTAAGGACGACTGAGTTGTAGGTTGATGGAGAAGTTAGGGTCGTTTGTTTAAGGGTATTCTTCAAACAAAGTCTTTGTTGGATCGTCTAACAGCATCTGAACCTTTGGGATGCCACATTAGATTGTTGGACTGGGGAAGGATAGGAAAGATTTGAAAAAAGGTTTTTGTTGTCTGAAGATGGTCGAAGTTGTTGGTTAATGGGGGAAGTTAAGATCAGGAGGATCGGGGTTAAGGGTTAGAAACACTGGGTAAGGTTTAGGGTTGTTCAAAGGAAGAGATCAGGGTCGTGGGATTGAAGAAGTTAAAGGTTGTTCACATTAAGTTCATTGGGACAAGGGGATGAACAGGTTCTCTTTTCATTACTCTATCACAACACTGCTTCTTAGACCAGTAACCCCTGACAGATGTTTGGTTCTCGGTTTTCTCCATACCCATGCGAACCCATCTCCCCACCCCACAAGAGAACACAGGGGCCACTATAACAGGCACACACTGGTGTGATGATGGATTAAATCTCCCTTTGAGCATTCCCACCACTGACGTCTATCACTAATTGGCATGATGACACTGGTTCGTAAGCCTTCCTATACCCCAGCTCTGTGGGTGGAACAGCCTACGTCTTCCCAGAGCCATGTGACTTGGGCTGTATATCTACCATTGACACAGTCTGACAATACAATGCAAACAAACAACATTTATACAGATTGGCAACTTCAGGGCACCGTACGGTGCAAGCAAAAGTCTTTTTTTTAATATATATGTTTGAATTCCCGCAACTCAAGAGACATAGCATTACTTTTTATTGTCCAAACTGCTGACAAGAGCTGGCAAAGAATGCTGGGAGGGTTCTGAGGTTTTGCTGTTGTTGTTGTTGTTGCTGCCGTCACTGTTAGAGATCTCCTCCTGTTTCTTCTCCACTGCTGTCTCTGGAGGAGGGTTGGCGGCAGCCATCTTGTTCTCAGAGTTGGTGGTGGCGTTGGTGGCGCAGCCTCCTGCGGGGCTGTGATCAGGGCAGGCCGGTTCGGCTGTACCGTTGGTGGTGGCAACAGTCGCGACCACTGAGGAAGTGGGAATGTCAACCACCGGAGCTGCCTCAGTCTCAGGCTTGGCCACAACCTCCGCCTGGACACCAGTCCCTGTGTCACCCCCTCCCCCCGCCACTGCCCCGTCAACAGGCTCCACCTTACCGCCTGCCCCTACACTGGGGCTGTTATCTGCTGTTAGGACAGCGCTGTCTTCAGGGACAGGCTGGCTGTCGGTGTCTCCTCCTGCTGCTCCTGTTGTCTGGTTGTTCCCTGCGGCTCCGTGCTCCTCTGGTTTGTTGTTTCCATCGGTGTTGCTGCTGGCTGAGGAGCTCCCAGCCTTCACGCTCTCTACAGAGTTAGCCTCTGGCGCAGCTTCAGAGCCGACTGCAACTTCAGCACTGTCCTGGACTCTGGCACTGACGTCTTTACCCTCTGTCTCTGCCAGAGCTTGGTTGAAATTGAAGGCTTGGATGAGGCGAATCAGGTGTTTGACTTTTTCCAGGGAAAGCTGCATCTCTTTCTGACGAGCCAGGATGGTGTTTTTGGTCTCCATGCATTTCTGATGGAGGAACAACAACAAGGTTAGATTTGACTAAAGGCATCGGATGTTCTTTAGGGGATGATCAAAAATAATTTATCTCAAGTTCCTGTGCTTCTAGAAATAGGATCAATCGTTATTACTACTAGCAGTGTGTCCCACAAGTCCACCTCAGTCTAATTATTACACACCTGGTTCTGCTGTTCGGGAGGCCGATCGGGCACTCGACCGATCGGGCACTCGGTGTGCGAGTAAGACAGAGTTTATGAGCTGAAGCTTAAGCAAGCATTTCAATGATCCTGGAAACTGGATCAGCTAAAAGGGTCTATATATAATAAATAAAATATACAATAATATAAGGGCAAGTACAAATTGACTTCAGATGAGCAGCAGAAAATACAAACTGTCTACCTTTTCACACCTTATTTTTCATCAGTTACTTTGCTCTAAAGAGGTCCTGATTCAGAACGATTTAATCATAAACTGTGACCTTGATGCATTTATTTCTCCCACAGACGAGTTAATTAGTCGTGGATGGCGTCTGTCTCTTGGATGGATAATCAGATTTGAAGTCAAGCCTTGTCGAAGCTTAGAATATTGATTACTACCAACGCTCTGGAGCTCTATCAGTTGCTGTTTGTTTCTCGTAAATCAGTCAGTTATGAACCTGGAACTGGATCTAAAAAGGAACTGGTTCTTGTGTTTGTTACCGTTATGGAGTTGCTGAGCTGTTTGACTCTCTGTTCCAGCTGCTCTCGCTCCACTTTCAGTTCAGAACTCCATTTCATCAGCTTCTGTTTCTCCTCTTCTTTAGCTGCAGCAGAGAACAATAAAACTGTTAACCTCACCGTCCACCACCTGTCCCAGCGGACATCTGAGAGAGGAAGATAATCTGACGTCACCTTCTTTGTAAGCGATGTAGGAATGAACAATAGCCAGAGTACCAGGCCAGGGAATGGCTTCTTCTTTTTTCAGGATCTGGAGAGAGAAGCTCGCAGTTGTCACAAAGGCTAAGACTTAAGAGAAGATTTGAGGAGGACAAAATTAAGCCGCCACCCTGTGGTGAGGCCAAGAGGGGACAAGCAATGGAGTGGATGGATGTGAGATGCCAATCTTTACTGACACAATGAATGGGACAGAAGCACAAAAAAACAATACTGCATCATGTATATGCTTACAAAGGATTGAACAGTCCTAACGTTCAGGACAGTGTCAGCAGAAGCAGTTTTCTACAGTTAAGTACAGCTACTGGCCCTGATTGGCCCCTCTCTGGACTGCGGTACCCCCTTCCCCCTGACTCAGGATCAGTCACGGCTGCTGCGGTTACCTGATCTTGACATTTTGGACAGATCCACATGCCTTTAGGAATGGTTTTCAGGGGTGGATCCAGGCAGTCGAGGTGATAAACACGAGAACACGTGTCGCACATGAGCAACTGGCCACTGCGTCTGCACACAGTGCAGAAATCCTCATGGATGTCTCCCTGTGAGGAAGAATTGGACCAATCAGTTTCCCTGCCCAGCTGAGCCCCACCATCCATCTGTGGAGAGGCAGGGGGAGGCACCATGATCTGGTTCGGTTTAGTTTACAGTTGGCCTCGTTTTTATGTCTAATGGACATGGTGTGTTAATTAACCCACAGAAAAGTTAGAATGTGTTCTGAGTAGTAGTTATTAATGGGCTACAGGACACTGTTCACTTTGTAAGGCTGAATCAAAGTAAAAATCAACTGATGACTGATGAGAATCACATGGAGACAACAAACTAATGGACGTGTTTGTGGAGGTCTTGGGGTGCCAATAGGACTGTGTGTGACGGGGGTTTCCAACCCTCTGAACTGTCCGTCTCCCCCATCGTTACTTACATCCCCAGAGCTGGGGCTGGGCAGGGGGAGGGGATGGACGGGGCTGGAGGGGGAGGTCGGGGTGAGGCT
>NW_023339762.1:27331716-27333508 GCF_004916995.1 Morone saxatilis | reverse complement strand
CTGTGGTCACATTAAAGCTTCTTTATATGTGTCACATGGCGTCCTGAGGGAACGTTGGTTTTCAGCTCTTCACTTCGGGTCGTTTCCGTCTCTTTCGCTGGATCACCGTCTCAAAATATTCATACTGCGACTCCAGAGACGTCTTATGATCTGGTCTCACTTCCTGCTATAAACACTTCTACAGGACGGTTCCTGCTGAGTCAGCAGAGACTCGCTCTGTGGTGCATTGTGGGATTTTATAACTGAACTAATCTGATGGTTCAGACAAACAGAGACATTGATGGCAGAGACAGTGAAAGTGTCCATCAGGCTGCTGTCGGTCCAACCGTCTGTCAGTGGACGCAGGAGGTAGACGGCGTCTCACAGAGTTGTCTGTCCTCGCTCAGTAGAGACGAGTGGATCTCCACGTTGCGTTTGTGGTTCTTGCTGTTCCCGTGTTTCCTGATGTTGTCGACCTTGAAGGTCTGGCTACCTTTGATCAAAGCCATGTTCTGGTGGGTTTTGGCGGAGTACAGGCGGCACACGTGGCACCACATCTGGTTGAGGGCCGGCGAGTAGCAGAGGAACCAGAACATGCTCAGCCAGACCTTATTGAAGCGAGGCGGCTGACGCTTGGACCGGATGTCCCGAGAGACCACAGGGGCGCTGGGAGTGGACTCTACGGCCGAGTCCTCGTCCTCAACCCCGGTACCGGACACCCACTGAGGAGAGAGAGGCTCCATCCCTGTGAGGACAGACAGACACGTTTAACCTTCATCATCATCATCATCATCATCATCATCAACTCTTCTAACTGTAACAGAAACTCACAATTAGAGTCTCTCTCCTCTATCTGGACCGGGTCGGGACTCTGCAGGTCCTGGTCTGGCTGGAGGGGGGGCTCGTTGATGACGGGTGAGACCTCCTCCTGTGGTTCTGTGAAACGAGACAGCTTCTCCTGCAGCTCTGTGATCGTCCTCTGCAGTCTGACACAGTCCTCACAGGAGGAGGAGGAGGAGGAGGAGGAGCTGGGAGGAGGAAGGTTAAAGTTCAGCTGCACACTGAAGTCCCCGGAGCCGGAGGACCGTTTGGCTGCGAGGGCCCGGGACCTGCTGGAGGCCTCCAGAGAGGCTTCGAGAGCGCCTCTGAAGAAGTCCTGAAACAAACAATTAACGTTAGTTTATAAAAAAGAACAAATGTCTTCGTGGCGTCGGCTGATAGCGGCGAGCTAGGATGATGCAACAGGACGCTGACAGTCTTACTCTGAAGCTGAGGGAGTTCTGGTCCACTGCAGCGGGCCGCGTTGTGTCTTCAGGCGGTTTGCTGGTGTTGGTTTGTAGAACCGACTGCAGCACAGACTTAAGTTCTCTCCAGGCCGGTCTCACTGCAACGCCTGTACAGAAAAACTGATTTTAGATAAATCGATACAGGATGTTTCTGTAAACTCAGTGAATGAACACTGAAGCTCACCTGGTAGACCTGGACCTGGACCTGCACCTGGAGCTGCATGTACCTCAGCTGAGTCCTTACTGCACTGGGTTTCAGTCTGACCTATGGGCCTCTGATCGCCCCCCTTTCTCTCTCCTCGTTTCCGGTTCACCTTGAGCCGACCTGTCACTGAATGGCAGAAAGAATAATTCTCATCGTTCCTCTGAACACTTCCCGTCTGTATCAGCGCTGCGCAGTAACTCGTCTGACCTGTAAATGAATCATTCACTGAATCTGCAGAAATATATTGAGATATTTATCGTTATCGGGACAGAAGCCGTCAGTCAGAGGCGAGATTAAAAATCCTCATTCTGTGTGATTTTAA
>NW_023339762.1:27328081-27331673 GCF_004916995.1 Morone saxatilis | reverse complement strand
TCTTTTTCTTTTTCCTCCTGCTTTCTTTCGTCCTGCTGCTGCTTTGGATTCTGTCGGAGGACGTTTGGACGAGAGAGACGGTCTCTTCCTCGCCGTCAGTCTTTGTTTCTTCGCCTGCTCCGTCAGGAGGGGACGCTCGGTGCGTCCGCCGTTCTCTTCGCTGGGACCCAAATGCAGTGACGGGACCCAATCTGGATCCGACTGCAGTAATTCATTAGCTGGTTTACCTGCAGACACACAGTGACGTCTTCTTTTATCAGACCATCAGAATAAACCACAACCTGCTGATCGACTGATGAAGACTCAATTATCTGTAATTTATTGTGATTTATGTTTGTTTTTTAACACTAAACCAACAAATGTCTCATGGTAAGGTAACAAACACACAATGATTCTTATTGTCGGCTGATTAAACACACCTATAGATGTTATATTAATGTTACACTGGAGATTTGACGGAGGAGCTGGTGAACTCTTCCTTAAATCGGAGGAAATCTGAATGGAGTTCTGCTGCCTGTGAATAATTCACTGCTGTGGTTCCTCAGTGGGCTGCAGGAGGAGTTTAATCTTTACTGTGGACAAACACACTCAACACCCAGAGGTTTCTCTCATATTTAATCTAAATGTGGAGGACATACTGTTAGTCAGCAAACCAACAGCAGCACAAACTACAGTGAGTGTTAAAGCTGAACCAAACCCCAGAGGGAAAACGGGGATTTTAACAGACCAGGTAAAACTCACCTGAGTGGAAGTGTCGGGAGCACACTCTGGCCGAGGTGGGGATGCTGCTGAAGGTGAGGTTGTTCCGGCCCACAGCAGACACCCAGGCCGCCCTCCTCCGCCTCGTCAGCTCGGATATCTGCGCGCCTTCGTCCCTCCTCCAGTCGGGGAAACAGTGGAAGCTCAGCCCGGTGGGGATCCTCCTCCCGCGGTGGTCGAGAGAGCGACGGCGGCAGCTCTTCACACAGCAGTTAATGCCCCCCATCGATAACCGCTGATAATCAATAATAACCACTGGTAATCAATAATACCGGATATCAATAAGTGAGAGGGCACTGTAACTAATAAACCGCGGATAATAATAAATAACCACTGGTTAATCAATAATTAACCAACTGATAATCAATAATAACCGCGGATAATCATAATACACACGCTGGTAATCAATAAAAACCGCGGATTAATCAATAATAACCACTGGTATCAATAAATAACGCGGATCAACTCATAATTAACCGCGGATAATCAATAATGCACGACAACAAGAAGTACGGCTGATCTCCCACAACACACCGCGGCGTGACGTCACGAGACGACATCCCAAACATTCTTCTTCTACTTCTTGTTTGTCTTTTTTCTACTTCTTCTTCTTCTTTGGCTTTAAATGGAGTTTTATGGAAGCTCATTTGTGCCAATGTGATTAAAAAAAGTACAATAAAATTAGAGTGAGAAAAATAACTTTCTCAAAACAATAATTTATAGCTCAAACTTTAAATAATATATTATATATAATATCGCTAGTTTTAGTATCTTAAGAGCCAAAGTCGTTTTATGAGAGTTTATCCTTTTTTTACTTGTTTGTATATTTATTTATTGTGCTGTGGACCACAACATGAACATGTAATGTAAATTAGATCATAATCACCACACAAGGCTTACTCCCTACTGCCAGTAGGTGGCGCTATCTATAGTGACTGAATATTGGCGTGTCGACGTGTTCATGGTGGGACTGCAGATTGAACCATTTACACTTAATTTATAACAACTTTCATGGCAAATAGTCAAAATCCGACGCCACCCCGCGGGTTCAATGTCACTAATAAGTAGAACTTTTAATTGTTAATGTCTTTAAAATTCCCTCAGAGGAGTTTGTTCAAATACAAAGCAAAAAAATCATAGAAAATGACCATGAAATTTAAAATGGCTGACTTCCTGTTGGGTTTGAGGTACTGGTCCAAGAGGCTTTTTGGCTTGTTGGGTCATGATACATGTGTGTACCATATTTCCATACATGTTGGTCCTACATATCTTGGAAGAATCAAGAATAAAGATGACTATAGTGCCTAAAATAAACCATCTTCTCTCGATGAGTCCAACCAACTACACTTTGATTAAACAGATTGTATCATAAATAAATTCTATTTGAAACACAAGAAAATACAAATAAAATAATCTACCCTTCAAGAAACCAAGAAACCGTTGAGGCCTAGACACTTTAAATCTCAGACTCTACCTAGCAAACCATCTAGAGTACATACAAGAAACTCAACAATCCCAACACCGGCTGGATATAGAACAATACGTCCTCCTTACATCCTCAAATAAACTCACTCCAATCTGTCACAATCCTCAACTTTCAGATATATTTGACCACAGCTCACTCATTCTGTATGATACACTCAAACAGAAACATGATATCGGAGGTAACAGCTTCTTGCTCACTAACTGAAACTCTGCTTAAAAGGAAAAACTGGCGTCAAATAAACAACCTGCAAACTCCCCCATTGGTTAAACATAAACTCCCCGATGTCTCGAACTCTAAACTGAAACTCAAACCATTCAAACACTCTGGACTAACACCTATATGACATGTAGAGTGTGTCATATTTAGTATTTTTTCCTTGTTTCTTTGTCAGCTGCTCACAGGAGCTGAGCTGGAATTTCTTGAATAAATCTTCCCAGATCCCTGCTCATTGCTTCCCAGCTGAACAGGAGACAGCGGATGTGGTCTCAGGCAGGGCCGGGATGATCGGGATCAGATCTGGAGTTGTTCCCGAGCCACTACACTCGTGGTTGGTCTCCCTTGACTTATTGTCTGCCAAGATCTCAGGCCTCACCCATTCCCCTAACCGTTCCCACAATACCGCACCCTTTAGTCTGTCTCTTTGAGGAGAGACAGGTTACCAATCATAAGAATGGTGGGCGGCTCCAGACTCTCAGAGAGGAAAACATTTCTTCTCCCTTTCATTTACAACTCACTTTAATATAAACCCTGACCCCTTTACTTACCTGCATTATACCTTGATAGATTACTTTACAGACGTATGAAAGCAGACATTGTAGTTCCTAAAAATACATGTTGTTTCTTTTTGCTGAATATAATTTTTTTCTGTATTATGAATTAAGTTCATTCACCAATATATATATAACTTCTATTAATTCACTTTTCTTTATTCTCACAAACGCTCAAAGCCTTTTCATTATTTAGTTTTCCTCTCTACAAAAGTATTTAGTTAAAAGCAGAGTTGTGCATTATAAAGAGAAACCAGAGAACATACTGACCTCTGCTCAAGAGCTGCTGAAGTCTGCTGTCGTTCCAGCTACTACACTCGTGGTTAGTCTCCCAATTCAGCAGTTAGTTATATAATTATTATATAATTAATAATTCAATTCATTAATTTCATGGGAAATTCACATGACCCAACATTCAGCTGCACAGTAACACTGCCACCTCCTGGACAAACAGCCAAAGTGATCACAGTCCCATAAACACACCGGACTGGAAGCTGCTTCAGTCAAATCAACAGCAGCACAACCAGGATCTGGTCTAGACTGAAAGCAACAACTAAAGGATGGTTCAGGACTCACCTGA
>NW_023339762.1:27327661-27327946 GCF_004916995.1 Morone saxatilis | reverse complement strand
TAACTGAAGGCTCTGGCTCCTTTTAGAGACTAATAATAATAATAATAATAATAATAATCAGCAGCTGATATTCAACCAATCAGAGCTCGGTTTCTGTTTCTTTGTCAGGAACAATAAGAGCTGCTGTGATTGGCTGCCAGCGCCCACTCTGTAGGTGTGCTTTTATTCTGACAGTCTGTGGTCGGAAGTGGGGCAGAGGTGTACCTCCCTGCTCCTCCTCGGTGAGTCCAGTATCTGGGACTCCTCTGATCCGGGACCATGTACAGCCGTGAGGTGCTGGCGGCC
>NW_023339762.1:27323278-27327561 GCF_004916995.1 Morone saxatilis | reverse complement strand
AGTTTTCTTAAAAAGGAAACAAATGGTTTTATTATAAGTGATCTTTTCTATGTATATTTATAATGGTTAATAAGCAAAATAGTATGTTTTATCCGATTACTCGATAATCGATGGAATATCGATAGAATACTCGATACCAAAATATCGATAGCCGCAGCCCATAATTTATTGTCCTTCACAGGGGAAACGTGTCACCGAGTCTGTACGTAGCTTTCAACTATATAATACGAGTACATTAGGGACACCACGACATAAACAACAAGAATAAACACTCAATGCCAGCACATTTAGACATTTAACTCCCTGTCCTGAGTGTAGCACCCAAACAGCCGTTACTGAAGCTGAGCAGCCGGAGGACGTCAGAGGAAAAACCAGAATATTTTCTCCATAAAATCTAGATCCAGGTTTCGACCAGATAGAACCGTTAGTATTCTTGCGGACCCGTAGTCCCTCTTCAATATCTCTCGGTTGATAACACTCTAGCAGAATCAGTACGCAGTCTGAGACAAGGCTCCACCGTGCGCGTTACCCAGCAGTGTCGGTCACTTGGGCGTTTTTCTGATTGGCGTCTAGTGTCACCAGCACCAAAACGGCACACCCCACAAGCCCCATTCCGCCCGGCCCCTCCCGCATGATGGCGTCCCCCAGCTGCCAGAGGCCCGTCAGTTGGCCACAAGCTTCGTCTTCGCTGCCCTCTGGCAGCCCCCATTCACCACGGTCCGACGTAACTGGACAAGCCCTGCAGTAAGCCGCTCCCCCTGACGTTCATCTCATCACCACGCCTGTCTCAAGCGGCTACCACCACCCGCCTCGTCACCGCCCAGGCACCAACCCACCCCATCCAACTCCGCCCAGCCCATCCAGATCAGCAGCCTGACCACTGAGCCCAAGGTAAGAGACACCTTTATTGATCTATTGATCAGAATACACTGTATCTTTTATGTTGATTATTGATCAGTATACATCTATTTTTAGGATGATATTATCAGTATACACGTATCTTATGGAGATATTGATAGTATACATGTGATCTTTCATGGTATGATTTGATCAGTGATACTACTGTATCTTTATAGAGATATTGATCAGTAACACTGTATCTTTATGATGATATTTGATCAGTATACACTGTATCTTATGAGATATATTGCTATATAAGGCTGTTAGTTAGTTATTAGTTTGATTAATGCTTTAATAATGTGAGTATTGATTACTGATTGATCTTTTAAAATCATGTAGTATGCCTGAGGCTTAAAACAGGTTTTTGATTGAACGTTGTTCTCACAGCTGCCCTCCTCTCCTCCTTCCTCCTCACAGCAGACTGTTAAATCAGGAGGTGGAACAGAGCAGAAGGCCGTCGTCAGCCTCCCCTCCTCCTCCACTCCTCCGTTATCTCCTCCTCCCAGATCCAAGAAGGAGGACAACCCAGAGGTACGGCAGAGAGGAGCCCGACAGGTGCTGCGTTCACTGTCACTGGCGGGTTCTGATGATGTTTTTCTCTTCCAGAAACTGGCCTTCATGGTGTCTTTGGGCCTCGTAACACACGACCACTTAGAAGGTGAGTGAGTGTCTCCTTCCCATCCTGACGCTGCTGCCGTGAAGGTTTCTGTGTTAACACTTTGTTCTGGTTGCAGAAATTCAGAGCAAAAGACAGGAGAGGAAGAGGAGAACGACGGCCAACCCGGTGTACAGCGGCGCCGTGTTTGAACCCGAGGTACAAACACACTTTTCTCTTGTGTGTTTTTTTTTTTTTAAACTTCCAATTCCAAAAGTGACATTAGAGAAAACCTCATAACTTTTCTTATTATTCAGATACTTTAGTTGAACATATAACTGCAGCACACACACACACACACATACACACAATGTATACACATACACTACACACTTCCTATATGATGTAACTGCACAAAGCCTTTACTTAAACCGGCCCATTAGCATTTAGCATTTGCATTGTCCAGTAAGAATTTGGTTCTGTTCACTTGTTTCCATTGACTTTGTATATAATCTCATTAATCACAGGAATGAATTATTTACATTAACATGTTTTTTCCACGTTTGTTTCAGAGGAAAAAGAGCGCAGTGAGTTACCTGAACAGCCCTCTGCACCAGGGGACCAGGAAGAGAGGTCCGTATGAAAAACTGATCCACAGCTCAAAGACCAGCAAGAACTGGCAGAAACAGACTAGAGACCAGCAGACAGGAACTGATAGAGAGGCAGATACAGTATACAGATATAGAGAGCAGCATCAGCTAGAGATAAAGTAGAGCCCTAAAATAAAGATACAACACAGAGCAACAGAAAATATACAGTAAATATACAGTAAATAAACAGTGAATATAGAGTAAATATACAGTCAACACACAGTAGATTTACAGTAAATATACAGTAAATTTACAGTAGATTTACAGTAGAATAGAGACTAATATGCTGTACTAATAACATGCTGTAAAACAAGTCTTCTTCCCTCCTCCTCCTGCTTCCTGTTTCCTGTCGCTTCAGTCAGGTTTAATTTCTAAAGCCGGATTTTACTTATTCACATAAAACAAACAAGAAATTATATATTTTCAGCATCATGTTTGTGTTTCTGCCAGAAGATAAAGAATTTAAACATGTTCTCAGGGTTGTTTACGACCTCTGGACCGCCTTAATGAAGAAGTATAAATCCGGTTGAACCTTCACACCCGTTCACTTCCTGAGACAGGTTGAGGAATTAAAGGTTCAATATGTAACCTTCATTAAAGTGTTGTTAACAGTGACAGCAGTGGCAATAAAAAGTGCTTAATACATTAAAATAAACTGCATCAGAATCTTACATATGGAACCTTTAATGATATAAACAAACGTATCTGAGACCAGAGACGTTTTAAATTGAATATTATATTTATATTTCACCTCTGTGAACACAGAACTGTTGATTATAAAGTTTACTGTTAGAAATGTTCAGTCTGGGTCTCCAGCTGTTACACTGACTGATGTTAACCTGCATATGTTGGACAGTTAGTATAATTAGTATTAATAAACAGCTATATGGACACTACTCAGCAGCTGATTGGCTGATTGAGACAATAAAGAAGGTTTTGGAGTTATTGAGGACGCTGAATCCATTTCTGACATTTTTAAAATGGACGTTTAATCAAGAAGTGGTCGTATTTCAGCTCCTAGTGGCCTGATCTGAATTCATTTTGAGTCAGTTATGTGGTTATTTATATGTTTTATACATAACATCAGCGGCAAGACATTTGAATAAATATTAGGTCTGAACAGTCACACCAATAAAGTTGAGCTTTATTGATGCAGATCCAATGTATTAAGCATATAAATAACCTCAAAATCAACTCAAAATGAATTATTTTAAATTCTAAATGTTGTCCATATAGCTGATTTTTCATGCTAATTATGATTATTGTTCAACATATACAAGTTAGCATCATTAAATGTAACTGCTAGAGACCCAGCCTGAACATTTCCAACATTAAACTCTGAATTCAACAGTTCTGGTTCTCAGTGCTGACACTATTTTATTTGTGCCGTTTTAAAGTTCAGTGAAGTGACTTGTGTGAATGTTAAACAGGGAATAACAGACTAACATTAATTGGCTTTTAATACTTCATACCTCAAATGACTCAAATTGAATCCAAGAAGCTTCCACTTTCCTCCTGTTTAACTAAAGAGGTTAACAGCACTAAATACTCTCTACACAACCTCCATTTGACTTTCAGCAGAAAAGACTAAAAATTGAAAATCAACTCGCAGTGTCAGATTTTATCACATCAGAAGTCTAAATGTAGCTGTGAACAGAGGCTGGAGCTGTTGAGAGGGAGTTCAAATACAGCGTACACATGTTCAGAGGCTCCATTCAATAACCAGATACAGTGACAAACACTGAACGCTGTAAAATAACTGACAATCATATTTAGAATAACTCTAAGCGCGGCGTGAGAGAGGCTCGTAGCGTAACGTTACTATCTGCAATGTTCCTATATTACTACACAGCCAGTCGGACAACCCCAGCTTAGCTTAGCTACAGTTAGCTAGCTGGATGCCTCTGCCTCGCATCACTCTTGGCTAATAGAAAGCTATCGATAGCTTTGTGCCGTAATTTATTTATTGCTAAAAATCAACACTGTTTATCATGTTAGCTGGGGAAGCTAACGTTAGCCAACTAACATATCCACTCTGAATAATGCAGGAGCATAAAGGTCACAACCTTTGACCCTCATCCCTACATAGAAACACATAGAAATCAGTCCACAGGCAGCAGAGGAACAAAGCTACACTA
>NW_023339762.1:27311954-27323253 GCF_004916995.1 Morone saxatilis | reverse complement strand
ACCTACAACCTGTTCATTCTCTCACACAACATGACGTAATATAGAGACAGATTCAACCTTTCTGTGTTACCTTTTTTATATATATTATGCGTGCATCTTTACTACCCTTGTACAGCTGTAGCAACTTTTTCGACTCTGATGTGTGTTATATCGCGTGTATACATTCATTGAGTTGTTTGTGCTCATTAGATCGATCCTGCATTAGTTGGTAACTATTGGCTCTCCTTCACTTCACATCAATGCCTGAGCCCTGCTACTTAAATTCTGTGTTGTCTGTGCTTTCTGACTCCCCTTCTTCCTCTCTTCTTTTCCTTTTACCTTGTCTCCTCTGTTCTTATGCTATTTCCTAACGAGGAGACTCCCTTTCCAAGTATTCATACAGATTTGTTTGTTCTTCGTCTCCCTCTCATTCTTTTTCTTTGTTTCGTCTTTTTCTGTCTCATTTCAGCCCAAGGGGTCGCCCACCCATAATTACAGCAGCGTCCCGAGCTTGGCAGCCGCGGCACCGCCGAGCGTGCGCCCGCCGTCCGAGACGCGTCCATCCGCCGCCCGCCCGCTGCCAGGCCCAGCTCTGGGGATGTACAGTATCGTATGGGGAGGACGGACAGTTCAGAGGTTGGAACCCCCGTCACAACACTCCTATTGCACCCGAACCCACAAACACGTTTAGTTGTTGTCTCCAATTGTGATTCAGTCAGTCCAGTGATTTTACTTTGATTCACTTATAAAGTGAACAGTGCTGTAGCCCCATAAGTCACTACTACTCAGAACACAGTTCTAACTTTTTCTGTGGGTAATTAACACAGCATGTCCAGGTGGGGAGGGGCGGCAGAAGGACGCGAGGCGGCTGACGACGTGAGGAGCGCGGTAAACCGGAACCAGAGCACTGGGGCCGGTGCCGCCCTGCCCTTCGACAGAGGTGGGTCGCGTGGGGGCTTCAGCTGCAGGAAATGTACTTGGGCGCGAGAGCGGTTGCGGGCGCGGAGCCAGAGAATCGAGGAGACCTACTGGGCGTGTGCAGACGCAGTGGCCAGTGGCTCATTGCGAGAGCGGGTGGGCGTTTCTCGGTTTCGGTAGTCGAGCCTGACGTGCCTGGGTCCACCCGCGTGGAAACATTCCTAAAGCATGTGGATTGTCGCAAAATGTCCGAGAGGATGCGACGGTATACGCGCAGCAGGCGGTGGAGCTGATCGGCTGAGTCACTGGGGAGAGGGTACCGCAGTCCGGAGAGGCCAATTCAGGCCATAGCTGACTTAACGCTAGAAAACTGCTTCTCCGACAATGTCGCTGAACTGTAGATTCAATCCTTTGTAAAGCATCATACATATGCAGTATTTTGTGCTTCTGTCCACATTCATTGTTGTCAGTAAAAAGATTGCATCTCACATCCACCACTCCATGCTTGTCCGCCGTCTTGCCTCACCACGGTGGCGCTTAATCCTCATGCAAATCTTCTCTTAATTCTTAGCCCTTGGTTGACAAAAACTTGCGAGCTTTCTTTCTTCCAGATTCCTGTTGAAAAAAGAAGAAGGCTTTGCCCGGCCTAGAGACTTCGGCTGTTGAGTTGGTTCTCCTACAATTCGCGTAAAGACCGCCTCTGGCGGTTGCGGGACGCAGAAGTGTAGCTTCCGCTCTTTCAGATGCCGCTTTGGAGCCACCGTCGGGGGAGGGAGCTTGGGGAGGTGAAGCAGCGGTGAGGTGTGTCGTGCAGCGAAAGAAGAGAGAAAGCAGAAGCTTGATGAAAAGAGTTCTGAACTGAAAGTGGACGAGAGAGCGGGAACAAGAAGCAAACAGCGTCGCAACTCCATTAACGTAAAACACAGAGAACCAGTTCCGGAGAGCCAGTGCCAGCATTAACGGACTTGTGATGTGGACGGAAGAACAAGTTCGTACATAAGCAGTTACACTGTATGAAGACTGTCATCAGACGCTACGTTTGGTTAAGAATCAATGTCTAAGCTCGGAACAAGGCTGACTTCAAATCTGATGATCCACCAAGAGACAACCCACCACACTGAATAAACTCGTCTGGAAATTAAACACAAGGCACAGAATAAATCGGGGTGAACAGACTAGAGCAAAACTTGCTGATGAATGATGAAAAAAAAGGAGAATAAAGTCAGCTAAAGTAGCATGAAAAATCATCGTATACAATAGGAACACAATTTAAGTTAATAATAATTTCACTCTTTGAGTTGATTTTAGTATAGTTAATTATGTAGGGTGCTTATTATTAATTACATTGGATCTTGCATCAATAGAAGACTCAACTTTAATTGGTTTGACATATCTCGATACGATCAAAAAAGAGAGAGAATGATTAGAGGAGTGATCCAGAAGTCTCAATCAACTAACTTGGATGTTGAACATTCACAAAATTATAGTATTAATTTCATTTGTTTGTTTCATGAATAAGAAGTCTAATTAAATAATTACGCTTGTTATAAATTTAAACCTGACTGAATGATCGTAACAGGATAAATATCATGATAGTCGCTGGGAAGATGGTCAGCAAGGGAGGAAGATTATGTTACTCTTACAGCCAACTATTAGTTAACCAGCAATATTAAAAGTTACTCCTTATTCTACTGTAAATCTACATAGTTTAACATTTTCTAAGTACTCTCTATTTTCATACATATTTAATCACTAGTAAAACTAAATCTGTTTATTGCGTGTTGAAGAACTGGGTAATCACTTGTTAAAGGTAATTAATTTAAATATCTATAAATGTGTTCTATACCTAATTTAATACTCTGTTTTAAATTTATAAAAATCTGTTCAGTCTCTTATACTTGTTTTGTAACTCAACTGACTATATGTATTGACAATTATATCTTCTCGTTTGTTATTTCACTATGGGCTACTGAGTATCTTTTACTCATTTGGCCTCTAATAAATTCGTAGTTCATTCATGAATCTATGGAAAATGCCGTGGTCACGTTGCTTCATTTATAGTCCATTTTTTATTTATTAACTGTTAATAACATCTTGCTCTCTCTCTAGTATTTTTTCAAATAAGAATATCCTGTTCTTCGGTCATAATAGTATTCCTTGTTTACAGTTATCATTTATTTGCTTGGATGGTCTTATTTGATTCTTGTTTGGATTATCAGGTTTATTTTTTTTTCACTTAGCGAGGAAAATCAGTCTATATTATATTGTAGCTGGTGACCCTATGTGTGGCAGATTGTGCTGTTATGTTCAAGATTTCACGTTTGAAACTTAGCTCCTGCACAGAATACAACCAAATCTGACACTTTCTTTTTTTTCCTATACTGAAAACAATGCACGTGGGAAAAAAAAAAAACTGGGCGGAATATTGCCTGTATATAATTTTCCATTCCTGTTTGGAGCTTCTACTAATTAAGCAAGACTGATTCCTGTTTGAAAAAATTGTGGCGTATGTAAAACCCCTCAAATGGTGGTGTGAATGAAGTCGTGGGGATGAACACAATACCAGAAGTTTTCTTTTACTAGGTGGATAAGTAATTCCCTCTGTAATGTGCACCCCAATGAAAGGCCTTGAGATGCCGCTCAAATTTGAGGGTTATTGGGATAAATTAAGTTCCATGAGGTGCTTCCTTTACATGTATTGCTTATAGGCTCTTACACAAGGTCTTAATTTATTAAACCAGGACGCCTACATTGTTTTTAGTTGATGTTTAAAATAATTGCAATTGCTTCATAGATATAATTCCTAGTTTTTGGTGGTTGGTAGCTGGTCAGTGATGTCGGCAGGTGAGCTCTCGTGTTGTTGTTTTGTGTTTTGCTGGCAGTTTAATGGTTCACTTAAAAGGTATCTTGAAAATAAGAAAAGTTTATGAGGGAGCCAACTACACCTTGGTGTTCAGTTCTTTAGAATTGTTACTACTCTGTAATTTGGATATATGAATTTTAAAAAAAAAAAAATCACACAGGATGGAACATAAAGTGTTGTATTTAGCCTCTCTGTGTCTCTTACAGGTCCCGGCACAGTGGCCGCATTCGTAGAAATTTTCTAAATGAATTTTTCCATATGGGTTCATTTCTTTTTTTGGAACATCGATACGTATTCGCTCATTAAAGTTTCTGGTTCTTAACTTACCTTTCATACAGTACCACTGTTACATGTTTCTTCATTTTTTTCTTTATTGTTGATCTTGAAGCTTTGTCTACCCACCAGATACTATACAAATTTGGGTCATTAACTTAAAATACAGACAGAAAGAGGAGGTCAAAAGGCCAAATTCTATTAACTGTCGAAAAATCTTTCTCCTACCGCAGATGGCTAGCGGATCTCAGGGAATGGAGACGGACATCTTGCTAATCGACTGCTCCACCTCCTTCGTCAGACATAGAGGACTGTAAAGTTTATTTTAGCGTTATATTATACTGTTGGCCCCCACATAAGACCCTCCTACAATATGGAAAAGGGTCCTGTCAATGATTTCCTGGAGGCTTATGAATACTGCAATATCTTCTGCCAACCCCGCCCATGTTGACAAGTCTGGGATGCTCCCTTGTTCGGTGCAGGTCTCCTACCTTTCGAGCTCAAGATTTGGGTTGATTGTGTGATGCCTCCTGTGATATTTACTATTATCTTGAGAATAAACTGGGGAAAGGGGAAGGAAAAGAATAAACGGAAGGGTTTTGGAATGGGTAGGTCGGTGAATGTCATGAACTGTTCGGTCTATACCAGCTAGCTTTTTGCTTTGCCTCCACGCTCAGTTATCCTGACAATTTACTTATTTGGTGCACAGTATGACGCAGCGTTTAGGCAAGGCGTACTTGTCAGGGTGTAGCGGGTAGATAGGAAAGGGGCAAGTGTTGGGAAAGAAAACGTTCAAAACATTTAGCTACATAAGTACAGTAATGAATGATGACCATCAGGTTGTTTTAAAGCCTCAAGGCAATACTATTGAATGTGTACATTCTTAAGATAGAGTCAATGCAGTTAGATTTCCATACATACTTTATAAGACCTATTATTAACGTACTTAGCGCGTGTGCATAATTGTTCCAGCAAGGCTAATATTTATAACTAAGTAGATCCTTTAATCATTCAGTGTAACATTAAAGAAAACTAAAACAAACAAACAAAAACAAAGTAATCTATAACATTCTCTATTTTTTGATAATTGATAGACGTTGAGTCTTGTACCTTGAATGATCCAGTTAACAATCATTCGGTTTACTATAAAAATATATAACATGTTCATGTTAACTTCAGTATAATCAATTATCATTGGATTAGACTTATTGAGCCTAAGTTTGGTCTTATAGTTGCTCAATAGATCAATTGGGATCAAACTATATCGAATGTCATCCATTTAGACTAGAGGAAGAATTATCATGTCTTATTAGTCCTTTTGGCCCTTAATTGACCATGGTCAACCTATTACCTCATTAGCACGAGTGCATAGGATGAGAAGTAAAGCTCAGATTCTTTGTATCTAACTTTTACCAAGAGCACATGTGAAGAGACGAGCAGCAAGTACAGCTGGAATATAGAGTATACAGGGTTTAGCCTGGTGTTTTAAAACATGGAAATGAAATTGAAAATATTCTTTTTGCAGAGGGGAGTATTCACATTAAGGAATAAATAGATAATTCTTATGGAATCATATGATAGGACCCTTATTCAATTAAATTGGAAAATATGGATTCTCTCTCCTTGCTGTTATCTTGCTGGGTGCGTGACTCTCAGAATTGGTGGGTCCACTGTTTTTGTATCTTTTCTCTTAACAATACAACAATACGGGATGGGGAGAGGTGTTAAATGTATGGGGGAGAATTTGAGGTGGAGAGGGAGAATGTTATGGTGTTAGAGACACACGTGGGCGGGGAAGGGGGCCACGGATACACGGAGCGGGAGTGGGGAGGGGTAGCGTTAATTTTTCATTAAGAGAGACGCTTCATCCGGTATGGTGATTGAAACGATGGCCCTGTATATTCATGTGTTGGAGCCGGTGAATTTTCTCCTTATGCCAGGGGAATATTTCGATATTCACCCGTCTCAGTTTTAAAAGGACTAAAACCGATCGTGGAGAGCCTCCTTGGTGGGATACGCTTTGCGCGTGCTGTTGCTCTCTCAGGAGGCAGCTGCTCATGGACGATAATAGCTTGATATGGATAGTGGTCCTCCTAGCCTAATCTCGATCTCTGTGCCGTGGAGGCCAACCTGGGGGGCCCAATCATGGGGCGGGGGAGGGGCCGGGGCGATTGGGGGAACCGTTTGGTGGGTGGGTTTGGGGCCCAAGGTTTTTGGCCTGACCCTTGGGGTTTGGGGACACAAGACAAGCCATTTCAGAAAAACAGCACCAAAAAGTGAACCCCGACCTGTGGGTTAAAACGCACGGTTTGGAGCCCCCCTCTGTCTCAGACTTGAAAAAAAACCGCTACTTGAAAAATTCCTGCTACGACGTCGTTTTAATAACCCAAGAAGAATATTAAAGAGGAAAAGAAACTAAGGGGAGTCCCCCAAGAATCCCTAACGGTTTCCCTATTCTGGTGGAAACTGGAAACCAATTTTTATGGAGAAAAATATTTCCATTGGGTTTTTCCCTCTGACGTCTCCGGCCTTTTTGCCCTCAGCTTTCAGTAAAAACGGCCCTGTTGTGGGTTGCTACAACTCAAGGACAGGGAGGGGTTTTAATGTGGCTAAATGTTTGGGCCTGCATTGGAGGTGTTTATTTCCCCTTTGTTTGTTAAAATGGTCCGTGGTTTTGTACTATGTTATCCTCGTATGGGGTATTGTCTGAAGCTTTACGTAACAGACTGGCGGTGGGGAACAAACCGTTTCCGTGAAGGGCAAAATAAATTAGGGCCTGCGGCTATCGAATATTTTGGGTAATCGAGTATTTATCCGAATTATTTTCCTCGATTAATTCGAGTAAATCCGGATTTAAAACAATATTTTTTGCCTTTAATTTTAAAGCCAATTAAAATACAATAGAAAAAAGATCACTTAGTAAATTAAAACAAACCAATTTTGTTTTTCCTTTTTTAAGAAAACTGACATTTTATTATTATACATATTAATAAAAAAAGTAAGTAAAAACCGTTTCAAGTCAAAATTGTCCAATAAAAAAAATAAATAAATAATTTCAGACTATCGTACTCCAGCTTCCGTCTTTTAAATGTTACACCAACCATGGAAATAGAAACAGCTTGGGAGGAAAGAAGAGGGAAGGGTGGAAAAGAAGAGAGGAGAGATGGGAAGAAGAAGAGAAGAGGGAAAGAGGTGGGAAGAAGAGAGGGAAAAGGTGGAGAAGAAGAAGGAAGGAAGGTGGAGAAGAAGAGAAGAGGAGAAGTGGGAGAGAAGAAGAGAAAGAGACAGAAGAGAGGAGAAGGGAAGAGTTGGAGAGGAGAGAAGGAAAGAGGTGGGGAGAGAAGAAGGAAAGGGAAGAAGAAGAAGGAAGAAGGTTGGGAGGAGAGGAGAAGAAGAAGAAGGTTTGGAGAAGAAGAAGGAGAAAGAGGAGAGTTGGAAGAGAGAGGAGAGGTTGGAAAGAGAGAGAAGGAAAGAAAGGTGGAGAGAGAAGAAGGAGAGAAGAAAGAAGAAGGTTGAGAAGAGGAGAGGAAAAGAAAGAGAAGGTTGGAGAGAGAGAGAGAGAGAGAGAGAGGGGGAGAGAGAGAGGAAGAAGAGAAAGAGAAGGGAAGAGTGAGGAGAAGAGGAGAAGAGAGAGGAGAAAAAAGAGAGAAGGAAAAGGAGAGGGTGAAAAGAGAGAAGGAAGAGAGAGGGAGGAGAAGAGAGGAAGAAGAGAAAAGAGAGAAGAGAAGAAGGGTGGGAGAGAGGAAGAGAAAGAGGGTGGAAAAAAGAGAGAAGAGAGAAGGAGAAAGGGTAGAGAGGGAAGGAAAGGGTGGAGAGAAAGAGGAAAGGGTTGAGAAAGAGAAGAAGGAGGACACGCAGCAAGGGCCCCAAGGCGGATTGAAAACCGAGGGCCGCTGCCAAACTGCGGTATATGGGGCCAGCTTTCCCTACCGACTGAGGCTTAAAAGGCGCCCGTTTTGTCCTTTCAATGTTTGAGGGTTTAAAAATAATCCCACACCTTCCAACCATCCTTCTTGGTCTCTTCCCCCTTTTTTTTACTTTCCACTTTTGCCCTTGCGTTTGTTCATTGACTTGTTTTTCAACGTTTGGGTTCCCGGGTGAAAAGTCCCTGACACCTCTTCAAAACCAAACTGTGTGGGGACCGGTGACGGCGGTAATTCATTACTCTGGTTACTGAACAAATACCGCCGTTTAATAAACTTTAAACCGCCGTTTTACTAACCTGTAGGGACCAACAACCTGGTGACGGAAAAACACGTTTGTTTGGTTCACACTTGAAAAGAAACCGTGGTAAAAACGTTGAAAAGCTTTACATTTAATTAAACGAGGCTTCGAGGCCGAGGACACTCCTCCATCATTGTTTGTAATCGACTCACTCGAGGAATCGTTGCAGCCCTACAATAAAGTATCTAATTAACTGCTGCTAACTGTATCTGACGTTAGCAGGCGACAGAACCGGGCTCAGCAGCCGGACCGGGATCGAACACAGCCTCCGAGACCGACAGGGAACAACGTTACAGTACCGAGGTCAGTTACAGAGTTTCTGATGGACAGATTGATCAGTAGCCAACCGCTAACTGCTGTCAGCTCGGTCAGCCAGGAGCCCAACCCAACAAGACTGGACTCCCTGTCAGCCTCAGAGATTGTGTTCGGTCCCGGGTTCACTGGGAGGTACACGCTGACACTAGCTCATAGTGCTAGCTGCTATTGGCTGCTGTAAACACCAATCAATATCTGTGATCCCTCTCTGTCTGTTTTTACAGGAAACACGTAAATATGAGGAAGCAAACGATCTGCTTCCTGTTTCATGTAAACTTTAATATCTAATATATATTATATATAACCACAGCCTCATTATTTGTCAACAGTTTTTATACTTCTATCGATACTAACACTGATACTAACACTGATACTAATACTGATACTAATACAGGCCCCAGTACTGATGCTAATATTGATCCTGTTATGGAACCAGCCAGAGCTCCCAGTGGCGTCACTCAGCACAGGTAAACATCACCAACGTTTCCACTGAAAGGGTTAAAACACACCGACAGCCAGGAACACAAATACCAAGAAGCTGCAGGAAAACAAGCTCTCAGCACAGGAGGTAAACACACACACACACACACACACTCACACACACATCCACAGGCAGGAAACCTTCAAACCACCCGGTCACAGGTCAGTTGGAAAATTAAAAAAAAGCACAACGAGAGGAGAAGAGATGAGTAGAGGCAGCACAGAGCAAACAATGTTTTAGTGCCACGGAGCAAGGCATGAGTGTTTGCTTTGGTGCACTCCTGCCCTCTGCTGGAGAGTGAGCGAGTCACCTCATGTGGGCCACACACACTGGTCTGAGGGGGTTAGGGTTTGGAGGCGGGTCTTACAGGGACGCACCTGTGGCTGAAAGGTGGGTCGAGGCGTCAGTCTAGGAGGAGGGACAAACTGAGGAACTTTGATTGGCTGGGCGGTGGTGGTGGCCTGCACCTGAGACAAAACCACAGCAGATGTGGATCTGTGCTGCTGTTACACCGACATGTCTGTTACTGTTACATGTCTGTGTGAGACACAAGCTGAGGCCGTACGGATCCATAAGAGTTGCTGTGATACGATTCAATGTGAGGAGCTCAAATACAATCAGAAATGTTCCAGGACAACACAGATTATTTCCAGCATATTTGGTCATTTTAATTAATTTCCAGGTGTTTCCACAACTGGAAAACTAGTGTGTAAATTTCCAGGTTTTCCAGGATGCGTGGGAACTCTGTTTATGTACCTCACGATTCACGCTGTGCTAAGGCTGTGCTAATGGACCTTCAGTCAGCAGATTCATTCTTTAGAATCGGACCGCCGACCGGTTTGCGGTACACTCAGATCTATCCAAGGGTCTGTGTACCGATGTAGTCGCAGCTATAACGTTAAAAACTACTTCTGACCGGTATCAGTGAATCTTTACACGTCTACCTGCTGCTGTTACACTGATATCTCTGCTGCTGTCACATGAGAGTCCAATCTATATATTCCATAAGGACGTGTAGGAGACTGATTGGTTGGCTTGGTTTTGGACCTCTACTAGTCCTCCTCTGTTGTTTGGATGAACTTGTGGCTGTGAGATAATCTGGAGCCACAGTTTGGGTGTAAAAGGCCACCACTCACCCCGCAGCCGGCTTCCATTACAGACACAACCTTCAGTAAGAGCAGGGACCCTTTAACAATGCTCGTCTACACTCAGTAGCTCTCCTCAGCTCTACAGAACACAACACGTACTGTACAGTAAGTCAGATTAGAGGAAGGCGATGATGATGCGCGGCGGCGGGAACTGGAGGGTCTTACCACCATGGCGTTCTTGGTCACCAGTCGCACGGGCTCCGAGCTCTGATTGGTCAGCTTGCTGGCCACCTGCAGGTTGATGGGGGCGTTCTGCGAGTCGGGTTTGGTGATAGCTGTGGTTACCATAGCGACAGCAGGCGGGCGTTGCGGCAGGACAGAGCCGGGCAGGGCGGGCGTGGCGGCAGCTTTCAGCACCAGAGGTAGAGTCTTCGTGGTGAGGACCGGCGTGACTGTCAGGGTCTGTGGAGGGAGAATTCAACCCGTTAACAGCAGGTCAGTCAGCCGCTCGGACCTGGTAGGAACAGGTGACATCTGTTGGCAAACCGGCTTCTACTACAACCACCATACTCCTACATTTCCCAGCATGCACGCTGTGTTGCACTGTGGCTACAATGGGCTTCTCTCTGTGTGACTGATTTTATTTAGAGGATACCAGAATAATAAAATAGACTTTTATTTCCTGCTTTTACTGGATTTTACAATGTTGAATATCAGTGATTTCAACCTACATTCATATTTATTTAATTCATTTAAACTTGAGGAATCTCTTAGCTAGTAAAGACTAACATCTGGAACGCCAGCCAATCAAAGGATATGTAAACAGGAAGTCACTGCAGTCTTCTTGCAGGGTCTTTGTTATGTTCTCATAAACGGACCTTTTGTTCAATATTGAATCTATATCTATATGATATTATAAAGTCTATTTATTGACGGTGGTGTCCTGATGCTGTGGGTGTATATTGTGTGTTTCCCACCTGCTGCAGTCCTCCAGGTATCTGCTGGCTCTGCAGCAGGTTGGTCGGCTTTATGTCGCCGCCTGCTGGAGGAGTTTGGACGTGCAGCTGCAGCTTCGCCTCGGGCTCCTGTTTCACCAACAGCTCCTTCCTCAACTGCTCCACCGCCTTTTTCTGTAGGAGGAGGAGAGGAGGAGAGGAA
>NW_023339762.1:27309526-27311839 GCF_004916995.1 Morone saxatilis | reverse complement strand
GAAGAGAGGAGGAGAGGAGGAGAGTATAAACTCAGAATATTTCTAACTGATGTCTTACCTTTGACCTCCAGCTGCTTGAGTTCAAACATTAATCTTATGGTTATATTTATATATATATATATTTCTTTACTTTGTTGTTCACCCTTAAAGTAAACACAGGCTGCAGTGATTCTCTGATTGTAACATGAATCCATCCTGATGGTAGAGCGGCTTTTATCTGACAGGAAGTGTTAGTTATGTATTATCAGTAACAGGCTGTGTGAGTGCAGACGTTCTGATACTGGAGCTCTGTGAGCTCTTCCACCAGCAGTCCACTTTCACACACTCCCTTTATGTAATCGGAGATAAAATACAATCCAAGTTTTCCAGGACAACACACATTATTTCCAGGATATTCTGCTCATTTCAATCACTTTCCAGGTGTTTCCAGGACTGTAAATGTCCAGGTTTTCCAGGTGTTTCCAGGACACTGTCAGTCTCTGATGTTACTACAACACTGCAGCTGCAGCTGTCCCGAGACTCCACAGCACACACTGATCACATTCTTTAGAGGTCAATAATCAATAACACTGCTACAGCCCGTGCTGCGATCTGATTGGCTGCCACTGCGTCTCTTTATGAGACCTGACAGATTCAAATAAGAAGAAACGGTATGCTGTAATGTGGAGTTCAGACAATCAGCACGCACACAAAGACTCACTGACGTATGAAACCAGCACTGAGAGATAAAGCACATCTGTTGCTTAGCAACACTCGACTCTCAGGCTGCAACTTAATGCAGCGACGCAGCATCAGAGAGAGGAAGCCGGCTGGAAAGTGCCCCGATTCCCTTTTAGAGCAGTTTGACCCTCACAACTTTATCTGCTGCTCAGGAGGAGCTGCTTTTATCTGCCAGGGACTTTAAAGGATCAGTTCACACAAATCACAGAGGAACCCACTGACTGTTTAACCTCTGGAGGCATCGAAGCATCAGAGTCAGTCAGGATGTCGTTCCAGTGACAATCCACAGACAACAGTTAGAACACAGGGAAAGTTTCAGAGGTCATTTTTTAATCCTGTGAGCACCACAGGCGACATTTAATTCACCTTAAATAAAGAGACGTCCCAACGTCCTCTGCTGCCGCGGGACTGATTTCTATGTGTTTCTATGTTGGGGTGCAGCACTGGCTAACGTTAGCTTATAAATGGACACCCACCACAACACAAAGATCAAAGTCAAAGCTAACAGCTGTTAGCACCTCCTGTTAAAACGTGATGATTCTCAGACAACCTCTGAGTGTTTGTGTGGGTCCATCAGTGCACCAGTGTACAACAGCAGCAGACCAACAGGCTGCCACACTGACAACCACTGTTTAAAGTCCTTCAACTGGAACTGCTGCAGTAAAACAGTCTGCAGGTATTTGGCCAGCTGAAACTTGTCCACAGTGACGCTCCTCCAGGGTCTCATTTACATTCACACACACCAAGTTTCAGCAAGTCCTCCCCAAACCATTTCACCTGCTTCACCTTAGCGGAGCTACAAACACTGCAAAGCCCACTGGAGGACGCCACATAAAGCTCCCAGTCGCTGCAGAGGAGAGCAAAAACTACAACATACTTGTCCTAAATTAGGCCCTGTCCACACACAGAACTGCAAGGAGACAAAAAAACCACTGGAAAGATTTAAAAATGACCACAAACAGACTCAAGTATGTAAATAACTGCACAGGCCCTGTCCACACAGACTCAGTGGAAACACACCTCAAGGTAAACTCCTGCCTGAAGACTTCAGAAACTCTTCAGAAATGTATGTGTTAACGAGCAGACAGACTCAGTTTGACAGTCAGAGCACTGAGGAGGAATACGGTGTACAGACGGTGCCGTGGTTGTGTGAATATATCTTAAACTGTTATGTAAGCAGTTGGGAGGACAAATACAAACAGTTTTCTTTTTTTACTGACAGTCTGCGAACTTCACAACGACATGGAGAGACTTCCTGTTGTATCTGCAGACTTTCTAACCTCCATTAGAGCTCTTACAAGCTCTAGTTGTGTTTCTGCTAGCAGCCGTTGTAGTTGTGCACTGATCTGGGAGCAGCAGAGTTTCACTGCCAGTAACAGTAAAATATGCAGAGTGCAGATAAAAATAGGACGAACGCTGAAAGCGGTTAAAAATAAAAAACAGCAACAAGAGTCAGAAAAATCAAAGAGCCTTCAGAAGCTGCTGATGGTTGGTGGAAATAACTGGAATCACTACAGCAACATTTAAAGGATTACAGAGTCTGCTGGTCCTGGTCAGAGTCAACAGCAACAAGACACAAAGCTACAGCAACAA
>NW_023339762.1:27305090-27309214 GCF_004916995.1 Morone saxatilis | reverse complement strand
GGCGTCAGAGATATTGAACATTAATTAATAAATCGTGAAGCCGCTGTTACCTGAGGGTCCTGCTTCATCTGGGCAACCAGTTTCTGCAGAAGAAAACAGACAGTCAGTGACACCTGCTGGACACAGCGAGGAACTGCACCCACATCTGTTATTATCTGTTATTGATGATCTGTTAATGAGTTTATCTGTTATTACCTGTTATTATCTGTTATATCTATTATTGATTATCTGTTATTGATTATCTATTAATGAGTTTATCTGTTATTGATTATCTGTTATTGATTACCTGTTATTGATTATCTGTTCTTTATGTGGACTGTTGCTGTTAAGGGATTTCTGTCTCAGGGTTTCTTAAGATTAATATGACTGAATTTTTAAACCTTTTTTACGTATTGGCAACTAAATCATTATCAATATCAATTCCCGCTCTTTTTAATGCACCATTCTCCAGAATAAAGGACAGCACTCACTCACTCACTCACTCACAGATCAGATGAGTCTCAGGTTGATTACAGGTCAGCGTTTATGAGGCTCTTCAGTGTGAGTGATAATTAACACTTTTATTCACAGTTTGTTCAGGAAGTCACACAAACACTCACTTCCTGTTAGAGCGGACTGGTTCTTTAATAACTGCTCATTATTGTATTATCCCACGGAGCAGTTAGTGGACACATAATCCTGTTTAATCTCTAATTTTACTGACGTTTATCATAAATCGGATTTTCTGCTGTGCTCAGACTCACATTATCTCCAGGAGGCTCCAAGGAGAACCTCTGAATTCATTAGCTTTATCTTTTCATTAGAGTTTGTATAGTGGTGTTTAATAACTCCACATATCTTATTTACACATATATCCTGCACTGTATAGTGTTTTTAAAGTATTCCACATTAAAGAGGAACATTTAGGGTAAAAAACTCTTTAATAAAAACGATAGAATTTGCCCTTTAAAGGCTAAACTAATATATTTGTATCCGTCTGATTGTGGACACGCTCACTGGTCGGGGTATCGGGGATATTTTAGCCTAAAACACAGACGAGTTGAAACCAAGAGCAGCCAATGAGAGCAGCTCACAGGTCGACACTGTCAGCAGTGCAGTTACTGACGTTGTTTCACTTCCAGTGTCTGACTGAGGCTGATTTTTAGAAATGATGCTTAAAGCTGTGTGCTGTGTATTTCCTGCTCTGTGTTACAGAGGGAATATTAACAGATTATTAACAGAAGGAGAAATATGGGACTGATATGGGATCAGCAGACACTCATCAGACTCTTCTCTCAGGAGTAACTGTATTACTTTACCAATGACTGCATATCAGTGATTAGTTACCAGCTAACTAACTAATAACTAACTTATTAACCCTCTGCTGACAGATGTGTGACTTTAGTGCCACTGTGGGACAATGAATCCAGTTATTAGTTATTAATATTAGCGAGTTAAACTAATGATTAAAGCCCCCCCGCTGGTTTTAAGAGTCCTCTTTGTCCCCTTCAGAAGTTCCAGTCCAACAGTTGGTTCCTATATGACAGGATGTGTCTGCAGACGGACTCCTGGAACCTCAGCGTTACCTGATGGATCTGGATCTCCACCTTCAGAGCCTCCTGTAACGTCTGTAGTTCCATCATGGATCCAGTCAGTCTGCCAGCCGATCGATCAGCCTGCACACACACACACGCACACACACAGATCAGCAGAAATCACAGCTGTTGTCATAGCAACGGGAGGCACAGCCATATAAGGACCTCCTGTGTGATGCTGCTAATAATACGTCAAGGTCAAACAAGGTGACAGGAAGTCAGACGCAGTAAATACACAGCAGGTTTATTGTTGTTGTTGTTGTTGTTGTTGTTGTTTACCTTAACACCGTCTCCAGTAGGAAAACCATCCAACTGAAGCATTAAAGTGCCGCTGCAGACAAAACAAACACATTGCCATCATTAATAAACAGGTTGTATGGAAGCAGAATTCAGCTGTAAACACACTGAATGTTACTAAAGTAAAAATAGAAATGATTTTAATACGTTATTTATTTATATACACACCGTACAGGAGAACTTATTGTTACTGAAACAGGTTTAAAACAGAATATCTCCGGTTTGTGATGTTTGTGGACTGTAAATAAAATACATGTTTATATTTGTTTATGTTTATAACAGTTATCAATAAATACATTACTAAAACTTCATATAATAATAGAATTATAATACATATTATGTATAACTTTTATTACTCAATTAAAGGTAACATGCGTCTTTACTAACAGGTGAATAAGTATCTTTAATAAAATAAACTTTCTGTTCAATGACTTCATTATTACTGAATTTACAGCGTAAATGTAACTTTACTTAACTTTAAAACACTATCATTATTATTATTCACTGAAAGAACTAACACTGTAATAATGTGTCTTTATTAAAAGGTTCATGTGTCTGAAATAAATCCAACAGAAAAATCTAAAAAGTGACTTTATTATTATTAAATGAATTCTTTATTACTGACTGAAATGTGATATTTGATATTTTACTAACAGGGAAAATCAAAGAGGTTGAAAGTTAATATTAATATTATTAACATAGTGAATGTAACTTCTTATGAGTATTTAAATCATAAAAACATTTCACTCTTAAACTCTTAAAACAGATTATGTAATTTTATGATTAAATGTAATTATTTTTATTATGATCAAACTAAACCTTTAACTTTACTGTAATATTTACAATTATTCTGTTTATTATTAAATTATTAATACGATAGAGGTTATGGCCAACTTTAATTCAGACTCACCACCTGGCTGTGGGACTGGACTCCACCCCTCTGTGCTGCCCTGTAACACATAACAAACACACACTGTTACAAACACAGACTTTAGCATCGAAACATTAATAAGAAAACTGTTTAACATGAACTCATCTCCAGCTCTACTTTCCACTGGAACAAGGCTGAAGTTGTATTTGGTGTTCTATAAAGTTTATATGATCAGTATTTCTACGCCTTGTTGTTATTTACAGGATGTAAGTTCTGATCTCAGTTCCTGGTACGACGGCATTGTTCATTTTACTTTAACAACTTATCCGTACTACAGCTGCAACAGTTACTCCATTACTTTTATAATGAATGTATTGTTTTATTCTGAACACTTTGAGCTGTTACAACAAACCTGTCTTACTATTTTCTGACTTTTTAAAGACAAAATTCAATGAGCAAATAATCTGATTATTGAAATAAAAATACAAATAAATGTTTGATTTATACCAAATTCTACTTCCCTTCCAGCTCATTGAAACGTTTTCTATAACTTTATATCAGAGTTTCTTTATAAAGTTTGATTGTGGTATTTTACATTAAACTGAACAGGAAATCATTTCTTTCATTGGAACTTTAACTTATAGACAGTTTGGCTCAATGTAACACCGAAGAAGAAGAACTCAGATAATAAAAGTACATTAACATAAAATACTCCATTACAATCGTACTTAAGTAAAAGTATAACAGTATTCTGAGCTCAGTAAAAGTACTCAGTTACTCTGTAACTGTGTGAACTTTATACAGAAGCAGCAGGTTGTTTTCTGTCACTGTTGTTCTATTAAATTTATATTAAAATATGGTTCTATTGACCTTCACACTGTCACGTTAACAGTTAAATGGGTTCATATTAATAACTAATCTTCAGTGGATAAAGTTATTACAGTATTCTGCAAAAGGCCTAAACTTTAATTCTGGTTGAAACTGAGTTATTGTCACTTTTTGAGGATTGAAAAAACAACATTCTGCTTCCTAACACATAAACTGAGTGAATGTTGTTGTTGTTTGGTAAATATAATAGCTATAGGTCATTCTTTATATATATAATCTTTGTTATAACTTCCACAAAGCTCCAGTAAACCGGAGCAGAACCGCTGAATATCAGAACCAGCTCTCTGTCTCACTGCACTCAATTCAACTGAATCACTTCATAATGAACTGATCTCCGCCGGGATCAATCAGCTGTTTCTGGTTCTGGTTCTGAAACCAAAGAACCAGAGAACCAAAGAACCAGAGAATCAAAGAACCAGAGAACCAAAGAACCAAAGAACCAGAGAACCAAAGAACCAGAGAACCAGAGAACCAAAGAACCAAAGAACCAGAGA
>NW_023339762.1:27304211-27305081 GCF_004916995.1 Morone saxatilis | reverse complement strand
TGTGTGTGTGTGTGTCTGTTATTTGGCAAGTCCCCATCTTTGCCTTGGGCATGGGGGAAGAAGGGGTGAAGGGACAGAAAGAGAAAGAGGGAGAGCATTGTGTTATGTATGCAGACATACGTACAGTATTCATACACACACACACACACACACACACACACACACAGACACACACACAGTACACACACACACACACACACACACACACACAGTAACACACACACACAGACACACACACACACAGACACACACACACACACACAGTAGCTGCTACAATGACCAACATGCCTTCACATGGTTTTACTGTAATGAGTTTTATAACTATTAATCAGGTATGAGTGTTTATAAACTAAATAATTCAAATATTATAGGTTTATATTGTAGTACAGTGATTTCCAACCAGGGGTACTAGTATCCCAGGGGTACTTCTGCAGTTGCCGGGGGGTTTGTGGAGAGATTGTGGAGCATCTTAAATAATTTGACAAAATAGAAATGATGACGTAATTAGAAAAGAATTCTCATCTTAACACGTACTGTTGCAATTGAGAGTGCGAAAATTAGTGAGCAGGGAATTTGAAAAATGGATGAATGGTTGAAATTTATAGCTAAAGGTTTTTCCTGAAAAAGCTAAAAGTAATGAATAAATAGTTCAAATTGTTAGCTTAATGTTTAACTGTTTAAAATACATAGCTAAAAGTGATGGAATAAAAGGGTGCATACATACATAATAATACCTAAAAAGAAAAGTATTTAAATAAGTCACTTTAAAATGTAATCTCAGTATGGTATTATCGAAACATCTCAGTTGACTAAACATTTTTAGGAAAATTACAATTCAGTCAGTCCAATAATAGTAAGTGCAGTGAAATG
>NW_023339762.1:27301790-27304111 GCF_004916995.1 Morone saxatilis | reverse complement strand
CCGAAGAAAAGAGGTGGGTTTTAAGATATGAGATCTTATAATTTGTATTTGTATATATATAGTAATGTTTCTGTAACTCACAAAACTAAGTTAGTGTCACTTAAAATGATGAGTAAAAGCTGCTTAATCAAGAATCTTTTTGTGTTCGTGTTCGGGACAAAAGGTGAGCTGTCAGTCAAACCCTTAAAGGTGAACTCAGGTGAGAACAGCCTAATGAACATTACATCATACATGTGTGTGGATGTGTATTTTTAGGTTTTATCCAGTCTGACTCACAGCTGTGCGAATAAAGTTCCTCTGCAGCGTCTCTACTAACTCTAACCTCGCACTGGTCACACTGTGGACAACCATACTTTATATTTCTGTCTTTCTAATACAATCATTTAAACTAACAGCAGCTCACAAACCAGCTCCTCCTGGACGTTAAAGATCTATAAAGACGTCTTTTCACAAGTTAAATACGAGAATATGAAGTTCTGTATGCTGGAAGTAACATTAGTTTAGATTAGATTTAATATTAATAAATTATGATGAAATTAGGACACTGATTCCCAACCTGTTCTATCATCAGTAAACGGACTATATATTTCATATTGATCAGTATCAATAACAGCAGAGAACAGCTGATCAACTGATCAATGAACACAAACAGTGAACTCCAATAACTGCCAGTTTGATTATTTCCTGTGAATATTGATCACCAGATGAGTTTTTCCTGATATCATGATCCATTCTCTGTCTGTATTCTGTATTTTTTTTTTTTTATCATTTTTAAAACAATCAGACTTAATATTTTTCTTCTTTCAACTGATTGGTTTCTGATGCATAATAAAATCAATAATATACACTGTGATCAATAATCATAATAATATAATAATATACACTGTGTTCACAGCTTCAAAGTTTACATCTTAAATAATAATATATTTCAAAATAACTATAAAAAAATGTTTTATTCATAGAAATGAACTAAAAAAATAAAATATTAGTATTTTTATTTATTCCTTTTAGCAGGAAGTCTGTTAAGAGTCTGTTTCAGGAGGAAGATGTTGCTCAGACTGCTCACAGTAACAACAGAAACACACACACAGACTAAAACCAGTCACAGTTCTCAGTTACATGGAGCTTCAACAGGATTAAACTCTTCCAGTGGGACTATATATATATATATATATGTATATATATATATAGAGAGAGAGATACAGAGTGTGAAGATGCAGTAAGTTTTGCAGTCCAGGGAGCAAAGTAAGAGAAAGCAGCTCAGTGTGCGCCACCTGGTGGACTGAAGCTGTCGACTGCTGCAGTTCTGGGTCAGATTATATAAATATGAGTTTATCCAGCGTGGAATTGTACCCAGAAATACACAAATAAAATAGTCTGTCATTAAGATCATTACTGCCACTGTGATGGGAAAGAAGGATTCCGTGAATGAGAAACTTTCTCCATATTTTCTCTTAGTATCTTAAAATAATGACTTTGTGAAACTAATTCCATATTTTGAGAAAGTTTCTTGTTATAATGACTTTCCATCACATTGAGCTTCCATAACGTAGATTCAGTGATGGTCAGTCTACCAGGTCATAGAGCTCCGGTGAGGAGTACAGGAAGTTACTGTACAGAGCATGTAGACAACATAACAGTCCTAAACACTTTAAAAGGGAAGACTGCACACGTTTCTTCTTTAATGTGGTAAAACAAGTCTTTATTGATCCCCTGGAGGAGAAACAGCATGAGATGAGGTACAAACAGGAAATATAATGAAATAAAAACAATCAAAGATATCATAAACAATAAAAATATAATAGAAATCTAGAATAAATGAAATATACACACTGTATACAATAAAGAGTGTTACTGGGATTCTTTCATTAAGGCTCTATTGAAACTATTATTCTGAACCACAATGCATTGCAACATGCTCAAAAACTCACTCGGTACACATGTTGGCGGTGGCGAAGATACACGTATTCTATGGGCTTTATGCATGGGTGTGGCAAAATGACTCAACAGCGCCCCCTAAAGACCATCAGCAGCACATTTCACTGATATGTAAAATCAGCTCACACATAAACCCTCTTGGACCTCAAACCCAACAGGAATTTTTAGGCGATTTGCAAGCTAATTTGGTCAGTGGATTCTAAAGACATTTACAATTAAAAGTTGTGATCTTTGTGTATGTACGTCGAAGGCGTCTTCCTGGTGTGGTGTAGAATTTCCATAGATCACCATGGAGTGGAGACTTCACCTAACATACATGGGTTAGAGTATTCAAACAGAAAGGCCCTGCCCCAGCCGGGATCCCAGGACCCTCTTGCTGTGAG
>NW_023339762.1:27298478-27301690 GCF_004916995.1 Morone saxatilis | reverse complement strand
GTGTGTGTGTGTGTGTGCTGACTTTCTCTCCATAGAGTTTCACTGAGTTTACATCCGGGTTTTTTCCCTAGGCAATGGGAGTCGCAGCACCGCCGTTCCTTAGGCAAAGTGAAATAAATTCGCCGCACCGACACAAAAACTAGTCCGCTTTTCGAACACATTTTCCCGGCACCTCGCGTCGCTCATCGGCGCCATTTAACGAACTTTAACAGCAACTGGCGCAAATATCAAGCGCTTTGCGGCGGATTGACGCGCATCAGCCGCACGGGGAAGTAGTTTTTGTGCCCCTTCCTCCAGCTCCGGCGCGCAGGGATCTGTGCTGTGCTGAGGCTGAGCTGAATGAGATTGAAGAAGAGTTCTTCTTGTTTTGTAGCTTCAGTTTCTCTGTTTTTTACACAAATTTACTAAAACTAAAATATAAAATACAGCAACAAAATAAAGCTCCGCGGGAAGGAGTGAGCCGGACTGTTTGTATGCTGTTATTCCATCGCGGATCGGGCTTCTTATAGATATATATATATTTAATTAATCTAGAGGAGGACTGCTGCTGAGTAAGTGCACATTGGGGCTTTTTTAATTTCATAACTTTAATTTTCTCTCGTGTGAAAGTTCGCAGTGTGTCCGCGGCTGTGCGTCCGGATCCGTGTGTGTGTCCGCGGGCAGGTGTGTGTCTGGCAGCCGGCGCTGTGTGGCGGAGCTCCGGCGGGTTTCTGTGTGTTTCAGCGGCTGTTTCTTATTCTAGAGTTGATCTTCTGGAGGACAAGGGGCCGAGATAACTTGCCTGCTCGGTGTCATAATTCTGAAAGATGGCGTCTTTTTTTGGGGGCACTATTTCCTGCGTGAATGGCTCCCACAGCCTGTGTGTGTTTGCTGTCCGCCGCCGCCGTTATTTGTGTTATTATTTATGTTTTGCTGTAAGTTATCCGCGTTAGCCCGCGCGGCTAACAGGAGGGTTAGCATTAGCATTAGCTGCAGCTAACACTTGTTCTCGGTGAACATTTCGCTCTCACGGAGCAGCAATGTCGGATGTGTGCGGGTCGCCTCGGATGGGGGGGTTTACCGACACTTAGGACCCGTTAATCCGCCGGAACATGCTAGTTTACCGCGTTGTGAGGACGATGGATGTGTGCGGGGATGTTGGACGTCCACACGGCCGCACATAGCGGGGTTATAAGGAGGTTATAAAACATTTATTTCACCGCCCAAACAAAAACACACTTTTCAGTGTTTCCACTCCGCGGCTGAAGCACTTAACGGCTCTCATCTTGAAAAACCTCCATTTTAGCTTCATTTCTCGCCTTTTCCGAGGGCCTCTGCGACGGCATGTGATGCTGATGGAAGTTTATCCGGACAACTTCATGTCCCACCCCGGGAGCAATTACTCCAATTAACCGGCAGCTGCTGCAGGAGCTGCACATAGCTGCTCTTAAAACAGCACTTTTGTTTATGAGGTTCTGAATGGAGCTCCTGTTTTACCTCAGTGACACATGGAGGTCATCACATCACCTCTCAGTGTGATGGAAAGTACTTTTACACAAAGTCCTACACTCCAGTATACATCTGAGGTACTTGTACATCATTCTGAGGTACTTGTACTTTGTTGTAATCGACTACATTTCTGTTAAATATTGTGTTTTTACTGTGATTCCTCCAGAAGAGACTAAAGCTCCTTCAGAAGTGCAGATATTTGTGTGAAAGTACTGAAGTACTCATTCTTTACTCAAGTAAAAGTACAGGCTCTGAAATGTACTCTGGAAAGTAAAAAGTACTCTAATTAACTAACGAGCCTGTTTTCAAACTGTGAGCAGTAGAAAGTTTAGAAGATAAAAGTCAAAACTTTTCCAAAAAAGACAAATCGAATACTCGAGTAGAAACTTCTGAAGAACAGTAATAAAGTATTTATAACAGATTTTACATAACAACAAACTTTGGGGACTATTTCCTGCGTCTCTCTGTTTTCTGTCCCGTCGCCGTCGTTATTATTATTGTTATTATCGTTATTATTGTTGTTATTATTGTTATTGTTATATCAGCGCGGCTAACAGGGTGGTTAGCACTAGCTCCAGCTGGCTGTCGGATGTGTTTGTTGTTTCCTCTCAGATTATGTGGCGACCCTCTGGAGGGCCCCGACCCCTATGTTGGGAACCAGTGGACTAAAGTAGCTCACTGTATATAAAGTACAGTACAGTGTTGCTCTAATATTGATTATTGATCAACAGAACAATCAGTCACAGACATTGTATTGCACTATGTATAGGATAGTACCACTTTAATCCCATTATTGATCCTGTATGATCAGTATTTAATCAGTATATTGACAGGTCATAAATGGTGTAAAACAGACTATAATGTAGTTTTTAGCAGATATTAGTGATTATTAATGTATTTATCTATATCTTTATATCTTTATCTATAACTGCTGTCAGCGGTTATAGATAAAGATATAAAGATAGATATATACTTCTACTGTATCTTAGTAAACACATAAAATGTCCTAATGTCTGCAAACAAGCACATTACAATGTGTTATAACCATTTATTACATACTGAACAGAAGCTTAAAGTGACCAGACAGTTAATCAATGAATTAATTGATGAGAGTAGTTTAAAAAAAATAAATCTTCAAGCAGAAAGAAAATAAAAACTCATGTGTTGTACTTTAAATTACACAAATTACACTAAAGAAGTATAAACAGCACAATCTACTGAGTAAAAGTACATTTTATAAGCTTATTAAACTTTTAAATCGTCAAAGTAACTGATGCTGACAGTAAAGTGTAATAAAAGTAGTTTCACACAGTGGCAGTAGTTGAGTAAATGTACTCAGTTACTCTGCAGCTGTAGATACTCAGAGTACGAGGCGGCGGTCGACACTGTTTACATCTCGCTGCCGTCAAAGATTGTTTCTGAGGGAGAAGTGTCACTCTGTAACGTCGCTGTTCAGTGTTTCTGTAGTTCAACAGCAGAGCGAGTTTATCTGATGTTCAGTCTCGTTAGATAAAGCCAATAATCCACTTCCTGTTTCTGATGTTACTGTATTGATTTATTGATTATAGTTTGTATATGTGAGCAGCGGAAACAGCGAACACGGAATAAATAACTTCCAACTTCACTGAAACTGATCAGACTGATCGATACGATGGATGATTGATAACGTTAACAGTTTGAATTAACTGGCTGCAAACTGGCTCCTCTTCCTCTCTTCCTCCTCT
>NW_023339762.1:27294672-27298378 GCF_004916995.1 Morone saxatilis | reverse complement strand
GGAAGAGAATTCCAATAGAGGACCTGGTCTGATTTTATAGAAATTAACTCGATGTAATAGAAAAAACCTCTTAAAACCCACCAGGGTCGCCACATTGAGTGAGTATTTAAGTAGTTTGAAATACTCCTAACGAGAAATATAAATGTTATATAAACTTTCATGTCAATAATGTACATAAATGCATTGTGCAGATGAGTTTAGATTCTCCACAATTCAATCTTTCACTAAATTTTAACGAAAACTATCAACACCAAAGTATAACGTTAATTCATTTTGACTTACCGGTAACACGGTAAACAAGAGAGACGGAAAAAAACTTCTGAAGCATCATAATCATCATGTTAGTTGTCAAATTTGCTGAACAAATCTCAAGAGAAGCAGCAGTTAGAGTTTAGTTTAGTTTTGTACTAAAGGAATTAAAGGTCCCAAAAAGAGGCCTGTCCCCAATAAAGGCAGGGGGAGTTCAGTGATTTAACCAAACAAACGCCCGGGCTATTATTAGAAGTTTTACGGTAAAATATTATGGTTTCATGCCTTTATTCTGAAAAAGACAATATTCACTAATAAAATAAATATTCCTATTTACTCTCATTAACTGTACGGTCTCAGCCTCCCTCTTTCACTCTTCTTGAAGTTGTGATATTTGCTCATATTCACTCTTTGATAATGTTTAACAGTCGCTGAGTTTCTCTGCAATCACATTCAACCTGTTCACCAACTGGAACATTAAAGCTGTACATCACCAAACTACTGCTGAGTACTAGTTGCCTTCAGTTTTAATAAAGTAGACAAAAAACTGTTGTGAAATCCTGGAGAAACTGCAAACAGGCAAACTGCAGTAAAAACCCCAAATACAGACACATATTCCCACTGAAGCTGAATTATATCGACATATCACACGTCTGAATCTGATAATGCTCCAGAATGAGAACTGATGAGGAATATCCACACTGAATCACTCTGTACATGAGCCTTATTAAATGTATTTTATTCAATAAAATGTTACTGAAGCAGGAAAATAAAGCTCAACAAGCCGAGTTCGAGCTGGAGCACTTTATAAACTACGATATCCTCCATTTTGACTCCAGACGGCTTTATGGAGGACAAAAAAATGACATAAACATCAAGAAATAAATGAGAAATAACTAGTTAGCTGATTTAGATCAATCGTTAGCATTTCGCTCAAAACATAGGTAATCTATGTAAACTGTTAGTTAACTATTTACATATGAAAGCTATTGTTAGCTAAATGCTAGGTAGCTAACGTCTGATGTAAACTAGCCGTGCAGCTAATCTAACTGACTCGAGCCAACCCCGGGAAGTAAACCACCTCGGTGCTGGATTCCCTGTCAGAGTTTGTGTTCGGTCCCGGGTCCGGCTGTGTTCACCGGAAGGTAGAAGCTAATGCTATGTCATAGCGCTAAATGTTTGACTGTCTGATCACTGGTGGCTTTTTTATTGGTAGAATCTCAGAATAAAATCATTTCACATGAAATAATTTTTAGTTTTTATGAAATAACTTCCTCCAGGTGAGCGTGGACCAATCAGCTCTCTCCGTCCTGTGACTGACAGGCGTGTGCGTGGTGAGTCATGTGATCCCGGATCCTTTAACCCAATCAGAGCGCAGTGAATCCATCATCTGTGGGATAATAACTTCCTGGCCTCGTTAGAGACTCTAACAACGTTAATGTCCCCGCGCTGTCCTCGGCTCTGTGCGTTTGATTGGTTTTCCTGCTGCGTCTGCTCTCCTTTGAACAGCAGCTCTGGCTCTTTCCTCAGATGTCCGATCGGATCTGAGCGTAAACGCATTAAACCGATCAGCGAGGCTTTCATGCTGCGAGCTGTCAGCTGACGGCGGGCTCGTCCTGCTGGAGGTGAAACTTTCAAACACACACTGGAAAATCTTCAAAGTGAAACAGACACAGATCTTGTTCAGAGATGCTCACAAGTTATCACAAGACCCGAACAACCGACGCAGCCCGGGATGCTGATTATTGATTAATGTCTTTATTAGCAATGCTTCAGTTCATGTCTCCAATGTCTCAATAACTGCTGGATGGATTGGATGGATGGACACACACGATTTATTCTCTCTTATATATTCAAATTATAGAATCTGATTTTATTTCTGAGGTATAAACGTTCAACAGTTCATGTCTTCATACCATCTCACAGGTTAAATTTTCTCTTTAAATTCTTCATTGTGATGAAATGTAATAATAACTAATCTAATAACTACGGTAAAGATCGCAGTCCGGTGTTTCTACAGCGTCTAAAGTCCGAACCACTGCGCCACCACATTAACATACTAAGTAGAGGGTTAGCATCAGTTAGCATAACCTCCTGTGAATGATGCGTCTCACATAGTACACATTTGAAAATGAGGCACGCTAACATGCTAAACTGTGAGACGGTGAACATGGTGAACATTAGCAAGCTGAAGCAGGAATCTCAGATAATATTTGATGGTGAGTTAATCAATTATCAATTAATGAATATATTAGGTAAAAGGAAACACTCAAACATGTAACAGATGAGGGGACATAATGACATTTATTATGAATACTTATAAAGGAGTATAAAATGTAATGTCCCTCTGAAGTAGTGAGTCTAAAGAGTACTAGAGAGCAGCCCACAGTACGCTGAGCACCCTTTACTGCTGCAGAGCTTCAGTATGGGAAACATGCAGTCAGATATTGGCCTCTGATGACATAATCACAGCTCCACTGTTACTTTTTCAAGCCTTAGTGGAAGTGACTCATGACCGCGCTCGTATGAATCAAAGCAGATCGTTGACTGTGTTTCAATAAGGCTCTTTATATAAGGTAGGGCAGCAGTGAATCGGGGGCGGATTGAAGCTTCTGTACCTGCAGCTCCACCCAACATCACGCTGTGTTTACTGTATTTAAAGTTTCCATATGTCACATTGTGAATCATTTTATCTTTATATAATAATCAGACAGTGAACAGGTTGTAGTGTCTTTCAGACAATATGTTCCACTAGCTTAAGCATTAATGTTACGCTTTGACTTTGGACTCTGTGTTGGGACTCTGTGTTTGGATCTGTGTTTGGACTCTGTGTTTGGATCTGTGTGTGTACTCTGTTTGTGGACTCTGTTGTTGGAGACTCGGGTGTGTTGGACTCTGTGTTGGACTCTGTGTGGGACTCTGTTTGTGGAGCTCTTGTTGGGACTCTGTGTTGGACTCTGTGTTGGAGACTTGTGTTGTGGACTCTGTGTTGTGGACTCTGTGTGGACCTTCTGTGTTGGACTTGTGTTGTGGACTCTGTGTTGTGGACTCTGTGTTGGACTCTGTTGTTGTGTACTACTTGTGTTCGTGGACTCTGTGTTGGACTCTGTGTTGGACTCTGTGTTGTGGACTCTGTGTTGTGGACTCTGTGGTTGGACTCTGGTGTTGTGGACTCTGTGTTGGACTTGTGTTGGACTTGTGGTTGGACTCTGTGTTGGACTCTGTGTGGACTCTGTGTTGGACTCTGTGTTGGACTTCTGTGTTTGTGTTACTCTGTGTTTGTGGAACTCTGTGTCTGGACTCTGTGTTTGACTCTGTGTTGTGGGATCTGTGTTGGACTACTGTTGTTGTGGAGAGGAGAAAGGCTCTCTGGAGCATAAGCGTCACAACCTTTGACCCTCATCCTACATGAAACACACATAGAAATCGAGTCCCAGACAGCAGAGGAACAAGTTCA
>NW_023339762.1:27294351-27294572 GCF_004916995.1 Morone saxatilis | reverse complement strand
TAAAAGCCCCCAAAAATATTTAAAGTGAAGTTTATTAGTTAGCTAATGATCGATATAGACTAGCTAGCTAGTTAGCTAATTGATGGCTAGCATAGCAGAATACTATCAGCTAGCTAATCCAGACTCATCTGGTCGGTTTGCTGTTTGCTTTAATGTTATTCTGGCTAACTTTATACAGCTAATATTTTATGTGAATATTTTATCATCTAACTCTGTGAATT
>NW_023339762.1:27285428-27294295 GCF_004916995.1 Morone saxatilis | reverse complement strand
TGATTGTTGGAAACACTAACAGAAACGGTTTTATTCTGTCTTTGTCCACTTTGAATGAAGTTACAATGATCTGAAGATAAAATGAATGTTTTTATCTATGGAGTCTGGCACTGTGCTGTTTGTTTTTGTTGTATTGAACCTTTAAAGTATATTTTTATTAGAATATTTTTGTACTTTTACTGACATTATTGAATGCAGGATTTAAAGTCTGTGGTATTTTACTGTCACTGGTTCCTTCGTCTTCCTGCAGAGATTTTAATAAACGGTGGAAAAATCATTTATCTCGATTTAATATTTACAGTTTTTCATAAGTGATTCTGTAGATATTTTCTGCGTGCACGTTTTCACCAGGTCAGTATGTGTAATATACTTACTGAAGATCTAACAGTAGTGCATAATGCGTCCGTGCTACTGGGAACAGTAATTATATTACAGTAACCTCCAGGCCAATTATTACAGCCACTAACCATCAGCAGGCCGAGCAGAGAGGCCATCAGCCTGAAAACGAGCAGGCTGATGAGATTACGCTCTGTGTCCATGTTTTATGTCATATTCATGATTTTATTCATCCATAGTTAACCCCTCACTTCAGACCACATCAGCAAACTGTCAACAATGTCTTCATATAACAATATCTAACTTATTTTACATTAAAGATGTAAATTCACAGGATATTTTCTGATTTCGGATCCAGCTGATCCTGATTCAGGACCAGAAGGAGCAGTTCAGAAATGGAGCTGGACCAGTTTAACTTGTTAACGAATCCCTTTGTCCCCCTTTTTAAACTCTGTACAGACTGCTGGAGTTACAGGAATATCCCCAGTTTAACCTCTTCACATCCAATTATTAACCTTATGGACTTTATATAATATTTATGTAACACCAATAATGTCAAAATAATTGTTTCTGTGTTTTTATCCGTCTCGTGCTGCTATAAAGTCATTATTTAGGTATTTTCAGGTATTCTTAATGATATTTTAGAGAACCACAAACTTATTTCCAGCTGATTAAACATGAATAAAAACATACTTATAAATATTATATTAGAGTTCTGACAATAGATCCTCCTTAATGTTTCACACTGCAGCTTTAAATAAAGACGTAATAATGTTCATCATTACCATATATTTCAGACATATTTCACCTCCTCAGTGAAAACCTCCAGCAGAGGAACAGGTTGAGCATGCTAACTGTTAGCCTGATGCTCCTGATGTTTGTTTATGTCACTTTTGTGTCTTTATTGTGCAACCAAACAGATTGAGAGCAAACTACCAAGAATCAAACATGTTACTGTAATATTAAATCATTTAGTCAGCCTGTAGCTGCTAGCTTAGCTCAATTAGCTGCATTACTTTATGAGTCTGTATTTGCATAAACACAATAATAATAAGAAGAAGGAGTTAATTGTCTCTTGATGGATCATCTGAAGAAGAAGTGGTTGCTCTGTCTTCACTAGATGGCGCTCTCCGCTCTCAGAGTCTCAGTCCATTAAAGTTCTCTCTGCTGGCTGTCTGAGGAGATATTTTGTGATAAAGTGCCAATCTTCCATCGACCTGCTTCAAACTACAGCAGTTAGAGGTTAGAGCCTACATTTCCCAGCATCCCTTTCAGCAGCTTTCAGAGAAGGTGTGTGTGTGGGTGGAGAGAGAAACAGTGAGTGAAACAAAAGGGTTTTATTCCAGTAAAGAGAAAGTTAAAGTGTCTCCCCTCTTTCACTATTGTCTGATGAAAGTCCTGGTCCTGGTCCTGGTCCAGGTCTTTGTCCTGGTCCTGGATCACGCGTCATAGAGTTATGCATGATAATATAAATAAATAAAAGTATATATTAATGTGAATAAAAACGGACCCAGAAGGTGAGGTAGATTGATTAAAGTCTTTAAATGGCTGCACACAATAAAGTGGTTCCCAACCTGAGGGTCCAGACCCCCAAAGGGTCACCAGAGAATTAAAGGTCCAGTGTGCAGGATTATGTTTGCCCTCCAGTCACCCTCACTGTCAGCTCCCTCCTGTACTTAGATATGCTATAAGCTAGGCTAATGTTGTTAGACTAACACATTTTAAAGATGGTTCAAAGATAAAGAGACATAAATATAGTCACATCTCAAGTTATCTAATGTTAGCAAAACACTAGCCAACTAGCTAACTAATAATTGATGTAAATTAGCATTTCGCTTACATTAGCTTTCAGATGTAACTAACAAACTGTTACAAACCTAATGTAGTACAATTCACATCCAAACTGATGGTTTTTCTTTAAAAAGCCTAAATTAAAGGAGTGAAACTGAGCACAAAAAAGCATCAGGTTGAAATTAAACATTATCTTCATATAAACTGATATGAATCACAAACTGCTTCACTTCGAGGGTTCACAGCCCAAAACGTTTGTAACTACCAGGTTAGAGATTAAATATAGTGTCAATTTAAATCTCCACATTAATAACAAGTGTATATATCTGTAAATATCTTTAATACAAACACTTAAATAATAATAAATAATTAATAAAGGTTGTAACAGGTGCATTACAGAGCAGCTGGAGAGGAGCCCACCGTCCAACACGTTCTCTCTGGAGAAATAAAAGTTGAAAGCATTTGAGGCTGAGCCGACGCATCAGTAACACTCACTTCAGCCCTGAGCTGAGAGTTTGGCCTCCGCAGTGTTAGATAACACAAACTCCAATATCACAAGTACTGTACAGTGTACGAGCTGCAGGTCCCTCGGAAACCTCTGCAGGTGGCTGATGTGGAAAAAGGGTCAGTTCACTCAAACCAACAAACCAACAAACATCTTTTCTCATTGACCTTTCTGAGAGTCCTCCGCCCCGAGACAGTGGAAGCCAATGTAAATCCAACATGGCAGACTCCGCCAGCAGAGGACCCGCTGCCACCATTGGATATTATTCGTTATTTTAAACCCAACCAGGTAGATTAAACCAAACCTTCACAGCGTACGATCATAAAACTGATTTATCTTAAATATTTGTAACAGAAACGATCAGTGAACACTTCCAACAGCATATTGTCTCTTCTACCTTAAAATGAAGAATACTTACATCCTGTACTGACAGATTTTTGATTATTAAAGCAGGTTATTTGTCTTTAAACATGTCTGATGGATCTTTTTAAGACTCGTCCTCTTGGCCGCTGCACCTCTGTTTTAATTGGCTGTCAAAAATAACCCTTCAGTTCCACCTCGGAGCGGGAACCCAGGGGACGAGGCCGCCACGTGCACGTGGTGAAGGGCTCTGCGTGGGCCTGGATGCGGCTGTGCGACCTCTGCTTTACTGCAGTACAAACACTCTCTCCCTCTGTCAGTGTGGGCTGGTTCACCGTCTTTATGTAAAACCTCTGTGGGAGGGGAGCACATCGCAGTGAAGGGCTTCAGAAATGTGATCCAAGTGAGAGGCAGGCTGTGGTTCCCACAAATCTTCACAATATGTTCATTTTGTTCCGTTAAACTGCTGCATTTGTCCTCCGGCAGCGGTTTGCATTAAAACAGAGGAAGAAGAAGAAGAGAAAGAGGAGGATGCAGGCCTTGCTTGCTTCTTGGGAGTTTGCTCTGTCCTCTAAGGAAGCCCATTAACACCAGGAAAATAAAAACATAATATGAAAACTTAGCCTTGATAATGAAATAAAAAGTTTCAATTATGAGATCAAAAACAATTAGAAGATAAAAAGTCAAAATTAGGAGACAAAATGTCACAAATATGAAATAAAAAGTTATGAGATACAAAGTCATATTTTTTGGGTGGTTTTGTCATTTTTTTATTATTATAATTGACTTTTCATCTTGTTTTTTTATTTTACTGTCAGTAAACGGCTTCCATAGCCCTCTGCTGCTGCCACAGCTCTGGAGAGGAGAAAATTAGTTCATTTCCTCCTCTTTTTTTAGCAGCTGCACGGCCTCAGAAGCTCCAGCAGGTGGCAAAGCGCTCACCTCTCCCCTCTCGGCCAATCAGAGCACGGAGGGCCGGTGGGGTGGGCGGGACGCAGGAAAAAAGAGAGGGAGAGCCACAGAGCTGAGATAAAAGTAAAGAGGGCAGAGTGAACAGAGCAGCACACGCTCACGACTGCGAGCAGAGCAAAGCAAAAACAAAAAGGAGTGGAGGAGCAACAGGTCGCAGAGAGGAGGAGGAGGAGGAGGAGGAGAAGTGCAGCTCCTCCTTCTACACACTCTTCTGTCAAACTTCCTGGATCTGCTGAGCGAGAGAGAGCATGAGGAGGAGAGAGGCTTCCTCAGGCTGGGAGGGTTAGGAGAAGGAAGGAAGCCAGTTTAGAGAACCCCCCCTCCACCCTCCCTCCGCTCCACCACCTCCTCCCTCCTGCTCCTTCCTCCCCGCTGCTGGAACACTTTGTTTGAATGCTTCCTGGTGTGAACTGAAGCTGAGACACACGGAGGATCTGAAGCTGCACTTCCTGTCTGAAGCTGTCAGAATGGCTGACTGCTCCTCAGACCGTGTGCTGACCTCCGACCAGCTCCGTCTGTGAGAGGAGCAGCAGGCAGAGAGAGGGAGCTCGCCCAGGCAAGGCCATGGATCCTGAGGAGGAGCAACCCTCGCTGCAGGATGAAGGAGAGGGGACCTTCACCTCCACCTCTGTTGCCTCCTCATCCTCCTCCACCTCCACCTCCACCTCCTCAGCCTCCAACGTCGAGCTGCCCTCCGCCGCCCCCGTCCCCCGCTGCCACCACGCCAGCAGGACCTTCACTGGCCTGAGGATCTTCTGCAGGAGGTGAGTTCAGCTCCTCCACACCTCCTCCTCCTCCTCCTCCTCCTCACACACTGTGAGTTTCAGCCAGTTAAAGCTGCACAGGAAGTGATGCAGCTGAGATGTGCTTACACTTGGAAACAGGACGTTATTGTAGAAGGGTCGCTGCTAAAATCAGTAGAAAATTAAATGGAGTTTGGTTTGTCTTTGGTTTGTTAAAATCAATAGAAAATTAAATGGAGTTTGGTTTGTCCTTTGTGTGTTAGAACTTGAGAAAGAGGTCTATGTGGACGAGCTGAGTTTGAAGTCGGGGGGCGTTCAGCTTTGGATGATGTAATTCACTGGTGAAGTTGATCATCTCACCTTCCTTTCAGTCTCAACCTGCCCACAGGTTCATGCTCAGTGAGGAACCAGCAGTGTCAGAATATCTATAAAGACACTGCTCTCTAGTTTGTGCTTGTACACTTTCATGAGGCTGTGAATATCCTCGGGGCGGAGGTCTCAAAGTCAAATAGTCCTCTCATAGGACACAATCATATTCTGACAATATTTCCATCAAAATTCAAACAGCAGTTTCTGAATTAGAGCCTGAAATGGGTCAGAACTCACCAGAACTCACCCGTACTGAGCACCGTTACTTCTTATTGAGTACCGCCACCTCAGTCTTGCCACTGAGGGCACCGAGGTTTCAGTATTTTTTCCATCATTTCCAAAAATAACTAACTTTGATGCCCCCAAACCTCAGACCTCCGCAGTGCTACATCTCCATGTAAACACAGCTAGCTTAATGCAATATGTCCTTGTTAAAAAGGATGAAAAACAGCAAAATAATTAAGGTTATGTTGTGCTGAATTCAAGTGCTGGCACCTTTTTTGGTCCAATTCAGGCAATTCTCAAATGGGGGTTCCCCTAGGGGTACTTTGGAGCCACTGCAGCAGGTACTTGAAGATTTGTTTTAGTATTTAAAAAACAATAATGCATCATTCCTAACATAATTATATTTTAGGAACTGCCACAGCTTGTCAAAAAGACAATTCAGTGTAACGTCAGTGAGTTCAATAAATGAGACACTAAAGGCACAGCGCTGTATTTTATCAAAGATGTTTTATTATTTTGAACTGAAAGTAGTTTGAGTTACTCTGTGAAATGAAGCTGTGGACCAGCGGGAGGGGGGGGGGGTCCTCCTGGTCCACTCTTCTCTCGTGGAGCGAGCTCTATTGCAGTTTTTGTGAACCGTTCATGTGACCTCCGCCCACTATCTCACCATCACAGTTTGACTCCTACCTAATAACGGATGTATGCATGTGATACGTTCATGAATGTGGCTACGTAGCAGACTGATACTGACACTAAATATTACAGGAAAACATTTAAATTACATTTTAACGAGTTTAAGTGTTACTATTTACTATTTTGAGAGTATTATGTGTTTTTTAAATTAATGTAATTAATTAATTAACTAAAGTATTTCTTACAATGGTTTGAGGAATAGAAAAGAATAATAAAATTAATGCTGAAATGACTTTAAACTGAATATTTCTGACTGTTTTTGCAGACAGGACTCTGAGGAGCTCTCACTGGCATGTTTGGACAGTTTATAGTCACCATTCCAAACTCCTTTTACATTTTTGCCATTTTTGTGGTTTAACCCTCTTAAGCAGTGACACTAGCAGTGATCTCCACCAACAGAGCTTCTGAACAAGTCTGCCAAAGTGTGATGATTGTTTCGGTTACACAAATATGAGAATTTGCTGCTTTCCTTTGTCTTTTTTTAGTCAACTGAATCTTAAATCTTTAAATGGTGGACAAAAGTTTGATGATGGTTGCTTTTCACCATTTCGCTTCCAAACTCCATTTATATTTTAGCTGTTTTAATCAGTTTAATGCAGTGGTATGTATGGATACAGATGTTATCAGCAGGAGTTTGATATCGACAGAGGATAGTGAAAGTTACCACAACAAAGGATTTAAAGAATTTGCTGTCTTTTCTTATTAAAAGTAGAATATTTTTGGGTTTTAGACTGTTGGTCGGACAAAATGAGACATCTGAAGACATGAGGAGCTTTGACTGGCATGTTTGGACATTTTGTAGTAGTAATTCCAAACTCCCTTTACATTTTTGCCATTTTTAAGGTTTATCCCTCTAAAGCAGTGACACTAGCAGTGATTTCTGCTACAGAACTTCTTGACAAGTTTGTGCTGATTGTTTCAGTTTCATTAATGTGAGAATTTGCTGATTTTCTTTGTCTTTGTTTTAGTGAATTAAATCTTGAAACTTTGGGTTTTTAAGAGTCACAGTGAAACTTCAAAACTCCATTCAAATTTGAGCAGTTTTTATCAGTTTAACGCAGTGGTACTATGGAGCCCATACAGATGTTGTCAACGGGAGTTTGACCTTGAATTCAAACAGCTGGACCACGACACCGTACAAAACAAACTGTGAGATCAGTATCAGCAGAGACGAGTCTAAAAAAGGCTTGGAAATGATAGTGAAACCAACCACAACCGACGGGGAAAAAACAGCCAGTTTCATTATTTCAACCGTCAGTTGTCAGATCAGAATGTTTTTCAGAGCCGATTCAGCAGCTCACACCTACAAAGGACAAATCTGATGTTTTTCTTTCTTAGGTTTTAGTCAATAGAATATTTTTAGGTTTCAGGACTGTTGGTCAGTGAAGCAGGACGTCTTATGAAGCCGATTATCACCAGAAGAATTACTGAAACACATTTAACAACAGTTTATAAACTAAAAGAAATGATGAAACTGTGGGTTTCACGATGGTTTGTGAGTCATTAACGTCTTCTGCTGACACTGAGGGCCAAACACCAAATCAATAACTGATTATCAACAAAGTGTTAAAATCTCTCCAACAAATGTCACAGTATTTAGTTCAGTGTCTGTATGGGCTCCACAGTATCGCTGCTTTACAGGGTTAAACTGCAAAAAACAGCAAAAATCTGAATGGAGTTTGGTAGCAGGGCTGAAGCTCACATTTATTTTCATGATCAATCTTCATTTTATCTAAAAACCGTCAGATTAGTTAAAAATATCTATTATAGCGATGGATATTTTTAAGGAGACGTCTTTAATGTCCTGTTTTGGCTGAACAACAGTTTACTGTGACAGTTCTCACATTAAAAACTTAAAACATTACAAGTTTTGTTATTTGGATGAAACATTAAATACACAACTGTCACATTTTAAGCAAAAATCTACTGAGTGCAGTTTGTGAAATGTGAACATTTGGTCGGTCGAGGATCTCCTCTATAACATCAGGTTTTATTATTGGCCATATTGCTTCCTGCAGACAGGTCAGTGATTTGATTAAAAGCTCTGCTGCTCTCTGCAGGCGACTGGCTGGGTCCGCCATCAGATACCAGGTTGCACTCAGCTTTATAATATTATAATATAATATTTATATTGATGGTGTTAATAAATGTATTGTGAATGAGTGAATACGTTTTTATTATTTTGTTGTTTATATGGAGGATCATTAGTGCCTGATGTAACGTATGTTTTCATCACAAGTGACCCTTCATAAGCCCCGCCCCCTTTTTTCTCTGTGCTCCAATCACAGTTGAGCAAGCCTCAGTCAACTTCCTCCTTTCCTGTACTTAGATATGCTATATGCTAAGATAATCTGGGTTGAAAAGACAACCACATTTTCAAGAATGGTTAAAAGATATAAAGAGACAAATATATAGTCACATCTTAAGTCAGCTAATGTTAGCATAACGCTAGCGTAACTAGCTAATTTTACATTAATCATTAGTTAGAAAATAAATGCAAAATACAAAAAAAATTCATATTTCAACTCCCTTTTATTCATCTTTATTACTTTATATTGAGTTTATGACTTTTGATCTGACACAACGAGCCAGCTGAAGACGAATCAGTGGTTTCACATTACAGTTTATAAAACCATCCATCAGAGAACAGGAGCAGTGAGTGTTTGAGCTGTACGTGTGCAGTAATGTGTTATCATACTTTATTCATAGAGACTTCTATCTATACACACTCACAGTACATGTACACACTCAGTACTGAGTGCTGTTTCCAGGAGGTCAAACTGAGCCGCACTCTGACTTCCTGTTTGATCTCTGAGTAACATCAGTGTGTCTGTTAGTCACTGTGCTGTTAAAGTACTGCAGTAACTCTACTA
>NW_023339762.1:27283923-27285328 GCF_004916995.1 Morone saxatilis | reverse complement strand
CAGTAACTCTGATAAAGTACTGCAGTAACTCTGATAAAGGTAACTCTACTAAAGTACTGCAGTAACTCTACTAAAGTACTGCAGTAACTCTGATAAAGTACTGCAGTAATGTTTGGAGTTACTTTAATAGAGTATATCCACTTAATGCTACTTTATACTTTTACATTATTTCAGATGTAAATATTTTTACTTTTGCTGCATTTTTTACTTTAGGAAGCACAATATTAAATGCTGTGAGTATTTAATAGTGTAGTGAAATATAATCAATATAATATAAAATAATATAATACAATATAACATGTTATAGTACAATATAATAATATAGTATAATATATAATACATTCTAACATAATAACAGTCCATTCTGCTGAGTACTTTTACTTTTGATAAGAACATTTTGGTTATAATAATAATAATAATAATAATACTTTGACTTGTAATGGAGTATTAGTTGTACTGTTACTCGATTACAGGAGTACCTCTCTGGGTGCAGTGTGAGGTAATGAAATCTCCTCTGGGAGTAAAAAGGTAAAAGAGCAGATCCAGGTTCAGTCAGGTGGTCCTTTAATCTCCTCTAATTATAGCTGCTATTAATGGATTGCACGCAATTAATTAAACTCCCTCGTTTATACAGCCTGATGGGAATATGTCACTGCACAGCTCCTCCTGCTCTTCCTCCTCTTTCTTCTCCTCATCCTCCTCTTCCTCCTCTTTCTCCTCTTTCTTCTCCTCACCCTCCTCCTCCTCCTCTTTCTTCTCCTCGTCCTCCTCCTCCTCCTCTTTCTCCTCCTCCTCCTCTGTAGAAGCAGTCGAGGGCTTTAAGTAAAACAGTCTTTAGTATTCTTCATGCAGTAAAAGTAAACAACATAGCCGTAGCTACTTGTTGTTAGTGGTTAGCTGGTTAGCGGTGCAGCTAACTCAGCCGTCCTATCAGGTGACTCCGGGAGCTCAGAGTAGCGGGGCAGTGTTGGTCTCTAGAACAGGAGCTTTGGAGTGCCGGGAGCACCGGGAGCACCGCTGCCTCCAGCTTTCAGTCCGTTAGCAGCAGTTAGCCGTTAGCTAATAGCAACAAGTACACGTCCATCAGTAGAGAGTTGAGAAGCTGCAACATTATATATTTGACAGAGACTGAACAACAGTTCCCCTTTAAACCAAACACACTGAAGACGTCAACGTTAATCATTTTATTTAAAAAGCGACAGCAACGTCTGTAAGTAGACTCGCTGAAAGCTCAGAGTGTGTTCCCTCTGCTGGAAGATGATACTGACTGATTGGACAGATTAGTAATTACTGGTCTGTCAGAGTCACAATCAGGATGAAGAGTGGACCTGATGTCTCGCTCTCTAACCTCATTAGAGTTGACAGGCAGGACGGCTGCAGCTCCACACTGACTGAAAGGATCCTC
>NW_023339762.1:27280499-27283860 GCF_004916995.1 Morone saxatilis | reverse complement strand
GTGACCGAAAGGATCCACACTGACCGAAAGGAAGGATCCACACTGACCGAAAGGATCCGCACTGACCGAAAGGATCCGCACTGACCGAAAGGATCCTCGTGACCGAAAGGATCCACACTGACTGAAAGAAGAAGAAATTCTGATGTGAACGTGAATCAAACGTTTATTATTATGACTTTTAACTAGTTAGCAACACGTCTCTATGGTGCTAATGCTAATCCTGATGCCTCTACATGAGCTACATAAACGAACCATCAGACAGAAGATTGACTGTTAGTTATTATTAATGTCTGCAACCGGGTCAGATTCTCCTTGAAATCAATGAAACAAGGCAACAGAAAATCTTACACTTCTGTCCACAGGGGGCGCCAGAATTAACACACAATGAAAGTTTCTTTAAGGCTGAAATATTTCACCAGTTTATGTTATTTTCCCCAAAACAACAAATTTCAGTTGACGTTTCTGTCCGTTACTTCAGACCAACCGTTTTAATCCCGACACACTGCCTGCCTGTGGTGGAAGCTGTGGCTCTTTATCGCCATCTGTTGGTTGTATGGAAGTACTGACAGTAATAATGCAGACACCACTGAAAACGTCTAAATGAGACGAATCTGCTGATACGTGTTGCATCTTTCGATGTTTATTAGCCTGTGTAACCATGGAGATTTTCAGTCACATATAGGCTGATCAATATTATTGTGTTTAATATTTCAAAGTTTTCTGTGTTAGTTGTGACATATGATAATAAATAGAGTTTTTAAGTAAAGGTCAACATGTAAATAGGTAGGAGACCGCCCGATTATTAGGAATAAAACTGACCAGAACCAAAACATTCCCATCAGCCTCTGCTGCACTTTGTGGTTACTGCTAATTAGCTAATGTTAGCATGCTAACACACTAAAATAATATAGTAAACATGGTAAAAATTATACCTGCTAAACATCAGCCTGTTAGCACACTGATGTTAGCATTTAGCTCAGCGTTCTGCTGTGTCTCAGTGCGGCCTCACAGAGCTGCTAGCATGGACTCTTTAAACCCTCCTGATGAATCCGTTCAGCCGTTAATGTTCCTGTTTGTATAAATAACGGCGGTATGAACGCAGACGTTTGAGCCACGCTGTCGCCTGGAATCAAACATGTTGGAGTCAGACAGGCTGTCTACGTGTTCAGTCCTGTTTCTGTTATTGTGAGGAGGTAATCCACATACAGAGGACTAACATACACACTGTCAGTGGAAATGTGATAAATGACCCAACAGCTGTACTATTAATAATAATATTTACACCTGGGCTTCAGTGAACAGTTACAGTCATTTATTAATGAATCTTTTTTTAGGTCGAAGAAGCTCTGAAAACTAAATGAACCTCCTGGTTGTCAGCTGTTATTTCCTGATGAATGAATGAATCTTTTTGTTCATAAAATGTGAGAATATTATACAAAACAAACAGTATGTGTGTGCCAGTGTTGTTGTGTTTCACTCTCCATCGCTTTCCTGTCTTCTCTCTACTCTCTAATTAAGGCACGAAATAAATCAGTTAGTGAAATATTGTCTGGTTTTGTCCGACCAACAAATTATGTTTCAATATTCAATTTACAACAATATGAAACAGAACAGTAACAGACTCTCACAAAGCAGCAACTGGAATCAGTTCTGGTGACTCCTGACGTCGTCTTCACTTGGACACTAATTCTTCTGTCCTTTTGCTGAAGTATTTATACACACTGTGGTACAGGAGAATGTGGTCAAACACACTTTATTTCCAGTTATTTACGTCTTTTGTTCGCCTCGGTCTGATGGCGTAACGACGGTGTGAGCTGTGTCTCAGAAGGTTGGTGGTTCGACCCCAAACTGCTCCTGATGCTGTGTGAATGTGAATGAATGGATTAGTTTCTGTTTGTGATGAGCGAACTGTATGAATGTGTGTGAACGGGTGAATGTGACTGTAGTATCTCCAACGCAGCGATGCAAGAGGGTCAAAGCGAACCTTCCCATCACAATCAGACGTAACATAAAGAAATGTGAGCGGTGAATTAAAAAAGTGAAAGCAGCTTTAAAAGGAGCAGTAACAGTGAAATGCACAGACTCAGACAGAAGATGAGTTCTAACAGCAGGACCAACACAGTAAGAGACTGCTGGAAGAAAACTTCACTCTTCTGAAACTAAATGCTGATATTTTTGCCTTTTGAGGAGCAAATAAATGCTGAAAAGGTGTTGTCACCCAGAGACTTACATTAATTTCCTAGAGACCAACAATGACCCAAAAATCAGCTTTTTCCTAACTGAGGACACAGCTTTTATTCCCAATTAACTGCTCTTTAGCCTGAAATGTGTCCCCGAAGGTAGTCAGACCTCACACACAACACACACACACACGCTCCAACACACCCTCAACACCACACACACACACACACATACTGTGTGGATCAAGTGTTGCGGGGGGAAACTGACTCCTCCACAGTCTGATTCGGTTCCACTGAGGCTCCTCCAGTCTCTCACAGACCACGCCCCCATCATGATGTCACAGCAGGTCTGTCACCTTTTGACGGATGACATCGCTGACGGAGGCAGGGCCACACCTCCTCGTCTCTCTGGTAGTGAATGATCTCCTCTAATTCACTCAGTGCTCTTACAGCCTCCCTTTCAGAATAAAAGGTCGCCACACACTTCCTGCTGACTAGCTAGTGGACATAGCAGCTAATTCAGCTAGAGTTAGTTATTCAGAGCTAAAAGAGCTAAAAGAGCTTAAAGAAAGAATATTGCACACAAACACGACTTGAATGATGATCATGTCCCTCCATAATTAAAACATCAATTATTGCAGGTTTAAAGCTTCATAAATTAATATTTTATATGAACAACATCTGAGAACGACTGCTGAGTGTATTTGTGTTTATTTATGAGGAACAGAGCGGCGAGTGCATGTACCCAACAGCAGATCTTCATAAATAAAGTTAATGTAACTTAATAAGTCACCTATTATTTAAATCTAACTCAAAATGAGCTGTTGACGTAATAACTCTGTAGTATTTTAAGTATTAGTGACTCTAAAATTCCAGTTTGTTCCATTGACTTATTTTTAATTTATATAAAAAGTTAAGTTAAGTTAACTTTTTATCATTACAATGTCCCTCTGCGCTATAATGCTATAAATCATCATACATCCAAATAACTCTTAATCATCCCACAAAGTGCAAAGATTTAGTTAACAACTTAATTACAGCAGTAACAATTACATTAGTTGATCCACAGAAATCTATTGGCTACCATTTTTACAATCGAATAAATAAAGTTGTTTTTGTCTTACATCAGCTTGTTTATTTCTATTGGGAAAGATGTTGTGTTTTTAAGGTGGAACTGCTTT
>NW_023339762.1:27279141-27280343 GCF_004916995.1 Morone saxatilis | reverse complement strand
CACACTGCTTCACCAACTCATCACCTCACCTCTTTTCTTATGTTGGGATATCTTTTGGAGTTATTTGTGGAAGGTTTATGTTGTTTATGTATGGCAGTGGGTTTATAAATGTTTGCTTTGCTGTAAGTTATACAGGGACATGGATACTGTCAGAACACATGGACACTGTGTTGTGTTGTTAGTGGGGTGTTGAAGAGAGGCAGTGGTTGTGTGTTGTTCTGTAGTGTTGACACATGGAGAAGTTGTGTTGAGGTTTGAGGCTTGTAATGTTGTAAATCTGAGGTTGAGTTTTTACACAACAGGAGGCTGGTTTCATGTGCTCATAGACATGAGGCAAGTTTGTTTGCTTTGTCTCAATATGTATATCTATATCTTATGTCAGTATATTTGTTTAACTGGAATAAACTGTTGCACATCCAATCACTGATTCATCACTTTCTAAGTGCTTGAATCGTTATATATAAATCTGTGTGTCGTCTGCATAACGTCAGATATTTTGTAGTGAAGTGGGAGGATGTAGATGTTAAACAGAAGAGGCCCCAGAATGAAGCCTTGAGGAACTCCACAGGTTATTTTTGTCCATTCAGATGTGTAATCGACACAAAGCAGTCCCTGTCCTTAAAATAGTCGGTCCAGGATTTCACCAATTTTTTTGGGATTGTTTTGTCACCTAAAATGTCTGATTTCACAGCAGCTTTTATAAAGAATTACAAAGATTTTTGTTTTTTTGTTTTGCAATGAATTGCAGGACAGTAAAATTTTTTAGATTTTAGATATTATTTAATTCTTTACTTTCGTATAATTCATAGAAAATCAAAGGCAACTTGTTCTAGTGAGAATAAAATAAGAATAAATCAAGTAAGCTTAACAAGAAAACATATACACTAATAAAAATTATATTTTCACCTGGGCTCCAGTTAACAATTACCAGACAATTACAGTCATTTTTAATAAATCTCATTTTAATTTCAATTTTGTAGGTGCACAAAGTCAGTAAAGTGCTCAGAAATATCTACCATCTACCAGATCACTGAACCTTGTGGTTTTCAGCTGTTAAGAATGCATCGTTTTGTTGATATGTTATATTGTAATAGTACATTGTGTGTACAGTGTTAAAAGTAACTTTACCAAAACAACTCTCACTCACTACTATTGAGGATAAAGGTTTGCGTCGTATATATCTGCATCTTCACAACTAGAAA
>NW_023339762.1:27274446-27279041 GCF_004916995.1 Morone saxatilis | reverse complement strand
GAGAAGAAGAAAGAGGAAGAGGAGGAGTAATTGGGCCTCGAGGAGGAGTGGGACTACTAGGAGGAATATGAGGAGGATGAGGCAGAATAGGAAGAGGAGGAGGTCCAGAAGGAGGAGGAAGAGGGCCAGGAGGAGAGAGAGAGGAGGAGAATCAGGAGTACAGGACAAAGAAGTAGGGGAGAAGGAAGAAGAGGAGGAGGAAGATTGAAAAGAGAGAGTAGATTATCTGCTGGATAGTAAAGAAGAGGAGGAGGAAGAACAATAAGAGGAGAACATGGAGGACAATGAGGGGGTAGAGGAGGATGAAGGCCAGGAGGAGAGACAGAGGAGGAACAGGATACAGGACAAACAAGAAGAAAGAGGAAGAGGAGGAGGCCTATAAAGGAGAAGCAGGTAGAGGAGGCTGAGGAAGAAAAAGGAGAAGGAGGGTCAGAGGTAAGAAGAAGGAAGAAGATTAGGAGGAAAAGAAGGAGGAGGAAGATGAAGAGGAGGAGGAGGCCCAGAAGGAGTGGGATTGTGAGAGGAGGAAAGAAAGAGGAGGAAGAGTTGGCAGAGGAAAGAAAGGAGGAGATAGAGGAGGAGTTGGTATTCTGGTTTTGGCTCTCAGAGAGAGAGGAGGTAAAAAGGAGTAAAGCTGTTAGGAGGAGGCGTGATGGAGGACTGACATGAGGTCAAAGTTCAAATCTTTACAGACAGTAACAGATGTGACCAGCAGAGGGCAGCACAGCAACAGCAGAGATCTTCTCCACTTACAGAGAAATCACTCTGATTCATTTATCTGGAGACTGAGTGACAGTACAAGTATCAGTGCTGTTAGTGGCAGTATTAGCAGTGATATTAGCAGTAATATTAGCAGTGATATTAGCAGTGGGGAATCCGTCCTGATCACTTTTATTAATCAGATTTGTGTCGGCTGCATTAATTCGTCCTCTGTGTCGCTCAGGAAGCTGATTTCTGATCCAGGATCAGTGGCTCTGATTTAATTAATACTTCCTCCCACAATAACCTTTGCTGCTTTAATATTTTATTATTATGCATGACTGATATATATATTTTTAAGTACCCCCTGCAGTACTGAAGTTCCCCCAGTGGGTCACACATTAGAGGAACTGCAGTAACACCCAGACGCCACTGAACGCTGCACAGTGAGATTTTACTGCTGACGCTTACTGAATATAAAATGTGGTTTATTGAACATTTATTATTGAACTTATAGTATAATTCTAGTATAATATACCAATATCCAGAGTTAGGACCAGGATATTTAGAGCTCTAATCACTGAGGTTCACATACAGAACAAACTGAGTTAAACTCGTGGACCCGCTGAGGGTTCGGGGCCCCAGGGCCTCTGGAGCCGCTCTGGTAATCCGGCCTTCGCTGCAACTGGACGCTGGTATTATTTAAAGAGAATCTGATACAGAGGAATGAAATATTGAACAGGAGAGAGAGTCTCCATCAAGTCACATTGATTGTGATCAGGTTTACTGCAGTCAGCACGAATAGAGTACAAATACTCTGTTACAGGCTGAAGTACTCTTTACTTTATCAGCTCATCAATAATCCAGATCCATCCATCAGTCACTGAGCTCTAATGTCAGCAGCAACAAAACAACATCACCAATGATGTAAGCACCGCCAGGGCCAATCAGAGACAAGATCAGTGGCAGGAAGGAAGTAGATTTACTCGAGTACTCGTCGCTGCCGTTTCCATAAACTTCTTTCTTTATCTTTCAGCACTGTGTAATTTTTTCAAAAGTACAAAGTAAAAATCAGATCAGTGTCACATTATAACCTGTAAAGTTTATGTAAAAAAATGTCTGATTTTACAGTGAAAAACTGATAAACCAGTAAAAGTCTTAAACTCTTAATAGTTTAAAGTTTCTGTGACAGTGAAACTCTGATACCTCGCAGCAAAACCTTTATTTATACAGAATTTAAAGGAATTTATATGGAATAAAGTCGTTTTTTATATTACAGACTGTAAATTGCACAGAAATCCACCATCATTTATATGGTATTCTCATATAGCAACTGTTTCTTTTGATGGTAAAAACTGTATAATTTATATTTATACAGTAAAATATGGATTAAAAATCAACAGTACTAATATCTTTTTACTTTAATAGCAGAAAAAGTTATATCGTATTTATTATCACAGCTGCCCGTTTTTTACAGTGTTAAACTATAGTTCAGATCATATCCTGTTTATATTTAAAATAATATAAACTGAGTAAAAAGCTGAGATATTGATCCACTGTGTGTATTGTTGAAAGGTTTTATTACTCCACCTGTAGAGCTTTTATTAATTGCCATTTTATTTACCTGTTCAATCTGTTTCATTGTTTTATTTTTAAATGGATTTTTATTTAGTTTTTACTTCACTCTGTTACTGTCAACTTAATGAAAGCTGCTTTACAAATAAAGTTTGATTGATTCAAATAAAATCAAATTTAATCAATTTCCAGCTGTTTTCCAGGACGTGTGGGAACTCTGTTGTATCTAAAACTGTGAAGTAACTGCAGTGGTCAGATAAAGTAGTGAATAAATACAACTGAATATATTCTCATAGAAATATGAAGCAGTTTTTTTAAGAGACAATGAAACTTCAATTAATATATGAATTAACTGATGATCTGTTAAGTGTGAACTAATCTCAAAACGTCACAGTGAGTGTAGGTGAGCAGCAGGACACAAGCATTCAATCATGGTGAGTCATTCATTAGTTAATTATTAAGTATATGATTTGGAGCCTTATTATGAAGTGTTACCACTGAATGCAGTAAGAGTTTCAGTATAACATTACATAAAGTCGCTCGTTTACTTCAGTATAGTTAAACAGATGGAGGTGGAGGTTTTAATAGCCTCAGTGGTCCAACCAGGACGGAGCTGCTGATCTTTTAAGCCTCTTGCAGGTAATCTGTCTCCTTGTTTAAAAGTACCAACGAGGAAGTCGCACCCTCCGCACAGCGAGAACTCCTCGTTTTAAAGAGCTCCTGTCACATTTCACTGAGTCTGTCCGTCCTTCCTCCGCCTGGTAAATGATGTCATCTGTGCCTCTGGAGCAGGAAGTGATGTCACAGTGATGTCATCAGGGTGGTGTTACAAACATAAAGACGAGGTCACAAACTGTTCAGTGTTACAATCGGAGGTCAGACCTTCACATTACATCAAACTAGCTATGTTTATAGCTAATGTTAGCTTGAATGCTAATGCAGGCAAATCTTAAATCTTTAAACCATTAGCTTTTTAAAATCAACACCATTTGTCAGAATACACAAGTTAATATCACGTCAGCTGGGGTTGCTCACGTTAGACAACTAACTAACTAAAATTAATTAAAAGCAGAATATCACATTCAACAAGCTTCACGGTAACGTTAGCTTTGAGTTCGCAGGCCGCCCTCAACACGAGTAGTTAACGTTGATATGGCTGGTTAATAGATAGATATACTTTAACCTTATCGCTAGCAGAATACTATTTGAGTGGATGTGCTGGTTGACTAACGTTAGCATGTTAGCAAAAATACTACCTGAATGGATATGTTAGCTAACATATCTTAATTTAATTTATATATCTGAATTTCCCTCAGGATAAATAAAGTATCTAGTCTATCTATCTACTATCTATCTATCTATCTATCTTAATCATCATTCATCTGCCAACGGTCAGCCACAAGAAATGATGTTAAGGTACAACGCTTACGATAGCTTTCTACTAGCAAGAGTGATGGCGAGGTACGGGCATCCGGCTAACTGAAGCTAAGCTAACTGGCTGTGTGTTGGCAGCGCCGTGTGGGTCTGCCATCGGTTGCTTCGTGGTGTTTTGTTTTTCTTTTTTTAAGTTCAGTGAATCTCCTTTATTATTTACTTGTCCTCACCCTAAAGATCCCAGAAACTGGATGATCTCTGACCCTGAAGGAAGCGGTTGCCATGCCGCTCACCTCCTAGCAACGACCAAAGAAAGCAGCAGAATCTGCTTCCTCGCTAATTAGTCGCATTATCAACACATGTTTAATTTGGCCGAACTGGCAGAGCTTCACAACGTATGAGACGTAACGCTGGGAAACATTAACATGCAGCCTCTCCTTCCTGTTATTATATTTGCCTTTAATTGGATCCATAATGCAGCAGCGCCGGAGCCTTGAAGTGTTAATGAAGAGTATTCTGGGATGCTGGAGTGGGTCGGCAGCTCCATTCAAGCTGCATTGAAGTGAGTGATTACAAAAGCTCTTAAATCAGCTGGTCTGGGGTCAGTGGCTGCGTCCGGCAGGGAGCAGAGGGACGCTGGCGTGAAGCTGCTCTGGGAGCAGATTTAAATCTCTGTGTGTGTTAAAGAGTTATTTTAAAACAGCAGCTATCTTCTCCGTCTCTTCCTCTCTCTCTCTCTCTCTCTCTCTCTCTGTGTGTGTTCTTACCTCTCTCGCCCGCTCTGCCTCTCTCAGTGTTTTTCCTCTTCATCCATCCAGGACAGACTGATCGCTTCCTCTCAGGTTGTATGAAACTAAACTGAACAAATCTTCTTTCTCTGTGATATTTCTTCATGTTTCAGTGTTTGTGAAGGTTTTTGTTGATCTGCTGGACCATCACTTCGTCTC
>NW_023339762.1:27271454-27274427 GCF_004916995.1 Morone saxatilis | reverse complement strand
CTGTGCGTCGCCGTTAAATCTCAATAACTCAGATTACACTTGTGAGCCACATGTTGCACTTTAGTTTTATGGTTTTAAAGGTGTTGATGTTCCTCTTTTCAAAGTGTTTGTGAACACATTTTAATCCATGCCGGGCTGCACAAATCCTTTTTTTATTAACACAAAGTAAAAACTCTGTAAAGTAAAAACTGGTCTAAAACAGCAGCACAGGATGTTTACTTTAATAAAATAATCCAAAATCTGCTAAATTTAGCTAGAATCATAAACAGTTTTTAATGTTTTAATCAGTTAGTTTTGTTTCTGTGTCCATCAGGATCAATCACACCGTTTCATTAAGTCTTCAGTAATAAAGATCAAATCTGATTGATTTAAATCAGGAAATAGAAGAATCTCTTTTACAGGACTAAAATATTTTGTACGTGAAATGTGACTTAAAGCTTCCAGATGTCAGACTGTGAATCCTGTTGTGTCTCTATAATAATTCAGATTATTGATCAGATTATTGATCAGCAGACAGTGAACAGGTTGTAGTGGGTAGCTTTGTTCCTCCCCCTTCCCCCCCCCTCCTGCCTGCCTTGGACTGATTTCTATGTGTTTCTAATTAGGGATGAGGGTCAAAGGGTCTCTCTCTCTCTCTCTCTCTGTCTCTCTCTCTCGCCTCTCTATCTCTCTCTCTCTTCCTCTCTCATCTCTGTCTCTCTCTCTCTGTCTCTCTGTCTCTCTCTCTCTGTCTCTATGTCTTCATCTCTCTCGTCTCTCTCATCCTCTTCTCTTGTTCCTAGGATTTCTGCCTGTTAAAGGCAAGTTTTTCCTTGCCCTGTCTCCAAGGTCTTGCTCCATTCCTTGCTCATGGTGGTACTGTTGGGTCTCTGTAAATGTTAAAAGGAGTTCGGTCTAGACCTGCTCTATTTGAAAAGTGTCCTGAGATAACTTCAGTTATGAATTGGCGTACTTACTTGTGTATTGCAGTAATTTCGGCGCACTGACCGGCTTATTTTTCACTGAATTTTATCACGATATTAGTAAAAATGTTTCATGCGAGGTGGAAAATCGCTGAGTCCTCCTACTGACGGGATGTTCTGGTGGTCCCTCCCCTTCCGCTAAGTAGAAAAAATGGCGCCCGCTGAGTGTGAGAAGTGTCCAACGATCCACATTGAACTTTCTGAGCGTTATGAACCATCCGGGTGCTCACAGTACAATCTGCCTCACTGACAGTTTACAGAACGTTACATAGAAGCTTTAAAGCCCTTAAGGGACTTCATTTTGTATTGATTCTGGCGCCCCCTGTGGCCAAAAGCAGTAGTGTTTTTACCGCCTTGTTTCATTGATTTCAAGGGGAATTAATGTTTAACTAAATCGAGAGTTATTACTCAGCTCTGCTACTTAAATACAGTTTTCCTCTCTGTCTGCAGTTTGTGTCCTCTGTCTGTTATCTGTGTTTGTCCACATGTTGCAGCAGTTTATCACCGGCTGTTTATTACGTCTCACCCGGTCGACAGCGGTGCAATCAGAGAGCAGCCCCGGCCTGTATGTACTGTTCGATAGTGCTGTTTGCTTTTATACTGAAGTCAACAGAGACGGACACAGATAAGGCTGCTGTGGCTTCAGTTTATACACTGACGTTAAAGAATCTGCCTATTTTTTATTCTCATGAGGAAGCAGAGAGGTACTGTCGGGAAGGAACTTCACTTCCTCAAGTTTTAATAAGCTTTATTTTAAAAATTTTGATTTTTGTTGTAAATATTCAGCTAGCTGGTTAGCATGCTAACTTCAGTAGATATCTCTGTAAAACAATATATACAGCATCAAAACTGTTTCTGTTTCTTCACATTATGTTGATACGTTTAGTTCATATTTTAATGTTTTAAACTCTTACATTTCTACATATTGCACCTTTAAAGTAAGTTCAACACTTTATGAAACTTTTGGGAATTCAAATGTTCACCAGTGTGGAAAATTACTCAGGAAGTACTCAAGTATAATTTTGAGGTTTTTGTACTTTACTTCATTATTTTATTAATCAGCTGTATGGAGAGTCTATTTCTCTTTATCCTGGACTATTAGTTCACATGAAACAACCAGATGATTTTATTCTATTTTTATAATCAATTCAAGTTACAATCAAAAATAAGTGTTTCTTATTTTTCCTACAGTTGAATTAATTAATGCGCTGAAATAAACTAAATGAAAACAAAGCTTAGACAGCTTTCTGTCTCATAGCATAACGTTAGCTCTCTGGCTTGTAAAATAACTTCTTATTAGCATAACTTATTTAGCTTATAATAGTTTTATTTACTGGAACAGTGAACAACGTTTAGTATATTATGGGATGGATATAATTGTTCCAGGTATTAGTCAGACCCTCAGTTGCTTGTGAAAAATGCATGGAAATATAAACAAACAGTCTTTGTTTTTTCTTTGGCAAGTGACCACAGTATAAACAGGATAATGTCTGCTATCAGGACTTAATGGACAAACAATTTCAGTATATTTAGTTGTAATAATTAAAGCCCCTCTGCTGGAGCATCAAATAATCTGCAGATCAACTGATAATGAAACTAGTCTTTAGTTGCAGCCTCTATCTGTGGTACTGTAACGTACCTGAGTGGAGTATCCGAGGACAGGGTCAGGTTACCTGGTGATAAATGTTACAGTAGCTGTTGGACGTCAGCCAGTCTCTGATCACAGTGTAACCTAATAACTGTGACTGCCGGTCAGACAGGTAACAGGTGAGGCTGCTGGGTGAAAGTGAGGAGGGAGTCCTATAAATAGAGAGGTTTCCCTGCAGTCCATACGAAGTGCTGCTCACGTCACGTCCTGCAGATAAGCTGCTGTCATTAGATCCAATGATCCCTGAAATACAGCCGGAGTCAGGATAACCACGTTCACGTTTATTTATTATGTACAGTTCACATTAACGTCTGTAAATGAGTTCATTAATGAGACAAACGAGACGTTCCCGACTTCCTCTGC
>NW_023339762.1:27265330-27271354 GCF_004916995.1 Morone saxatilis | reverse complement strand
TTGTCTGATTGGGCTGTTAGCTGGCTAATGTTAGCTTGCTCGCTAACTTTTTTACTAGCAAAATGCTATCTGAGTGGATATGTTAGTTGGCTAATGTTAGCTTCCCAAGCCAACGTGATCCATGAGACCAACTTATGTATTCTGACAATTAACAATAAATTCTAACGGTACAAAGCTAATGATAGCTTCGTACTAGCCAAGAGTGATGCGAGGTAGGGGCATCCAGCCAACTAACTGTAGCTAAGCTAAGCTGGGGTCGGTTGCTTTGTCTGCTGTAACAAATGAACCGTATTATCCGTTTATAGTTATCAGCGTACAGGCATTGTGTGGTCAGTCTGTTGGTGGAGGACAGACAGGACGTTGCTGGTGCTGTTTGGTCGCTGTCGTCACAGACTAATTACTGGTGTAATGTTGTTGTTTGGAGGGCGAGAAGCCAGCAGGTAGCCGGGGCCTTAATTATTGTTCCTTCCTGTCGTCGTGCTGCTCCCCCTGTGGAGAGGACCCCCCGCTCTTCCTCTGAGTGTTTTATAATTCATGTTTCAGGTTGAAGCAGTGATCTGATACCTCAGTAACACAAAGACACAACTTAACATGAGACAAAGACCTGTTTGTGTTTAACAACGAGGAGCTGAACTCTTAAAGGCCATTGTCAATATTTATTTAATTCTGGAAAAGAAGAAAGATTTTAGGGGTTATTAATTTATTGGGGTTTTATATAAAGTGTTATTTATTTATTTAACAGTTCCTGTATTGGACCAAAAATGGTGCCAGTAACCTAATTCAGCACAATCTCAACCACAACGTCACCATAACTGTAATTTTTTTACTGTTTTTTATACATTTTAAAAAGGCAAGTGTCAATGTGTGGGGGTGGTTTGGTGCTGGTACTCAGTACTGGTGAGTACCGGCACATTTAGGCTCTCCGTTACAGTCTATATAAAATAACGTAACCGGGTCATAAAAGCGAAGTGGTCCAGTTTTTCTATAGAGAGCCGAAGTCGTAACGTCACTTCCTGTCTAGCCTCGCTCCTCCCGTCCTGCTGGTGAACAGAATTTATTTTACTGAACAACTGAGGAACATCTCTAAATACCAAACTTGGCTTGTTTTGTAAAATTTAACTTTTCTCTTCCTCTCAGCTTTATTTGTTAATTCTGCCCCCTTCTGATGGAGACCAGATAAATCCAGAGGCTGCAGTTTGTTGTTTTTTGACCGCCCACTCCTGTGAGATTTGCATCCCGTGGGATCCCAATTTCAGTGTTGTATTTGTGTTCCTGGAGTTTATTTTCTATATTCTGAGACGAATCAGAAGTTAAACAATTACTTTGAGCACAGAATAACTACCGCTCTCATCATGCGCCATCGTAACTCGGTTTCTTCCATAACCTTAACGCTCATCTGACCTAAACACAGACACTCAGTCTAGTTTAAGCCGCGACGGTCTGAAGGATGGTTTAATCGACTGTTCGGGGATCGCTCTAATTCAGAGTAAGTTTTCTGGAGGAGTCACAGTTTCACTTCGGCTCTCTGTAGGAAGTATTTCTGTTTTTGATGGATGAACAAACGTTATCTCCCGGAGAGAAAGATAATTTATGTGTCGTTGATTTCTAGTGTGAACAGCTTCTGCGCTGCAGGCTAACTCCTGTTTACACCCAACAGCCAGAGAGGATTTCAGAAGTCTGCCCCCCCCCCCCTCCGTCCAACATGGACACTTTTTTCCGCCGTCACTTTAAGAGGAAGGAAGCTGTTCTGCAGGTGGAGGAATCCTGCCGCCAGCGGAGGCCCAGCGTGGCCGTCCCAACCAGCAAGGCGCGCCGGAGGTCCAGTGTCGGACTCCCTTCCTCCACCCTGACCCAGCGGCGGCGCTCCAGCGTGCAGCTCCCGGCGGGGCTTCTGCCTTGTGCGGGAGGCGGCCGTTTGGCAAAGACACCCAGACGCAACAGGTGGAGGGGACACACTCGCAGACGCTCCAGCACTACCACCCCCAACGTCAACCCGAGGTTCGCCGTGTGCAGGAAGAAGGTGGGGAAGCTGCGGACCATTGACACCCACCTGCTGGGGCCGTCCATGCTGCTGGCCAGTCTGATCCAGATGGCTGAGGAAGACGAGGAGGACGAGGAGGACGGCATGGGGGCGGGGCTACCGGCTGGAGAGCAGCAGGTGGAGATGAGGGGAGAGGCCAATAACAGGAGGATGTTCTCACGCTCCAGCAGCCTCCCCTCAGACGGAGACGACGATGGTAGCGATAACTCCACCGCCAACGACAGCCAATCAGAGGACAGCCAGCTGTCTGAGGCGGAGGAGCTGGCGGAGGAGGAGGACGACACCTCCTTTTCTCCTGATCAGCACTTCTCCCCCACCTCCACTCCCTCCTCCTCCACCGCCCTGCAGGTGATGAGGAAAACCCCCCAGCCTCCGTCAACGTCGCGGCCCCTCATCAGGGCCCCTCGCTGCCTCCGGAGGAACTCCTCTCAGGTGTTCACAGGAGACTCTGCTCCCTACAGCCGCTACCGGGCCTCCAGCCAGAGGAAGAGGAGAAGGATCTCCACCATCTCAAAGGTCGGGAGCCCCTGGCCAGGACGAGGGCCCCCGCTGCCCAGTCGCAAGAGCTCAGTCTACTACCTCAACCACGCGGCCTTCTACAGGGGCCCAGGAGCCCTCAGCTCGCTGGGGCCCCATGCCTACGACTCCCAACTGGAGAGCTGGAGTGGCTTTCTGCTGTATGTAAAGTCAGCCGAGTGTTAATGTCACTGATTTTATTCATTAATTATTTATATTCACATGAGGGTATATTTGATCTGTTTGGTTATTCGTCCTGTATGAGGCTCTTTCCTAAATCTTAAAAAGGAGGTGCTCTAAGTTCCTGTCAATCATCAGTCATCTAATCGTTATTGATCCAGTCCTTCAGTGATTGGGGGGGAAACACCAGTACAAACAAAATGCACCCACAATATATGAATGCAGCGATCAGCTCAAGGTCAACGATTCAAATAGCTAAAACAGCTAGCTGAAAGTCATCAAGAAATGGTTTAAAAATTAGTAAACAATAATATTTTAAACAAGGTCTTTATAATTACTGGGTGTTCTGTTGTATATGTATTAGCCTTATACACCTAAATATATACCTTATATCCTGCCTGGGCATTCCTGTTTTCTGTTGGATGTGTTAGCGCTTGATGTTGAATGTTGTCTGTAATAATGTGTTTTACATACGGGGCAGTGGTTTGTTAACTTATTAAAGTCTGGAAAGGTTCATTCACATCAAACTGTAAAAAGTGCTCAACATAAATATAAATCAGTCTAAAGAGATTCTGCTGCAGACACAAACATCCTCCATGGAGCTGAAGCTCATTAGCAGCTGGCGCTAACAATGACTCACTGAGCGAACGCTGATCATCTCCGTTGTTAAGGTTTGTGAACCTTAACAACGGAGCTGTTCTGTCGCGTGTTTCTGTGTGTCTGAGCAGGTGACTACAAGTGTACCGTCATATATTATTAATATACCATCATAACACAGAATATGTGCTTCTGATTGACAGGTAACAGTTTTATCACTACTGTAACCATAGCAACAACCACAGTGTGGAGATTATTCAGCTCAATTAGAAAAAATCTTTTTTCAATCTAATTTATTCAAGACGCACAGTTAATAATATGTTCAACTGGTTCCTTAAAAGGTTTTTTTCTGTTCCTTTGTTTTCAGGAAAGCCATCGCAAAGTCGGGTCTGCAGCACGCGGCGGCTCAGCCCAACGTCTCAACGTCCGGATCGACCGACGCGCTGCAGGAACCCAACAGCACCGTGGACTGGAGCGTGAGTCACTCATCGTTTAACTAACTCACCAGCTAATTTATTATTAATACTGAAATGTATTTCGTATCATTTTAATGTATTATTAATACTTTTAATGTGCTATGCCGCCTCTCCGCTCTGCTCTGAGTATTGTCTCTACAGCATCCATTAGCTGTCAGATGTAACTCGCTGTTTTAAGATTGATGTAGATTAGCTAACTAACAATTAGCCAGTAAATTGGCTATCTAGTTAGCTACTGTTTTGCTAATATTGGCTGTCAGATGTGACTATGTATAATGTCTCTTTTATGTTTTAACCATTTCCAAAATGTGGTTGTCTTTCCAACATAGAGCATATAGCATATCTAGTACAGGAAAGAGGAAGATGGCCGGAGGCTGTGATTGGAAGCACAAAGCAGAAGGGGGCGGGGCTTAGGAAGCCTCAAAAACTCAAACTGTTACCCCCCCATTGCTTTAAAGCAAACATTATTTAAGACACATTTATAATTAATATTTAAAGGTTTTTAGTTTATTGTTATATTTGACTTTGTATATAATAGTATATTATATATTAGATTATTATTGTTAATTTCTTTGATTGACTGTCGGTATCTTTCACAGGACAACGCCCAGTTCGGAGACCACATCTGGTTTGAGACCAGTGGGTCTGGAGACTTCTGTTATGTTGGAGAGCAGTACTGCATCGCCAAATCACTGGTGAGTGACAGCGCCCCCTGTGGTCAGAAACACATTGAGCCTGTTAGAAATTACTGGGTGATGAACATTGTGTTTCACTTCACTTTACTAAGAAACAAAATATTTAAACTCTCCCAACAATATTTAAAGTTATATAACAATGATACAGTTCATTTTTCCATTAATAACTAAAAGTGTACAATGAATCTTAAGAAGGTTAATTCAGCTTTGAGCTTCAGTACGTTAATGGAATAATAATAATTGTACAGCAGGAATGAAATAAGCAAAATGACAACATCCATAGTCATTTTAATGACTATTACAGAATACAATTAAGGATTTATTTTCACCAACACTGAGTTGGTTCATTCTTGAAAGACCAAACAAGACGGTGGAGTATGTCTGAATAAATACTGTGGGAGCGCTGGGACGTAGCGCCTATTGAGATGCTAGTGCTCTAATGCAAATTTCATGTATATACATCAAGAAATCTGTTGTTGTTTTCTGCAGCAAAAGTCAGTGGCGAGGAAGAAATGTGCTGGATGTAAGATATCCGTCCACACCATGTGCATGGAGCAGCTAGAGAAGGTAAACTCTGGATCATCTCTGGATTCACTCACAGATTTTAATTTAGTCTCTTCTCACAGTCTCGTCTCTCTCTGCAGATTAATTTCAGGTGCAAGCCGTCGTTCAGGGAACCAGGATCTCGAGCCGTCCGAGAGGTCGGTCAACTCATTTGTGCCGCCATGTCGACTCTCTAATAGCTGCTATAATCCACACAATGGATTGTGGGAAATTATTAACACGCTTTTGTGTTTCAGTCCAACGTTGTGCGACACCACTGGGTCCACAGGAGACGTCAAACGGGGAAGTGTCGACAGTGTGGGAAGGTGAGCCTCCATCAGTTGCTGTAACGTTTCCACTCAGATGACACAGAGCCTGAGAGCTAACGGAGTCTCTTCTGTTCTCACCAACAGGGATTTCAACAGAAGTTCTCATTTCACAGTAAAGAGATTGTTGCAATCAGCTGCTCGTGGTGCAAACAGGCGGTAAGTCCGGCTGAAAGACAACAACAGTTCTACAGTAGTGGTTCACTTTTTCATAATGGTTAAATATTGTGCTAAATCTGATTGGAAACTTGAAATGACAGTTTCTAAATAAGCAATAACACACATAATAAACAATACATGGTCCTTGGTTCCACCGCATGTAGTTCCTCTAACGGCCAATAGAGTCTGCCTCCAGCTGTGAGTCAACTCCATAAGGCCCCATTTTAAATGTCAACTTGACTATTGGCTACATCAGTGTGCTAACATGCTCCTAATTACAATGCTAACATGCCGTTGCTACAGTTCTGCATTGTAGCGCTGTTAGTATCACAGCGAGGTCACTTCCTGTCTGTGTTTCAGTATCACAACAAGGTGACGTGCTTCATGCTGCAGCAGATCGAGGAGTGCTGCTCTCTGGGAGCTCACGCTGCCGTCATCATTCCTCCTACCTGGATCATCAGGGTCCGCAGAACACAGGTACACACACACAC
>NW_023339762.1:27254187-27265230 GCF_004916995.1 Morone saxatilis | reverse complement strand
TATCCCGAGAGAGAAGATACAGTTACTATTTCAGTTAAGTATATCCGTAGTTTGTGGTTAAGATAGCTACTATATGGGGCTTTCATTTTGAAAGAACAGCCTCATCCTCAGTTTCCAGTTAAGATACATTTACTTTCTGGGGATTTTATTTTGAAAAAATAGGTGCATCCCTTGCCTCTTGTTAACAAAAGCTCAGCCTTGCTTTTGAAAAGCAAGGCTCATGCTGAGCTTCAGACACACTGAATTATTTTAAAAAATATAGATTTAAATGTATTTTTACATTGTTTTTATTGTACTTACTTATTATATTTTGTGTACATTATGCATATTTTATACCAGGTACAGTGTACATATACACTGGTAAGCTTAACATGTTGTTTGTTTCTATACAGATGACAATGAAACTCAATGAAAAGTATTCCGAGCTCTGTATGGTTCAGGTGGTCTGAGGTGGTCTGAGGTGTTTTGAGGAGGTTTGATGTGGTCTGGTGTGGTCTGGTTCGGTACAGCTGAGGGCTCACCAGAGACGTCATTGTGAAGCCGATGACCTCGATGCAGCCGTCGTCGTGACGCTGTGGTTCAAAGTCCTGATGTTCACTGGGATGCCCCCAGGGCATGGTGCCAGCACAGTACCTGCAGCACAATTACTGTTACTGGTACTTTACTGGTTGTACTGGAAGTAATTTGTCTTTTACAGGACCTAAATGATAAAGATGTTTTACTTCCTGTCTCAGCGTACCTGGGGATGTTGAGGAAGAGCAGACACTGTAACTTCATCTCCTGGACTTTGGCCGTCAGGTCTGTACCGTCACACTGAGGAAGGAAGAAACAGGCTCAGGTTTCATACACAGACTGTACACAAAGTAGAGAGGAAGCAGCAGGGCTGAGGGTTGTAATATTCTTATGTTTTGTATCATAGACCACTGATAAAGCGTAGGGAATAAAACTGTGCAATATGTTTTATTTTAATGGATATTAATTAATCAGAAAGTCACAAAAGGCACTTTATGGAGTCATCATTATTATTAAAAAGAGGGCTCAGGGTGACAGTTTGTTCCTGAAACATGTCTTCCTCTTTTATAGTAAGGTTTATTTTTTCTTCAACCAATATGTTATTGAAGAAAAAGCATCAACATGTTGTACATAGTGGACAAATAGCATGCAGGGAATCTTGAGTTTTAACAATGCTTCTTCCCAGTTCAGAACGACCCACATGTTTACCCCCATCCCATAAAAAAACTAAAAACCTGTTTTCCGTTTTTTGTTTTGAGGATTAAGAATGAAAAAGCAACCTGTTCCCAGCAGACTACTTACAATAACTTTAGTGTCATGAGGAAAAAATGTATCACAAAATTGAGATATTAGATTTCCACACAAGTATTTTAATTCCCCATTCCCATGATAGTCGGGAAACAACTCGTTTTCCCATTTTGGTCTACGAAGTACACTGACCAATCATACAGGCTCAGTGGTACACGACTGGTTCTCTGTATCAGACAAAACAGAAAACTGGTATTGGAACATCTCTAATTATAACATTATATATATATTTAACACTACCCAGAATCAGTATCAGATTAAATTTGCTGTCATTTAGGAGAGACACGTATGGACACATTTTCTGCTCATCAGCATTGTGAGTGCAGCCATTATCTCAAAATGTCAGATAATCGTCCATCGTCTCTGTACTCACCACCACTTTGATGTGCTTGGCGAGGTCTTTTGAACTCCCGCTCAGGAAATCTGAGAAGGCTGTCTGAAACACACACACACACACACACACACACACACAGATACATTACAAAAGTTTTAACGCAGTAAACAGACGAGACCAGAGAGGACACTTACTCCTGCATAGAACATCTTATTCCTGAAGCGGCTGTTAAACTTCTCCGGGTTCGCCTCTGAAACACAAAGCATTCAACCCGTTCAGCACATAAAGGAATAAAAATACAGAATAATAACCAACTTATTACATAAAACAAAAGAAGAAGATGATATACTGTGGTTTCCACCCATCATTTGGTGTCATTATATGAATTAGAATAGATACATTTTCATTGATCCCTGTTGGGTAATCAGGTCAGTGAGCAGCAGAGGAGAGGATGTAGATAAGAATAGAACAAATACAGTACGAGCACCAAAGATAACACAAAGTAATTACAACAGAACATACTGAGGATAATTATTAAAGATTAACTGGTGTCTGATGGAAATGTACAGGTTAGTGGACATTTAGCAGGTTCTGGTCTGAACAATAAAGCATGATAACGTTGCTTTTAGTACACATTAATCTGTGAAATATTTGGTTTAAGAGTCTTGGTGACTTCAAACTAGGATAGCTGGAGAACTGCTGTAGGTAACTGCTAACATGCTAGCAAGCTGTGCACACTATCAGCAACCAGGTTTATCGTGTTGGTGTGTGAGTGGACTGACCTCTGGATTCATGGAAGCCCAGCGTGACGTGAGCATCGAAGCCCAGACTGAAGTAATTGTTGAAGACGTCAATAGGAAGCTGAGAAACAGCAGAGCTCGTCAGACAACAGAGAAACACTGAAAACAGCCTTTATAGATCACAGCGAGGATAACGGACTGACCTTGTCTGTCTGATGTTCGTCCTGGTCCTCCGGTCGGGCCTCGGGGTTCGCTTCCACGTTCAAGTTCCACCGATCCAGCTGGACGATGTTTCCGTCCTCGACGTGCGAGAGGATCTTTGTTATTGGTTCATCGGTGTAACCCTGAGAGAAAGAGGAGGCCAAAGTGGGTTCATATCTGTACTGTCTTATATAAAGCAACAGCACTGCTTTAGTTTATTTATTCTGGTTAAACTAAAGGTCTATCTCTGTAGGGATCCTGTCCATATCCACCAGGGTTTCTCCTTTGCACTTAGAAAGGGAGGATGAAGCAAGGGAGTTGCAATCAACAACTATATCACTCGATGCCACTAAATCCGACACCCTGATCCTTTAAGTAAAGTAGAACTCACCCCTCCCCAGTTGAGAGTCCTCGCCAGGTCATTGCCCGTCCCCAGAGGAAGGATGGCCACGGGGGGCTGAGGACGGAGCTTCAGCTGGTCCAACACTGACAAGATCCAGCCCACCTGAACACATACAATCAGAGACATGCTTAAGTCTCACAGCTGTATTCAGCATATTTAACTACATCTTTACCTTTAGCTACCTGTTACTGTTATAAACGATTTGTTCTTATTTTTTTCTGTTAAAAGTGTTTGTGCTGGCGCCCGGTTAGCTTAGTGGGTAGAGTTGGCGACCCATGTACTGAGGCTGAGTCCTTGCTGCTGCGGCTCAGGTTTGAATCCGACCTGTGGCCCTTCGCTGCGTGTCATCCCCTCTCTGTGCCCCCCTTTCCTATCCGTCTTCAGCTGTCACTATAATAAAGGCAATAAAAGCCCCAAAAATACTTAAAAAAAAAAAAAGTGTTCGTGCTGCACGAAACACAAGACCCAATGTCTCCAGAATGGTTAAAGTCGGCATAATTCATTACAACAAGTATAAATTTTTAGTGAGGTAAACTTCTCTACAATTTACTGAACTTGCGGGTGATTAATTTAAATTTTTGGACATTTGGAATCTGAAATGTCAACAAACTCTTTAACAATTAAAATTTTTTTCAAAACCCGCCGCCACAAAGTTCAGTAAACATCCGTCAGAGCAAGCCTTTACCCTCACTACAACCTAGAAGTACTGCTTCGCGAATTCATGAACTACAGTATCGGACAATCTGCTCCGATACTGCCAGAAAATGCTAGGCATCGGCCTAATCCACGGCGAGTACTGGAGTCCACGGCACCGATCGATAACACAGTAATTTATTAAAATTCAGTAATCCTCTATTTTGTACTGTTAGTCCGTTCAACGCTCTGCATACCAGTTCTTTCACTTCGCCGGCTCTTCCAAAAACAGTGCGGTGGCTGAGCTGCAACCTGCTGTTTCTACGAGGAGAAGACGGAGCGAATTTGATCACGTGACAACAGAACACACACCCCACAACACACACAAACATGTGTCCAGGCCGTGTTTGAATGCGAGCTTTGGCAGCCTACCAGCTCAGTACGCAACCACGTCATCCCATCCCGTTCAAAGCGTGTGCGCTTACTTTCCACGCGGAATCTCCCACCAAGTTAAGGCATTGCGACATGTCAACGCTGTGCGGCAAAGATAAGCACATTCAAGAGGGTTGGACCCACGAGCTGTCCCTGCCTCCAATTCCTACCAAACGAAGCAAATTTAATGAAACCACCCTGCACGCCACCCGCATCACACCCCTAACAGGACACAACACACGCCAACCAAGCTCCACTGCCCAGCGAGCTTACGCTGTGACTAAATTCTCTTTTTTACATAAACATACTGGTAATCACAATCGGTACTCGGTACCTCAGCCGATACCCCAAGCACCAAGTATCCGGCAATCGGTACATCAGAAGGGAAAAAATGGTATCGGCACACAATCTCATTAAACTACAACTTTTGGTCCCTCCACAAGTCTTTATTCAAATGCTACAAAAATCTGCGGACTCAAAGGTTCAGTGTTTGAATCTCCAGGTGGCCAATGTGATAATTCATGCATGTGTACGCTTTTAAGTGCTTCTTCCTGCTTGGATCCAGATCCAATGAATCCATTAATATTTGATTAATATCATTATATTTGTTATGATTATTATTACTTTAGAGAGAATATAAATGTTATCACACATGCTGTGTTACTTTAGACTGGCGGAGTCAGTCAAACAAGTGTTTGAGGTTGTGTGTACAGTATGTGGTGAAGTGGACTCACTGTCCCGTCTCCCCCACAGGCAAGGATCCTCAGGTTGGGCACTTTGGCATACAGCTCCAACCTGCAGGGAACACAAAGCAAAATGTGAAAGGTTTTAGACTCAGACAGAAACTCTGCTCCAAACCTACAGGTCTGAAGAGACTAGAAGGACTGAAGAGGTCTGTGTATTACAGCAAGAACTAGGGAGCCTTAGTGGGGATAGTAACTGATTGTTTGAGATATATTTGAGGTGAATTTAATATGTATAACATTCAAATGTAATTATTATTTTTTCTGCATTTATTGATATTATAATCTGAAATTAATTAATGAGCCAAAATGGTTTTGGAAAAGTTGAAATTATGGAAATATTTCTTATCATCGTACCCCTCTTTGGGTCCTCCCTTCGTCAGGTCAAACACCTGCCGAGGGTTCAGATACCACATGAAAGACTGGATGATCTTGGCTCCCTGAAAGTAAAAATAAAACAACAGAAGATTTCAAGTGGCAGTAAAGTACAGTTCAACATAACAAACTCAGCTCACACTCACACTGTGGGGACCTGTTTCCCTTATGGGGACATTACCTGGTTTCCGCCACTCTTTGGATTCACGAACACCAGCAGAGGCTTCATGAGCTGAGAGGGGAGAGGCTTCACCAGGAAGGGCTTCCAGCGGCCATCTTGGAGCTGAGTAGAAACATCCAGGACACATTCACAAGTGTGGCAACCTCATAACCTCATCACATTACATTATCCTAACTCATTAACCTCAATACAACAGATAATCTAAATATACGACAGCCACAGACTCAAGGTGACTACAGCAGACTCTGATACTGTGCTTTAGATTTATAAAACATCCTCCTGTGTCACTTCCTCACCTCTGCTCCCTTCTTGCTTGACTTGTTGCATTTCAGTGACGTCCTTTTCTTCTTTTTACTGGACTTTAAAGACGTCTGCAGAAAGAAAGACAAACAACATCAGTGGCTGTATGTGTGTCACAGCCATTTTACCGTGCGAGGACCCAAACCCAGTCACACACGGAAGGCCTGGAATGAAATCCTTTTTAGAACAAGGCCACTTTGGCCTCTGATAAATACAAACTTATTGGGGCATTAGGGCCAAAATGTAGGACACTGAGGCCAAAACTACTGAACTATATATATAGTACATAAAACATGATCTCAACAGTAATACAGCAGTAATATTAATCCATAAACATCAGATATAATATTAAACACTGACGTCCTTCAGTCAATGTTACTCTGATACTTTATATGAGGAATACTTCCTCCACCCACAGACTCACTGCATCCTTCCCCTTTAAGAAAGGTGGATTGTGGGTAACTGAGTGTGTGATCCGTTAGCTAGTTAGCTGCTAGCAGTTTGACCCGCGGCTTCCAGCTCTGAAACGTATCTGTGAGACCTCCAGTTTTATTTGAATTGTCTTTATCCTGACTCATAGCTGAGCTCATCCACACCCTGACAAACTGCCCCTCTGCTAACATAAAGATGCTAACAGCGTTAGCATTCTGAATGTCAGAAATGTGGAGCTGCTGTTGATGTTCAGTGTGATCAGTTTATCTCTCCTGTAGTTTAATGAGGACAGACGGACTGTGTGGGTAGTTAGCAGTGAATGTAGTAAATGTACCCGACCCGTAACTCACCTTCACCCTGGAACAGTAGTAGAAGAGGGGAGGTAAAGGAGGGAGACGTCATTTATAGGGGATATATGTATATATAGATATATGTCTGCCTCAGTAGGGCCGATGACAAGAACTAATTACATAAATATACACATATGACATTAAAAGCTGATTTATTTCTTTAAATCCTAAACCCACCACCATGACTGAAGGATCGGCTTTACTTAATAAAGTTGAACTGGTTTGTGAAAATAGTTTAGATTCAGGACAGGGAGGTTCCTATCTGTGAGCCAATACATATCTGTGTTTAACACAATCTAAGGTAAATGTAGTGTAAGGTGTTTAAAGTATATATTTTCATGATTATTGTGATAATATGGGGTATCGTTATTACTTTGGCCAAGATAATCCTGCCATTATATTTTCATGCCTAGTGCTCACAGAGTCAGCAGACTGAGTTATAATACATATCAGAGCAGAATAAATGTGTATTATTAGAGTTTTTGTACATTCAGTCTGCCACACTCTCTGTTTTATTACAGCAGCCATAGACAGCATCATCCTGTCTCACTGAATCCTCACAGCTGTTTGATCCGGTTCCATCAGACCACAGAAGGTTCTGGCTCTTCAGCTTTCACACAGTAATGTTCACTTTCATTAGCAGTGAAATGCTTTCAGTCAGGAACACAGTGGAGGACATTTACCCGATTCTGTAAGCCTGATATCCACTGCAATGTGCTGCAATCCAAACGTCAGACAGAGTTCAAGAAGAAACGATGAGAGAGCGAAGGATGAAGATGAAACAAGAGACTGAAGGAAAGACGGCAAAACATACGAGAAAACAACAGACGGAGTCCTCTGAGCTGATTTTATAGCCAGTGGAGAAAAACACACACACACACACACACAGTGCAGTTAACACATCCCTGTGGCAGGACTGTCATCTGGACATGAATGCCTGAACGGATAATAACCACAAAGAGACGTCGTTACTGCTACACACACACGCAACAAAGACACAACACAACCACCGTGTGTGTGTGTCTGTGTGTATTACAGTGGTAGAGCCTCCCTTGCAGTCGGTGCTGAGTCAGATGAATGATGGACAGAAGAGGAGAGAGATACAGAGCGGTGAGCAGACTGAAGCAGATCTAACTGGTGGGACTCTCTATGAGTCTGTGACCGACCCAGTTTCAGTCAAACAGGCTCCCAACGAGCACAACAACTAATGTAAGTCTGTATGAGTGATTATCACACAGAGCCTGTTCAATCAGCTCCAGGTAGGTTCTGCTGTTCTCCTTACAGACCCCCTCAGGAGGCTTCTGTCCTGCTGAAGGTCCGTTACAGACCACATCCTGTAGTTTGAGCAGGGTTAAAATGATCCTGAACGATGAGTTCAATCCCAGAGGAGGAGACATCGTATAAAGGAATGTAACTGAGCTTCTTTTTCTCTTCACTGAGCTCTTAAGTACAGACATTGACTCTTTAATATCTATTTAATATATATAAGTTAACAAGAAGCTTCTTATGATATATTGTCATATTGTAGCTGTAGCTGGCTAAAGTTAGCTTGCTTGCTAATGTGGTCCAATTGCTAGCTAATTAGTGTAGCTAAATTGTTAGCTATACACCTTAGCTTTGTAGTACTACATCATTTATCGTTGGCTAAAATCAGCTGGCTTAGTTGGTTGCTAAATAATATTTGAGTGGATATGTTAGTTGGCTAACGTTAGCTGGGGAAGCTTTATGATACTAAGTGAGGCAGCAGCGTCATTCACGTCGTAGGAACATTACAAACTAAATATGATTGGTATTTATTTTACAGCATTCAGTCTTGTGTTTGCTGCCGCTTAACACCGCTAGGTCTGACACCAGTTAGGCTCCGCCCACAAAACACACCATTGCTGTTTACAAGCACAAAAAGGTCTCCGTTCTCATCGCAGGCAAATACAAATATATGACTAAAGAGCAGTCACAGCTGAGTTCAGAGAGATTGTCGAGAGCAGGAAGAAAATAAATTTCACAATCTGTCACAGAGAGAGCGAGGAGGTCGTATTAATGCGCGTGCTCGCCCTGCAGCCTGCGTGTGTGTCGGTTGGAGCCAGAAACTGAGTCCTGGCGGCAGACGGTTTGAGGGTAGGAGGGTTCACAGGAGGACAGGGGTGATGTGATTGGTGCAGGTGCTCAGCGAGACACCGATCATCAGAATCCTGAAATACCAGCACGGAGAGGAAAATGTGTCTGGTCTCGGGCGAGAAGAAGGAGGCCAAAAATAAATAAGTGTGGCAGCTTGTGAAGGAGAGGAGGGCAAACATCAACAGCATGGGTGGAGGGAAAGACACACAGGGACAGATGACGGGGGATTATAATGATATGAAGGAGAGGAGGGAGCTTTAATGAGGGAATCATATCAGGATTAAAAGAAAAAAGTAAAAACGACAACGGCTCCAACCAACATCTGCATTATTGATTAACCCCTTCATTCTGGTTGATACTTTAGTGAATAAAATGTCGAACCAGTAAATGTTTGACATGCTTTTCTAGATAAATGATGGTTCACTGATTGCATTGTTGTAAAAGTAAAGCACAGAGTGAATAATAGTGTAGTTTTAAAGGACTAATACCACACTGTAAAATCCTGCACTGCAAACGTTACATACGAGATTTAAAACACGAAACTGAAAGTGCTGTTTTATTATCCAACTCTGTGAAATAATGATGATGAGTTGGTGATTGTTGGAAAGACTTACAAAGTTTTATTTTATTTTATTTTTATTTTTTGTGATATTCAGGTATTATGGAGGCAGCTTCATGCAATATAAAGTCAATGGAGAATGACGGATGGTTTTCACTCTGTGTGGGCGGGACTTAATTGCGCTCTGTCTTTATGAGTTGTAATGTTAACTGCTAACTAGCTAGCTGTTCACAGTGCGGTCCAACTCAGCTGTGAAGAGTAGAAGACATCGTCACATTCTGAAGGAAAGCATGTAAATTAATTCCTGTAGTCCTGAACGTGAAAGCATTTTTAAACGACTGATTTATTTCCCGCCTGTGTTCTCCTCTTTAATAATGATCAGTTAACCTGTTAGTCTGTTGGAGATAACAACGAGCTCCTGCTGGATGTTGAGCACAAATATAAATGCAGACAGGATGTCAGTTATCAGTTTGTTGGTGCCGACAGCAGCAGCAGCAGCGGTGTGGAGAGAGACGTCAGGATTTATTGTTGAGCTGTCTGGATTTGTCATGGACCCAATTTAATGAAACCCCTTTGATAGAAGATGCTGACTTAATAACTGTGACACACTTTCTCTCCCCGCTTTCTTAACCAAACTTTTCTCTGACAGCCAGATCAAAAGCGGTTTGCAGATAAATGAAAAAGTATTAATGGAAGGACACATTTGATACAATATGTTTTAGGGTTAATGTACAAAACAACAGTCTGTCTATATGTCTGTACATACATTTTTTTAATCAATAATTATAATTTCCTCTTCAATTATTATTATTTTACACAATGAATGGCAATTTTGGCAGCCTGAACATGCATCCAAAATGCATGAAAGCGGCACACGTCAGCGGTGGCTAACATTTACGTGACATTTTAGAAATATTGAAGTCCAAAAGCTAGGTGGGTTAAGGGGGATGGAAAGCATCCAAGTAAAGTTATTTTTACGCAATTATTTCATAACTTTTATTGTACACCCCTCGGAAAAAAACAGAGGATTTCATATACTGGAACACCGACTGATAACACTGCTAGTTCACTGTCTGTGTGTGTGACTATATGTGAGGGTTTCTTTGGCTGTTACCATAGTAACTACCCAGTTCACTGCTTCCTGTTTGTTGCTGGAGAGAGACTGCTCTCATTGGCTGTAGCCTGTTGCATCTGACACAACCAGATATTTAACCTAGTAGATATATTTCTGCGAGGCATCGGCGAAGCGTCGGCGAGCCCTCAGTCTTTGAACAGTTCACACACAGTGATCGTCCTCACAGGAGCGAGCGCAGATTAGCGTCTGATCTTGGGACATTTGTCGGCTATCTCCAAAAATAGTTGTTTGATTTGAGTGGACTAAAATCATAGTGCTAACATTTTCCTCCTTGTGGAACCAGGTGAAATCAGGAGGTTAAGCGGGTCGTTCACTAATCAGAAGGTTGGCGGTTCAATCCCCGGCTCCTTGAGCAACCCCAGATTGCTCCTGATGCTGTGAATTAATTGTAATGTAATAAGGAGTACAGTTTAGACCTGCTCTATTTGAACAGTTTCATGAGATAACTTTTGGTATGAATTGGCTCCATACAAAAAAACTGAACTGAATCAGTGTGAGAACTGGTAAATGTGGCTGTAGTGTAAAAGCACTTTGAGTAGTCAGAAGACTAGAAACGTGCTATACCAGTACAGTTCATTTACCATTTTAAATACATTTTAGTCCACTAACGGATAACATTCAAACTAATATTTTAAATTGAAGTAGGTATTGAAGTAACCTGATCAGGTGGAACATGTAGTCCTCTCAGCCGTAAAGGTCAACACATCAGTAGTCATCAGACACCAGCTCGAGCTGCTGTTACAAACCGCACACATGTACACACTCGTCTCTCCTCCTGTTCATCTGCTGT